>NC_044327.1:47303545-47611821 GCF_007399415.2 Gopherus evgoodei
TGTAGCTGATTTGTTAGTGTTTAGTGATGGTTATCGCGTTAAAAGAAAAGAAATAAAGCCATATAGTATTAGTATTTTTAACATTATTTGAAAGGGCACGCCATCCATATTTATGGACTATAAACAAAATCACATCAACCAAACAGTCCTTAAATTACACACACAAGTGTGTAGATTATGTTTTTAAGATGGCACGTGTACTTACAAAAGCGACCAGTATGTCAGGAACATAAAATTCATCTTTGCTTTATGGTACAGTAAAAGCACTTTTCCTGAAATTGTTGTACTCTGGGTGTGTATTTTTCTTTCTCGTGAAGCATTTGGTGGAAGGCTGAAAAATCCATTGCGTGTTGTCCTGGTGGCCACCCATGCTGACATTGTGAACCTTCCTCGCCCTGTTGGAGGAGAATTTGGATATGACAAAGACATGTCATTGCTGAAAGAAATCAGAAACAGGTGAGAAGAGGAGCAATGCATTTTTCTAAAATTTATATACAGTATTAAAACGTGGAAATGCCAAAGCTGGTGGTTGATTTGAGGTGTTCAATATTATTTACAAAATAACATTCATTGATCTGTGTGGGAGCAAAGAAAATCCAGTACTTTGCTTTAGTTGCTGCTTTATATTGAAAATGGTCTTCCAATATAGTTTTGTGCAAAAATGGAAAACACTTGATGGTTTTAAAATGAGTAAGTTGCCTCACACCTTTATGTTTAAGTATTGTAGGTGACTTTATTTATCAGTGCTCCAATACCTAGACACAATGGAGTTTCATCCTTTAAATTATGATTAAGATATCTAGTATACAAAAATTAATCACACAGATGTATTGTATATACAGTTTTCTAAAGAGCTGCATGGCAATATGAACAGAAAAGAAAATGAACCATCAAGTGTCTCTAGATGTTGGAAAGTCCTAATGCCAACCACTATGAATTGCAGAGAGAATAGCGCTGGTTTTCAGAATTAGCTATTTTCACGGACTAGTCTTCCAAAACAAACTATACACAATTCACAGCAATACCATGATATGGGGAACCATTCAGGTTTTCTGAGTAGAGGATGCAAGGAAAGAGTCTAGGGCTATATCCCCCAGATTGCTAGTATTACTGTGTTAGGGCAATATCCTGATCTACTGAAATTGAACAATAAATACCTGTGTATAATCCTTGGAGTTTCAGTCAATATACACATCTCATTGCTATGCTTGTAAAAGCAAATATAAATGTGGAAGTATTTCAGATAAGAACCACCAAGTGAGTTGAACTCATTAAAAACAAAGAATTGCTGTAACTTTTATAGCAGTGCATATAGCCAGTATGTCTACTTGACTCTGCTGCAATTCCCTTTATGTAATATCTGTGGAGGTCTTTTTTCCAGTGCTTACATGAAAGAGTAACTTTTACTTTCAACAATTCTGTTTATCTTGAATAAAATATTAGTTACTAATATACTACGTTTTGCTTTTGTATTGTGCATCATGTTCAATATTTAACTTTTTACTATTCTTGTTCACTCCATTTGTCATGATTCCCTTAAAGCAAAAGAAAAAATTGTTACACAATTTAAAACAAATTTACAGTTGGGTAAATTAAAATAAAATTTGGTGTGGGACTAGAAATTAATAAATAAGTACTATCTCTTTCTCTCTTAGGTTTGGAAATGATCTTCAAATTTTGGACAAGTTATTTGTTTTGGATGCCGGAGCATCTGGCTCTAAAGATATGAAGCTTCTTCGAAATCACCTACAGGAATTAAGAAGCCAGATAATTTCTGTGAGTAGTTCACTGAAGGCCTAGGCTCGGCTAACTCTATGTGAAATTCTGGTTTTGCAGGAAACTTGCATGGGGAAGTTATTACAAGCCTCTTGCTTCTTGGGCGTCAGAGGCTGGGCACATACATCATGGAGTTCAGGAAGAATAGGTGCAGTTTCTTTATATGAACACACTCTGGTGGCTAATTCAGAGGCACTTTCAGTTGATAATGAGTCTAGAAACACTCGGGTTTGAAGGACATAGGAAGAAAGCATTTTTTTCTTGTCTTCAAAGGGACACTGTTAGGTCAAACTCGGATGAAAATTGAGTTTGTAAAAATCAGTTTTCATAAACTGTTCTTGATTATTTTTTTTAACTCCAATGGAAAAGCTTTAGCTTTTTTTTAAAACATGTCCCTGTTGTATTGCAACCCAAACATTGCAATATCATATCAGTGCATGTGAATCATACAGTCTAATTGGCTAGAAATTATTGATTCTATTCTTATTGTCCAGTATGAGAGAAATGCAGGAAGTCACCAAGCAATATAAATAGCAGAGAGTAAATTATATCTTTGTTTTTTATGATCAGAGGTGGGGTTTGTAAGTTGGAAGGATTTTTTTTTTTAAATATTTGTGTGGCTTTAAAAGGTACTCAATTCTGCATTGAGTAGCATAGGGGCTTATTATAATTATTAAAGTTCTTTAACCCTCTGAGTTTTTTAATGGTTACATTTCTTTATTAACCACAGGTTTCTGATAAGCTTCACAGTCTTTACATTACCTCAGTCCTAACAGCTCAGTGCCTGTTTTCTTATTTGATAATGTCTTTAAAGCTTGCAGTTCAATTACAGAACAGTTTTGCAGCCCCTTGTCCCTGAAATAAGTTGGTCTTTGTCTACACAGAGGATTTTGCTAAAGAATTCCCATTATTGCTAACACCAATTCAGTTGAATTAGTGTTAGCTTTAGTAGGAGCTCTAGAGTAGGCAAGTCTCTGGAGGCTGGGCCTATTTTGCCAGTGTTTCAGATTTGCGTTGTACAGCACGTTTAACAGACATGGTGATTGAAAAAAGGTCCAGTTACCAGATTCCCAGTAGTGTCCCCAGTATTGATATGGATAGAGATAGATATAGATATGGATTCTCAGCTCCTGCTGTTACTAATGTGTGTTCCATGGGCTCCAAGAGACCCTGACCCACCAATTCCAAATAGTGAACCATGAAGCAGTAAGCTGTACATTTTCTCAGATAATGACTGATGATTTTTAGTGACTTTGATACATTATTGTATGTGTGATATCACAGCTGGGACAGCTGCACAAATTCTAATAATAATGGGCCAACAATGCCTTATGAAAAGTTTGTGTCCTGAATGAAGACCCCAGAGAGGTGTCATAGGATACAGAGGATGATCTACCATAAACCACCTCCCACATTTAAAATGGTCAATCAGTGATTTCAAGACTGTATTGATGCTTTTTTTCGTGGTGGTGGGAGGGGATAAAATGGAAGAAAATATTTGTGACTTTCAGTTTAAAGCTGTGATTTCAGTTCATAGTTGACCCAGCTTTAGGACTTCAGTGACTCCATTTCTCTGAAAATAAATTACAAAATAACATTATGGACACTTCCAATATTTTGCTATGCAAGTAGATTGTGTGTGATTTAAAGAACACCAGGGCAGAACTGTTATCTGAACCAATGGAAATGTAACTTCAGAAATATGTTAATCAGATATATATTGATAATTTTCCTAGAGTCATACTCTGAAAAATATATTCGCGGTTTCTAGCTAGGTAAAGGGGCAGTAGCCAAGGGATCACGTACCCAGTGGTAAACTGACCTAAATTCTACAGCAGTGTTCCCTTAGGCCTGATCTGCACTTAAAATTTAGGCCCACATAACTACAGCACTCAGGGATATGAAAACTCCACAACCCTGAGCTATGCCGACCTAGCTCTTGGGGTAGATACAGCTAGGTTGACAAAATAATGCTGGGGGACATGGTGTTGCTCCAGCGATGAAAACCTCTTCTATTGGTGAAGGCTGCATCTACACTCCAGTTATGCTGGCATAGCTATGGCACCGTATCCGTGCTGTTGTTAATCTCTGTAGTGTAGACATGGTCTTAGTTTTGGTGGCATTCTGATACACTCTCTCACTCACTTATGCCTGTCACCCCAATCGGGGTATGGGCCACCAAAACAGATCTCCAGAGTCCTCTATCCTGGGCCATTCGTTCTAACTGGTTCCAGGTATAGCCCATTTTTTTGCTATCAGCCTGAAGGTCACATCGCCAGGTGTTTCTTGGACGGCCTGTTTCCTGTTGCCTTGGGGGTTCCACCGCAGTGCCTGTCTGGTGGTGATAGTTGGCTGCTTGCGTAGTGTATGTCCTATCCAACCCCACTTTCTCCTTCTGATTTCTTCCTCTGCTGGGAGTTGACAGGTCCTCTCCAAGAGGTGGATGTTACTGATGGTATCTGGCCAGCGGATCTGGAGAATCCTTCTGAGAGAGCTATTTATGAAGGTCTGGATCTTCCTGATGGTTGTTTTGGTTGTCCTCCAGGTTTCAGCTCCATACAGTAGGACTGATTTCACATTAGAGTTGAACAGTCAAATTTTTATTGCCAAAGACAGCTCTCTAGAGCTCCAGATGTTCTTGAGCTGTAAGAAGGCTGCTCTTGCCTTACCAATCCTTACTTTGATGTCTGCGTCTGTGCCACCCTGCTGGCTGATGATACTACCTAGGTAGGTGGAGGACTGCACTTCTTCCAGGGGGCTTCCATTCAGTGTGACTGGGTTATTGCTAGTGGAGTTAATCCTAAGGATCTTGGTCTTGTCCTTGTGAATGTTGAGGCAACCTGTGATGACGTGGCTGCCACTATGTTGATCTTCTCTTGCATCTGCTGTTTACTGTGCCAAAGGAGTGCAAGGTCATCAGCAAAGTCCAGGTCATCAAGCTGGGTCCACAATGTCCACTGGATTCCTTTCCTACACTCGTAGGTGGATGTCTTCATAATCCAATTGATGACGAGAAGAAAGAGAAGTGGTGACAACAAGCATCCTTGCCTGACTCCAGTTTGCACCTGGAAGCTGTTAGTAAGCTGCCCTCCATGGATCACTCTACAGTGTGTACCGTCATATGAGTTCTTGATCAGGTTGACCACCTTTGCTGGGATGCCGTAGTGCCGAAGGAGCTTCCAAAGGGTCTCTCGATCCACGCTATCGAACGCTTTCTCATAGTCAACAAAATTGATGTACAACGAGGAGTTCCACTCTATAGACTGCTCGACTATGATGCGAAGCGTTGCTATCTGGTCCGTGCATGATCTGTTCTGCCGGAAACCTGCCTGTTCATCTTGTAGCTGTGGATCGACGGCATCCTTCATTCTCTCTAAGAGGACTCGGTTGAAGACCTTCCCTGGCACCGACAGGAGTGTGATTCCTCTATAATTGTCACAGTTGCTAAGGTCTCCTTTCTTGGGGATTTTGATGAGATATCCCTCTTTCCAGTCTACCGGAATCACTACTTCTTCCTATATCTTCTCAAAGAGGGGGTACAGCATTTCCACTGAAGCATCCAGGTCTGCTTTCAGGGCCTCTGCTGGGATGTCATCAGGTCCAGCTGCCTTCCTATTCTTCATCATGGTGATGGCTTTTCTGATCTCATCTCTGGTTGGTCCATCGCAATTAATTGGGAGGTCCTCGTTAGCTGAGTTGATATCTGGTGGATTTGGTGGTTCTGGTCTGTTCAGGAGTTCCGCAAAGTGCTCCGCCCATCTGTTCATCTGTTGTTCTATTCCTGTTATAGACTTTCCCT
This sequence comes from Gopherus evgoodei, assembly GCF_007399415.2. Lineage (NCBI taxonomy): Eukaryota > Metazoa > Chordata > Testudines > Testudinidae > Gopherus > Gopherus evgoodei. Next base: position 47,309,121 of record NC_044327.1, read on the forward strand.
GCTTGTCTTTAACAGGACGTTCTGGCTTGCTGAACTTTCCAGACAGTCGCTTGGTAGAATCATACAGCTGTTTCATATTACCGCTGTATGCTGCCTGCTCCACTTCTGCTGCCAGTTCATCCACATACTCTCTCTTGTCCTTCCTGATATTCCTCTTCACTGCTCTGTGAGCTTCAGCATACTCTTTTTGAGCTTTGGCCTTTGCTGCTCTAGTCCTGCTGTTGACTGCTGCCTTCTTCTTCTTTCTGTCTTCTATCTTGATCAAGGTCTCTGCTGTGATCCACTCTTTCTGCCGGTGTTTCTTAATTCCAAGCACTTCCTGGCATACTGACCTAAGTGTGTCTCTCACTTTCTGCCATCTGTTTAGTACACTGTCTTCCTCTTCCTCAGACCGATCCTGTAATACTGAGAACTTATTCTTCAGCCTCAGTCCAAAATCTTCCTTGATCTTATGGTCCTTCAGAAGGCTGACGTTGTACTTCACTCTTCTGTCTGATGTGTCTATCCAGTTTTTTCAGCTTCAGCTTCAGCTTCAATCTGGCCAATTCTGATACAACAGGCTTGCAATTCCTCAACCACTTAATTTGCATTTAAAAAATTAGTTTTATTATTAACATGAACCTGTAAAATACAGTTGGCATTGTAGCATGGGTATTGTTTATTTTGATATTAAATTCAGTCTATTTGATGCTTGCCCTAATCTCTTAGTTTTCAATTAACTACCGTTTTTCATACTTACAACACACAACTGCATTGTAGAAGTTGAGGGGGATGAGGAGCTATTGTTAGTACTTCTAGCACATGGGAGGTGGTTTGGAATTTCATGATAAACTCCTTAGTGGTATGTTTCTGCTAAAAGTATCAGCAGTGAAATAATTAACTGTTGATATTTTAAACTATTTTTTGGTTTCACAGTTAATCCCCAGGTGAGTGGGGCAGTTGATACCACTCAAAAGCATTGTTTCAGGTTGTGCGCAGATTAGGCAAGAAAGCGTTTAACTGATTCACATTAAGATTGTCTTTGTAATCATGGTGGCTAGAAATTGGTATTTAAATGAACAGTTAGATTCTGGAATATAATTTTTCATCCAAGGTAGATTCTGTGGCAAATTCTGCAGCTGTCTTTGGTGGTAGCTCTTTTTAAACAATTTAACCCAGTTTTTCTCAGCATAGTAGAGGGAGAACTACAAATTGACGTCCATTGTACTTTTGTTAGATTTGTCCACCTATGACTCCCCTTTGTGAGAAAATGATCTCCACTCTCCCTTCTTGGAGAAAAATCAATGGACCCAATCAGCTGATGTCATTGCAGCAGTTTGTATATGATGTACAGGATCAGCTTAATCCATTAGCAAGTGAAGATGATCTACGGCATATAGCCCAGCAGCTGCACAGCATAGGAGAAGTAAGTAATTTTTATTCAAACTGCATAACTATGTAGTGACTTTACTTTACATTCTGTCTTTAACATAAACAAACTCAGATTGTTGATTCTACACAGTATCCAACTGAGTTTCACCTATCTGGAGCAAAGTGTATTCTCTGCACCTTTTTAATTACTTTTTTTCCTCTGATTCAGTGAAAAAATGAAGAAAATCCTAACCAGCTAGAGTGCATGAACTGTGAGTGGTTTCCAGTATAGGGATGCTGAATGGAAAATCCATCACGCTTCTTGGAGGAATTGGTGGGTGGAGTGTGAAAGGAAATCTTGTGGAGGAGGGGAAAAAAAATTTAACCAGCGCACCCAGTCTAGAAAGTCAAAGCAATTCAGCAAAATCAGAAAAGGGCACTCTTTTATTATGGAATAAAAGTGTCTGCAACGGGAGCTATTGCAGAATAGCTATTGCAGTTTGAATTCACACCATATCTAATTCTGGAATAACTTCCTTGTGTGGACAAGTCCTTAGTTGTTCATCCAGAGTGCAACTTCAATCTGAAATGTGAGTTAAAATGGCTGAATAAATTGTTTTCAGATGTGGTTAAAGAAAAGCATTCTCTGAAGCCATCTATGCCAAATGTGTACAGAGAGATACTCCTCGGATGAAAGGGGGTTGTAATGAGTCTTGGACCAGCTTTCACAGCAGCGTAGTGAAGCACTCACTGCATCATCCTGGTATCAGATTTTGTTTTTAAAATTAGAAATCTGAATCAGCAGGTTATTTCTAGCTCACATTGTTGTTTATTTAAATGAATTAAGCAGCAGAAAAATGTTGCACAAAAATATTAAACCTGAGATTTCCAGGTAGTTCAGAATGTTTTGTTTTGACAGAATCTTGCTGTGTTCTCAGCAAAATTCCTTAATTGTTCTTTCCTCAACATCCCATTCCAAGACAGCATACTCAATGCAAATCAACCCATACAGACTTCAGTTATCTTTTGTCTTATGATTCCTGTGTTTTTCTTTAAGAGGAAGAATTCTGTGTTAGACTATACTCATGATAAAATACATATTCAGGAAAGTGATGAAATAAAATGCTGACCTTCAAATAAAACAATTACTCATAGGCTTTCTTTGCTGTAGCTACGTTATTATATGTAGTGATACGGCAAAGCATTCAGTTGCTCATAGTTGCATACCTGTTAGAGGCTTGTGATGCTTTCCTTGCTTGTAATGTCATTTCATAATAATTTCAGCTATACCTCCTATCTTACATTTCTATTCTCTGTGGCTAGATTTTTGTTTTCTACCAATATTAAATTCTGTGTAATCATATGAGTAATGCAGGTATGAACTTTGAATGTGACATTCTGGCTCTTACATATCTGGTGGCTTAAGAGTTGAATGTGAGAAACTCTGAAACCATGCCAAAAATGCTGTTCCTTTTTCAGCTGCTATCAGGGCAAATGAGGAAAAACTGCATTTTAGGCCAGAATATTTTCTATATCCGTTGAAAATTGTTGAAAGTGCAGAAGATTTCTGCTAAAATAGTCTGGAAAAAGTCTCAGTGAGCCATGTGTTCTGATGGCTTTATCAATAAAACAAGTCAAGAGCTGGATCCTGATTTTGTTTTAGGAATAGGAGAGGAAAGAAATGCACTATTATCTTGCTATAGTCGTGAATCAATGGTGTGACTGGTGAGTCAGTAAGCCATAAGAGCAGTTCTACTGTCAACTTGTACTTCACAAAATGTAATTTGTAATTTTCCTCTTTCTGAGCAGATAAACATCATGCAGAGTGAAACTGTCCAAGATGTTGTGCTCCTGGATCCTCGCTGGCTCTGTTCTAATGTCCTGGGGAAAATCCTGTCAGTGGAGAATCCCAAAGCCCTACATCATTACAGAGGTCGGTATACCATAGAGGACATCCAGCGCTTGGTATCAGACAGTGATGTGGAAGAACTGATACAGATTTTGGATGCCATGGATATCTGTGCTAGAGATCTTAGCAGTGGAGCAATGGTGGATATTCCAGCACTGATCAAGACTGACAATCTTCATAGGTCTTGGACAGATGAGGAGGATGAGGTTCTGATTTATGGTGGTGTTAGAATTGTTCCTGTGGAACACCTTACCCCATTCCCTTGTGGAATTTTCCATAAAGTTCAAGTGAATCTGTGTCGGTGGATTCACCAACAGAATGCAGAGGGAGATGCAGATATACGTCTCTGGGTAAATGGATCAAAGATTGTGAATCGTGGGGCTGAGCTTTTAGTGTTGCTGGTCAACCATGGTCAGGGTATTGAGGTTCAAGTTAGAGGACTAGAAACAGAGAAGATCAAGTGCTGTTTGCTTCTGGATTCTGTTTGTAGTACCATTGATAACTTAATGGCCACAACATTACCAGGCCTGCTGACTGTGAAACATTATCTTAGTCCTCAGCAGCTGAGGGAACATCATGAACCAGTAATGGTCTACCAGCCTAGAGACTTCTTCCGGGCACAAAGCCAAAAGGAGACATCATTGACTAATACCATGGGTGGTTATAAAGAAAGCTTCAGCAGTATATTGTGCTTTGGATGTCTGGACATCTACTCACAGGGAGGTCTAGGAATGGATATTCATGCTTCGGATCTGAATCTTCTTACAAGGAGGAAATTTAGTCGACTTTTGGATCCACCTGATCCTATGGGAAAGGACTGGTGCCTTCTGGCTATGAACCTGGGCCTTCCCGATCTTGTTGCAAAATATAATACAAACAATGGAACTCAAAATGATTTTCTCCCAAGCCCAGTCCATGCCCTTTTGCAGGAATGGAGCAATGGCCCTGAGAGCACTGTAGGTATCCTAATGTCTAAACTGAGGGAATTAGGCCGCAGAGATGCAGCAGACTTTTTATTGAAGGCATCATCTGTATTCAAAATGAATGTAGATGCTAATGGCCAAGAGGCCTATGCTTCAAGTTGTAACAGTGGGACATCTTATAATTCAATTAGCTCAGTAGTGTCACGGTAAGAACAGAAGTTTTGCATGGACAGTATCTTTTCAAACCGCAGAACGTATAAAAGGTACAACATGAGGTTCTAGACATACTAATTTATAAGCTTCTGTATTGAAGGGTCTTCATCCTTCCCTATCACCACCTTTTATGTGAATAATCTTTCTACTTTTAACTGTGAACTGTTGATTTTTATTTTAGCTATTAAAAGGCTGGTGTAACTCTGGTGTTTTACAATTCTATTCTGATATACAACGTGCTGCTTAATATTGCCATTTTAACTGGGAAGTCTGACTTTTGGGTGATGTACTATAATGTGTTTGTTTGTTTTTTTAAAGAAATTGAGTTTTCCTAAAAGGAAAAAAAGTTGTACATTCATCCAAAATGTGTTTCTTATGCCCTGTTTTGTCTTTTCATCATATTTTTTGCTTAACTTTTTTACATTTGTAGGGGGAAAACAACATTTATGGTCAATTTGCTGGAAATTAACACCATATTATTTATAAATGAAAAAAGTGAGTGCCTTTTGCAGAAAAGAGTGTGGTTGAATTGAGTGATTGTGCTGAAGTTGTAGGAAAATGCTACCTCTGTTTCACTGTCTGCATGCTGATCATTGCAGGTGGTACTTGCCCTTTTTGTTTCACCTGCAGCTTTAAGACATTTGGAAAATGAGAAATTCATTATTTTACAAAGAGTTCTCATGTTGATACTATGTGTACAAATGCATAATACTCAATAAGCTTTGATTTCAATTGATCCATAATGTGAAAAAATCTGTTAAGCCTACCGTCACGCTTCATTATGTCCACACATCTCAGGTAAAACTTCAGAGTTGTAGAATTTGCCAAGACACGCATAAAATGTTCAGTCCTGCAAAATAATAATTGTATAGCTGTCAGTTGTCATTTGTGCATAACAAAGTTTTCCACTTTTAGATCCTGGTTTGCTTATTTCCTGTACTTGAAGATTTAAAAAAAGGAAGCATGATTTATTGCAATCAGAAATTTAAAATTGATGTGAGGGAACATGACCCATTCTGTTCTGAAAAGCATGTAATTTTAATGGTACAATATATGTGTATATACATATATACTGTATGTGTGTATATATATTTATAGTATTTTTCCTTAATCTTTAAGACATAGTAACATTTTAAAGGATTCTTTTCTTTTTTTTCTTTTTTTTCTTTTTTTTTTTTTTTACAAATAAACTGTTGCCTATTGCATCCTTTTCATTTTTTATTTCCTGGGTGCATGCATATTTTTTAACCCACAAGTTGTCAAAAAAATTATTATTTAAGGGCTTAGTCCTACAGGAGCTCTGCTCCACGTGTGAGATTCTGGGCACCTTCAACTTGATTTCAATGGGAGCTGGGGACTTTCAGCATCTTCCAAAATCATGTCTTAAAATGCCAGAACTCTGGGAGAGGAAAAAAAAATTTCATGCCGCTTCTGTGCAATAGATTAGGTCCACTTTTCTTTTGAAAAACAACAAACAAAGCAATTTTTCCTTTTGTCTCTTTCTGTTTGCACAATGGAGACTAAAATACAAAGTGCAAGTTGTCATAAAGAAGAATCCCAGTGTTATTTATTATCGTCTGTTTGGCATGTAGGGGGGAACAACCACTGGTTAACTTTCCTTGTTATTAACGAGAGCAGTTTTTCGAAATCCAGTTTGCATCATTGGGTGAATTAGAGAGCTCCAGGACTTTAAAAATACGTAAATGTTTGTATTTTGTCTCTGTCTTTGCAATATAGAATTTTTTAATGAAGTTCTGCATTATCCACAATGACAGAGTTTGGAAGCTGAATATTGTGTATAAAGATGTTTAACACAGGTGATTAATTTACTACCCGGGTGTATAACACTCCTGGGGCTAGGTGATACAGTGGGGTAGTGCACTAGTCTTCTCTCTGGAGACATGAGTGCAACTCTCGAATTGTCACAGGTAAATTATTGTTGAACTCATCTTCAGCCTTGTCTCTGTCACTGAAAAGGGTTTGCAAGTATAGATATATCAGTAGAGCTATACCAGCAAACTCCACCATCCGCATCCCTGGAGATACAGGTTATACTGGCAAAAGGACTTTTTTTTTTCCAGTATAATTGCATCTACACTAGGGTTTTGCTGGCATAGCCAGTTAAGGTGTGATATTTTTCCACACTTCTGACTGACATATACCAGCAAAAGTTTTAAGTGTAAACCAAACCTTAGTAGAGGCTTTTCCATATCTCAAAACCACTGTTAACCTCAGCACAGCCATAAGCAACATTGCAAGTAAGGAGAGAGGTGCATTCATGTAGGAGAGCTGCCTGCATTATTATGCCTGATCATTTGCCAGTGATATTAGTCCTTCATACTAATGATCTCTTGGTGTTTCCCTTGCAAACCTCTTATTTTAGAAGTTTAATATACAACCATACCAGTTTGTTGTATGCTGAAAATGAACTTGGATGGTGCCAGATTCAGAGGTGATATAAGAGAGTCTACCCTGGGGTAACTTACACACAAGCAGCCCAGCCTGAGCATGTATAGAGAGAGATCCTCTAACTTACAGCTTTGTACAATTTCCTATTAGTTGCTTTTCCTGATGTATTGCTATTTCTTGGAGTCCTTCAACATATTTAAGTTATATACCTGTTTAAACTCCCTTGCAGCAGTGTAAATTTGTGTAACTTACACAGTCTTTACACACCACATGTAAGTATGGCTCAACATCTCAGGCTTTTTGGAATTTATTTGGAGAATCTGAAGAAAAACATTTAACTCCCTTTAGAGTTGAAGTACAAAATCAAAACTAAAATTATTTCCCCTAAAATAATAGAGTTCTTGGGATTCAAATCGTATTTGCTTGTTGCAAATTTCATTATTGCCATTAATATCTGTTGTGTACTAGCTACTTTGCCTCCTTAGGAAAAATAAACTGAGTTAATTCATTAAGCAATGTATATGCACCCGTGACCACGTTAGCAATACTATTTCCATTCATCTGCAGAAGAAAAAATTTGTACATTGAAGAAACTACACCACCTCTCTCCACTAAAAAAAATTATGGTCAAGATTTTAAAAAAACAGTCCCCAGAGTTAGGCTCCTTATTCCATAAGTCTACACTTTTAATGTCAACTTCCTAGTTATCCTCCTTTGTCAAGCTTCATGTTGTCCCTTGTCGCCTTCACGCCGACAGTGCTCCCCTTCTCATCCATCCGTTTATCAGAGTCTCATACAATTGCTTCCATTCCCTCCTCCATGCAAACCCTCTGCATGGGTCAACCTCCCTAGCCTCGTTTGCAAGGCCTGTCCTGTCCACATCGAACCCACTTCTGCTGTGTTAGGAATCAAGTTGACTTGTATATAAATTGCCTGTTGTTCCCCTGGCCTCACGCTCTACTTGTTTGTCCATAAATTGTTTTCTCCTTGGGAAGGAATCCTTTTTCTCAAATGTTTTGAAAGTGTCTGGCATATAGGCACTACTACTACTAATATTTAGACTCCCAAAAGTTCTGATTTTCAGAAGTACTGAACACACAAGGACTTCAATATTTGCTGCTGGCTGTTCAATACTGACAGTTATCGAAGTGCCTAAAAATAGATTTAGGAACCTAACTTGGGGCACAACATTTTTATAAAATGTAACGTATATTTCTATTAGCACCATCATTCCTTGGTGTGTGTGTGTGTGTGTATAGTCACACATGGGAATTATGGCAGATTGAAGTAGCATATGGGAAATGTCCTCCTCACTCTATTATTAGAGTTGATTATTTACATATTGTTATGCTGTGTTAATTTCATTCTCTAGTTTTCCTAGTATGACTTCTTTATCTCTATCATTCAAGCCCTGATCCTGAGCCTCCAGGAAGTCAATAGGCCTCCACATGGGAGCAGAGGTTTGCCTACTAACTCAGTTGCAGGATTGGGGCCTGAGACTGTTTCTACCCAATGGAAAATATACTGGCATAGCTATGTTGGCATAACCCTGTAGTGTAGGCAAAGCCTGTGAAACAGATGGGCTTTTTCTGTCAATGTAGGAACACCACCTCCCTGAATGGAAAAGCATTCTTCAGTAGACATAGCTGAGTCTACACAATCCTGATCAATGTACATATGCCAACATAATTTTTAAGTGTAGACTCTATGAAGGGGCAGGGAGTTGTCTGACTTGTTATCATGGGTAGTGCCAAGCTGGTGTGGTGAACAGTTAATAATAGTATTAGACCTAACCCTACAAGGTACTGAGCACCATCATCTCACAATTCTTTGTTGCGAGATGGGGATGCGCATTCTACATCTTGTAGAATCAGGGCCTTAGCGGGCTGCTGGTAATCTGAGGGAGATTTTTTGTGTATCTATTGGCTAGTGTGGGGTAGAGTTTGAAGGAAAGCTAATCTTGCATAAAAGGATGACTCTTTCCATCACTAGATTTCAGATCCAAAATACAAATGTTTTTATGGGCTTATACTTTATCCTGCTGAACCAGCCAGCTTTGTGCAGACAGGATATTTTCCTTTATTTCAGCAAGCCCTTAGGTTCTGGCAATGATGTGTTTCCATTTCCTGTGAACATAGCTCTGGGAGCATGCATCCATGGCCATTGTGATGAATCTCTGGAGTTTGCTTATTGCATCATCCCTAGTGCAGAAGTTGGTAGTTAGAAGTGAATCACGGTCATCAGATAGCAGTGGTCTGAGTTACTTTCTGTAAATCATGTGCTGTATTAGTAATGTTCAAAAAAGGTATTGCTTCATAGTACATTGTCCTGGAACTGCATTTTTTGACAGATTTGCTTAGTAAAGCAATGCCAATAGATTGTATCTTCTCCACTTCTTCACTTACCATTTTATTTCATTGCCATTGATTTTTCTTTGTCAAGTCATCTCTGATTTATAATACTAAAAATAATCTTTAAATTTGCGGCTTATAACCATTAATATGTGTTGGATTTAATTTAAACATTAAACCATTACTTTGTTCTAAGTCATGTTGCCATAGTTACTATAACTTGCAACCATCTTCTTTGTAAATGTTTGATCAACTCGTGCCTTACAATTTTTTTTTATACCTGAGTTCCTCATTTTATATTTTTATTAGGGAAAACAATTCCCCAAAGCAAAATCCATTTCTGTACAAGTCTGGCAAGTGTGCCTGCTCTGTAAATGACACATAATTTCAACTAATTTTATTAACCAGGTTCATATTTCGAATCATTGAAATCTAAAGCCTGATATAATGCATCTGTAGAATTGCAAAATGGAATTTTTATCACTAATTTACACATAGAAGAGAAGCTGGGTGGTCTGACTCAGTTTTAAGACATGAGAATAAAGAAGTGAAGATGTGTAGACACAATCTCATGAGTACACGTCTACACACAAAAATATGATGTGTAGTTTACAGTCTAACTGTTCTACAAGAAAAAATGCTTCTATTAATAGAAACACTGCTTCATTCATACAAAGAAAGCAGAGCTGTCCTGTCTTCCACTTTTTTTTGGTTTTACCAAATTACTCAATGGGTATTTTAAGTTTACAAATCGCTCCAAGATTTGCTTTTATTGGATTCAGAGGGTGACTTGCTCACATTTTGGATAGTGAGAGGTGGTTTCCAAAGCTTATAGCCCATGTCAGAACGCCTGAAGAAAGATTCAGATTCCAGTAGAAGTAGCTTCAGAATAGTTTATAATCTTTCATGAGGAAAGTGCTTTGAAGGATTTTCTGAACTGCACTGAAGTGGGCTGTATGCTGTATGGATGTGCAGTCAGTCAGAGAGGGATCAGAATTCTTCTCTTTCACTACACCACTGTAAATTCAGAGTACTCCATTGAACTCAGTGATTTTGCAACAGAGGGCAGAACTTTGGCTCATAGTTTTTACAATGGAAAAATTGCACCAACTCTGAATCACTCATTTAGAATATTTTAAAGTGCAGCTTTAGTTTTAAGATATGTATTGTATGATTCACAGTAAATAACCCAACTATATAGTTGAATCCTGCTAATGAAATACCTGAAGATGGATATTGAAGGACCTCAAAAGAGTACTTTATACCTCATAATCCGTTGTAATCAAGGAACTGATATGTTGTATTTGTAAAGCACAACATTAATGCAAGGCTGGCAAAGATCTTTATTCATCCTACTAGCCTAATTTTCATTTTACTTTCAAAATAAATAACCCAGGCAACATATCGAATTTACAAGACAGTTATTCCAGGCCAAGACATGTTCAGACATTCTTGCTGTTATAAATGTTCCTGTTTAATGCATGCATGAGACTTTAGATACTGAAGTATCTCACTGAGCATGTAGATATGCAAGAAAGCAAGCATTTCAGGCATAATCATTTTCTCTATGTAATCAACTTTTTGAGACATTGCTTTTGGGCCATGCAGCACTGCTTTGCACAGGGAGCTACACAAGAAGCTCTGGTTTGTACTTCTGGTCACTTGCTAACCAAGCCAACCCACTGCCTTAAGTGTACAGAGTCTCCACTCTTATAGTTCCTGATCTTACTCCCTATGGGAGTTTTGCTTCGTTTTGAAGAGTCCTATTAATCCTCTTTAGTACCTGCAAAATATGCCCTCAAGTAATTGTGAGGACTGGAGAAAAATCAGGAGCATCCAGAAGGTTACCAAAAGGAGGTCACTTTGGATGGAGTTGAGAAAAGACTTTTCTTCTTGAGCTAGGGCAGTTTTAAATAATCAGCTGATACAATCCGACAAACTGAAAGCAGCCACATGTTTTAGACTCCTTGTAACTCTGATGATTGAAAGAGAATTGTGAAATACTTCTTTTAAAGTGTATTTTGCAATTTAAAATACGTCAGATTAGCAGCAAAGGTACCAAAACAGTTTACCCTAAGGTCCAGCCCAGTATGGGCAGTGACAGCATTTGCTTCCACACAGGAACATACCTCAAAGCCAACCGGGAATTGGAAATGTCTTCCCTACATTGGTATAGAGCAGACTGAAAGTGTATGGTGGTGTAGGTAGGCATGGCAATGAGTTCCAACTGCCTCATGTTAAGGGAAATTCATGCAGATATTTAGGCCTTCCACATCATTTGTCATGTTACATTTTGAGCATCTCAGTAAATACAGATTTTAAGAATAAGTTTCATTTACTGTTTAAAACAGTTAACACACTTATCTCTGAGCCCTGTGTGAGGCTGCAAAGGTGAAACAGTCATGAAGGGGAAGTTGCCCTGCATTTTTGTGCATGACAAAAGGAGTCTCTTTTCTGGCTCCAAATAGGCCCAATTGAGGGTCTTGTTGAGAGGAACAGACATGAAAGTGCAGCAGTCCCTATTGCAGGCACGGAAAAACTGAGTTCCACAGGCTGAGAGTGTGAATTCTATGGCTCCTACTCATTGGTTCCCCTCACACAGTCCAAGCAGAAAGAGGTGAATTACTCACCTGCTGCCATTAGTTCAGGGAGTCAGGTTGGTTAGTTTCTCCAAAGATAACATTTTCTGTTGTAAATAGTAAAATGAACTTGTTCTTAAAATCTGTTATCTACTGAGATACTCAAAATGCAACATGTCTACACTATCAAAGTAAAACTGCATGTATTTCTAATGATACGGTGATTACAAAGAACATGGCACTTCCATGATTACACTTGGTAATTTACTTACGACAATAGCTTTTAAATATTTTTCTATGTAAAAGTACACACTGGATGCTTAAAATGACTCTACGTTCAATAAATGTCTTTGACAAATACACCAAAAGAACCCACCGTGTTCTGATCCTGTGTATCAGGCGCACAGGGTAAAACATACTTTGATACAAATGGCCATTCTGTCTCTGATTGAGCCACACAGCAGAAGCTGTTTAGGGCCACCACTATAACACATCGCTGCATTTATAATTAACAGGATTAAACACGAGAATGCTTTATGTGCTGCTACTTTGCCATTTGCTGCAAAGTGTAATGATAGTTTTTTAAAAGGATCCATTGAACAATTCATTACAACTTAGCTTTGGTTAGGAAGCATTAAATATAAGCACATATGAGAGGTAAGTGACATTTCACAATGTATGAAACACACTGTATAGACCAGCCTTGTGTGTTCTTTGTGGATAATTGTGAGATTGCCTGCTGAACCATACTTTTACATAAGAAGTGTGAATCAGAAGATCTGTCTGGGGACCAGACTCCTTCGTCTGTCACAGGCTGGCAATGTGACTTTTGGAAAGTCAGATTTTTAGAAGAGACCCTGCCCAGCTGCCTCTTCTTATGGGAGCAGTTAGTAAAATCTTCCCATTTGGATGGCTATGTATCCAATATGCAGGAGCTGTCATGTACTTACCCACCCAAGCGTAGTATCTTTTTATGGGTTCACATTGTATCTGCAAAAAAGAGGCTGCCTTTTGAAAATCTTGAGTGACATCCTCACTTCACATTAGTCAATTAGAGTTTTGCCACTGATGTCAGTGTGGACAAGATTTTACTCTTGGGTCTTAATCCTTCTGGGCCTCAATCCTTCTGGTTCTCATTACTCCTTAACTGGAAAATCCAATTAACAATAAGTCAGAGGTTTAAAAAGTCTTAATTCCTGGCTATTTGTAAAGCCCTCAGAGATCATGTATTGTAGAATTGCAAAGTATCTTTTCCAAGCCCCTACCTCTCTGAGGTTGCGTAGTGCTCTAGTAACACATTTTAACCCAGAGGTGGCGATACTTCCATAGTGGATGAAGTTATTATTGTTTATAAAGTTCTTTGGGACCTTTCACAAGGAAAGGTGCTATATCATTAGTTAACCCATCTCCAATCAGTTCACTGTTGTTGATTTGTCAGAACTACGCTTATGAGTTAGACAAGAGTTTGGAGGATACAGAAGGATAATTAACGGGCACAGATGTGAAAAGTGGTGTTTTTAAGGGGTCTGAATTTCCTTTGATAACTAGGGGCAAATTTTCAAAGAGACCTCTAATTTTGCACCTGCAAGCATTGGGGCAACCAAAAGTCAGATTTGCATGTGCATTAATTGATTTGCACCCACAAATGCCTCCTGCACTGGAAAGCAGTGTTGGACTGTGCCCTAAATCTTCAATCTGCACATTCTTCAAAATCTGACACCACAATTGAGCCAGTTAGCATATGCCTTAGAGCCACAGCCATGCACTGGAGGGGCAGAACTATGCCACCCGAGTAAGAGCCCTGGGGAGCACTACCACTGTTCTACTCTGTTCAAAGTATATTTCTCTCCAAACACAACCAGTAGAGTTGGCAGGGCCCTTGTTACTGTCTCCTCCTTAAATCTCATAATGTCCTTTTGGGGTAGCTCAAGGCCCTAGCCAGGAGTAATCTTTGAACTGTGCTCCCCCAACACACGCACTGTAAAAGGGAATTAGGAGGAGAGTAGCCTGGTGAACGTGTTCCCTACCCACCCATGCACCACACAGCGCTCAGTGCAATCTGATCCAAACAGCAGTTTAGACCATATGTGTAGTGAGAATATTTTCCTATGTTTTTTCTGCATATCAGTGATCTAGGTGGGTCAAGTTACTCTGCTCTGCTAAAGTTACCTTCACAGGATTTGCAGTAGAGTAAATGATTAGAGTAAACGATGGCCTGCCATGAGACAGAGGCACATGAGTGAAGTGAATGAGTTTAAATGTTTGCTTTGCAAAGCTGTTTTCCGAGAAATGTGAATATCTCAAGTAATGAGATATTGCTGTTGCTGATGCTGTTAAAGCGACATGTATGGGATGTCCTCTGAGTCACTGTGTGTTGTCACTTTTGACTGCTTATTACTAGGCATAGCATTACAAAACAGCCTCTATACTCTGATTGCAGCAATGAATATTTCCATCATTATTATTTCTGTTGCAGTAGCTCCCGAGAACCCCAGAAATGGATCAGGACTCCATTGTGCTAAGCACTGGACAAACAAACAACCCCAGATCGCTCACAAGCTAAAACTTAGAAAATATATAATGAAGCATAAACCCACTAAAGGGGTGTGAAGAGAAGAGAAGGTAACAAGACAGGTGCATTTCTTGAAATTATTAGTCCATAGTGATGTATAATCAGGGAACTGGCAATTTTCACAGTCAAGAAACTAATTCACAGCTTCCTGGAGTATAAGGCCAGAAGGGTATATTAGGTCATCTAGTCTGACCTCCTGTATATCACAAGCCATTAAATTTCATCCAGTTATCTCTGTATTGAGCCCAATAATTTGCTTGGCTAAAGCCTATCTTCCAGAAAGGCATCCAGACTTGATCTGAAAACAAAGGGTAGCAATTCCACCACTTCCCTCAGTAGTTTGTTCCAATGGTTAATCATCTTCACTGTTAAAAACTTGTCCTTAATTTCTAATTTGAATTTGTCTGATTTCAGTTTCTAGCCCTTAGTTCTTGTTCGTCTTCCTCCACTGGATTAAAGAGCCCTTTAGTGCCTGCAGTCATGTCACCTTAATCTTTTTTGATACACTAAATAGATTGAGCTCTTTAAGTCTCTGACTGCAGGACATTTTCTTAAGATGTGGATACAAGAACTGTACGCAGTATTCCAGCATTGGTCGACATATAGAGGTAAAATCACCTTCCTAGTCACTATTCCCTTCCACACATCCAAGGAATAGCATTAGCCTTTTTTGCCACAGCTTTACACTGGGAGCTCCTGTTGAACTGCTTGTCCACGATGAGCCCTAAATCCTTTTCAGAGCAATTGATTTTCAGAATACAATACCCCATTCTGTAGGTGTGTCCGGCATTCCTTATTCCTAGGTAAATAACTTTGCATTGACTATGAAAACATATTTTGTTTGACTATTTCAGCTTACCAAGTGCTCCAGATCACTCTGTAGGACTGCCCTGTCGTCCTCGTTATTTACCTTTCCACCAATCATTGTGTCAAATGCAAATATGTATCAGCCATGATTTTTATATATGCTTCCAGATAATTGATGAAAGTGCTGAATAACATTGGGCCTAGTGTCAATCCTTAAAGAATGTCATAGAAACACGCCCATTCAGTGATGAGTCCCTATTGACAACTGCTTTAGGAAGCTTTTCCTAATGTCCAACCTAAACCACCCTTGCTGCAATTTAAGCCCATTGCTTCTTGTCCTATTCTCAGAGGTTAAGAACAATAATTTTTCTCCCTTCTCCTTGTAATAACCTTTTATGTATTTGAAAACTATCATCATGTCCCCTCTCAGTCTTCTCTGGACTAAACAAACCCAATTTTTTCAATCTTCCCTCATAGATCATGTTTTCTAGACCTTTAATCATTTTTGTTGCTCTTCTCTGGATTCTCCAATTTGTCCACATCTTTCCTGAAATGTGGCTCCCAAAATTGGACACAGTACTCCAGTTGAGGCCTAATCAGCCCAAGTAGAGCAGAAGAATGACTTCTCATGTCTTGCTTACCACACTCCTGCTAATACATCCCAGAATGATGATTTTTTTTTTGCAGTAGCATTACACTGTTGACTCATATTTAGCTTGTGATCCACTATGACCCCCAGATCCTTTCTGCAGTACTCCTTCTTAGGCAGTCATTTCCCATTTTGTATGTGTGCAACTAATTGTTCTTTGCTAAGTGGATTACTTTGCATTTGTCCTTATTGAATTTCATCCTATTTACTTCAGACCATTTCTGCAGTTTGTCCAGATCATTTTGAATTTTAATCCTATCCTCTAAAGCATTTGCAACCCCTCTCAGCTTGGTATCATCCGAAAACTTTATAAGTGTACTCTCTATGCCATTTTCTAAATCATTAATGACGATATTAAACAGAACTGGACCCAGAACCAATCTCTGTGGCACCCCACTCATTAAGTCCTTCTAGCATGATTATGCACCCACCTTACAGTAACTCCATCTAAGTTGCATTTCCCTAGTGTGTTTGAGAAGGTCATTCGAGACAGTATCAAAAGCCTTACTAAAGTCAACATATATCGCATCTACCGCTTCCATCACCACCACTCGCAAGGCTTGTTACCCTGTTAAAGCTATCAAGTTGGTTTGACAGGATTTTGTTTTGGACAAATTCATGCTGTTCTCACCTTATTATCGTCTAGTGTTTGCAAATTGATTGCTTAATTATTTGCTCCATTATTTTTCTGGGTACAGAAGTTAATCTGACTGGTCTGTAATTCCCTGGGTTGTCCTTATTTCCCTTTTTATAGATGGACACTCTATTTGTCCTTTTTCAGTCTTCTGGATTGTCTCCCGTCTTCCATGACTTTTCAAAGATAATTGCTAATGGTTCAGATATCTCCTCAGTCAGATCCTTGAGTATTCTAGGATGTGTTTCATCAGGCCCTGGTGCTTTGAAGACATCTAACTTGTCTAAGTAATTTTTTACTTGTTCTTTCCCTATTTTACACTCTGACAACATGGCACTAATGGCCAGGAACTGCCCAGCACTGGGGTCTTTATTGCTAGAGAGAGAATGCTAGGTGATCAAGTTGCTTGAATCATCTCCCCACATTCCATTCACTTTACAAATATGTATGCATAAATGCTTATCCACCTTATGTGAAACTGGGTGAGTGTTTCCAAAAGTGATTTAGTTCAAATAGCATTACAAGGGGAAGCACTTACTCTGCTGCAAACTGCCACAACGCTACTGAGACTATTCTATTTTTCACTGCCAACAAGCAGATGAGTAGCCAAAAAGGTTCCCTTGAAAAACTGTTGTGCCTGCCAGTAGAAAGGAGGTGTAACGAAGAAAGAATGGGAGGAATTCTGGCCTCTATCCATTCCATTCTATCAAGAAGGCAGGGGCGGCTCCAGGCCCTAGCACACCAAACGCGTGCTTGTGGCAGCAAGCCACTGGGGGTGCTCTGCCAGTCGCCGCGAGGGCAGCAGGCAGGCTGCCTTCGGAGGCTTGCCTGCGGAGGGTCCACTGGTCCTGCAGCTTCGGAGGACCTCCCGCAGGCAAGCCGCCGGAGGCAACCTGCCTGCCGTGCTTGGGGCGGCAAAATGCCTAGAGCCGCCCCTGCAAGGAGGTTCAGTCATTTACATTTCCTTGTCTTCCACCTCACTCCAGCTGTTTCACAATTCTATTATTTGACCCGCCTTGGATGTCTCATTGACAAAAAGAATAATACCTCACTCTCACTGCACAACTAGCAAGAAATCCTCCAGTCTTCAGTAGAAAATGAGTCAGAGAAAAAGAGAACAGGGCAGAGAGAAAGGAAACATGAAGCTGTAGCAGGGCAGGCAAATGCAGATTTCTTACAGTGGCAGGGCTTATCTGCACCCCAGTAAAACCATGTCAAGGGACCTGGTTCCCACACAGTTCAATTCTGAAGTACACACTGGATCTCTTTGGATTATCCAAAGCTTCAGCATCGGCACCATTTGGAAATACAGCTAAGGACCTGTCCTCACTACAAAGTAGAATAGCTTGGTAACTGGAGCCTGCCCTACACCTAAAAGTTAGATCCGCCTGGCTATGTTGCTCAGGCCTGTGAAAAATTTCGAACCCTGTGTGATATAATTGGCATCCTAACCCCCAGTGTAGACACAGCGAGGCAGATGGTGGATTATTTGCATTGATGGAAAAACCCCTTTCAGTGATGTAGGAAGCTGTTTACATGACAGTGCTACAGCTGCAGCACCATAGCTGTGCCGATGTAGCCACTGTTGTGTAGACATACCCTAGTCACCTACAGGCCTCTGCTTGTAGTGTGGAGGGGCTGATGGAGATCTAGAGTGTGCGCGCAAGGACTGCAGGATCAGGCCTAATGGGGCATTTTTTTGCTGATGATTAACTGGTTTTATTCTTCTTTCTGTGACTTCAGTTAAAAAATAAACAAACCTGAGTAGGCAAGTGGTCTGTCTGTTTTGGAAAGCACTGAGTCTGAGGAATTAAGACTATGAACTGTTTGGGGTTTATCCTGAAATAGCATCATTAAAAGATTAAAGATCCTGCCAGAAATGTTCACCAAAACAAGGAGAGTTTCTGTTCAGTGTTTGACCAACAAGCAAGTCGTGCCCTGGATTATACAAGTATTTGTTCTAGTCTGCAGATACAGCTCAGTTTCCTAATCAAATATACACAAACTTTGTTAACATAGAGCTGCTCAATTTTTTTTTTTAATACAAAAGCATTCATGATATTGTTCAAATGTTTGGATTTTTCATTGAAATGGAACATTTTGGTTTTGATTCAAACTGGAAAATTTGTTACTATTCAATTAGAACAAAAACTAAAAATTCTCATTCCACTGATAACAAAAATGAGAGAAGGGAAACTTTAGGGCTATTTTCTCCTCTTTACTTTCTATGATGGGTTTTCTCATTGGGGAGATGATTTTTCCCTTCTAATTTTACTAAGCCCTATATATCCAAAATGCCTGTTAGCTATTGTGTTTTCCTTTGATTTAACGAAAGCTAAGTTCTCCTCTGGGATCTCCTCTGGGTTTTATTTTTGTTATTTCACAGTTTACTAGTAAACAAATGTACTACTGTATTTTGTACATATGATGAACTCTGAGTTTTGTTAGTCTATTTATTAAATCTCTAGTGGAACGAGTGCCCATTTTTGTGTGTGTGTGTGTGCGCGCTAATTAGTGAAGTTCCACAGTAAGTATTGTATAAACCTGACTATATGGAAAAGTGGATCTCATTTAATTTGGCAAATGTTGTTGCCTTTTCCCTCTAATTATTAAAAAAAGTCTTTTTTCCTTAACTTCCTTTATCACAGCTGGA
This sequence comes from Gopherus evgoodei, assembly GCF_007399415.2. Taxonomy (NCBI): domain Eukaryota; kingdom Metazoa; phylum Chordata; order Testudines; family Testudinidae; genus Gopherus; species Gopherus evgoodei. The sequence goes on from NC_044327.1 coordinate 47,328,170, forward strand.
CATCCAGCATTCCTGGCGCACGCACGCACACACACAATTGTAGAAGTATCTGGTGTTTGTCACCTGAGGGCACTACATAGGTCTTTTGGATTTCTCTAGACAATTACACCAGGGCAAACCCCTAATGTAGACACACTATACATTTGCAGATTATCCTAATCTAGATAAGCTCTGTCATGATTATCCTTGATTTCCTCTAACTGTTCTATTATTTGCTAGGTTGGGTGTGATGATGGATTCTCACTGTGATGTTGATGTATGAGGATTATAAATATGTATATGCAAAGTCAAACCAAAACAAGAACTGTAAACCCTGTGTGACAAAGTTTGGTGGGTCCTGCGCTTATTTGGTAGATTTGCTCACCTCAGTGATTTTCCCCACAGTCTGAGTCAACTTCTCCTGTGTCTGATCAGGAGTTGGGAGGTTTGGGGTGAACCCAGGCCCGCCTTCTACTCCAAGTTCCAGCCCAGGGCCCTGTGGATTGCAGCTGTCTATAGTGCCTCCTGTTACAGCTGCATGACAGTTACAACTCCCTGGGCTACTTCCCCATGGCCTCCTCCAAACACCTTCTTTATCCTCACCACAGGACCTTCCTCCTGGTGTCTGATAACACTTGTACTCCTTAGTCCTCCAGCAGCACAGCCTCTCACTCTCAGCTCCTTGTGCCTCTTGCTCCCAACTCCTCACACACATTTTCTCTCCTCTGGCTCCCCCCTCCCTGACTGGAGTGAGCTCCTTTTTAAACCCAGGTGCCCTGATTAGCCTGCCTTGATTGGCTGCAGGTGTTCTAATCAGCCTGTCTGCCTTAATTGGTTCTAGCAGGTTCCTGATTACTCTAGTGCAGCCCCTGCTCTAGTCACTCAGGGAACAGAAAACTACTCAGCTAGTGACAAGTATATTTGCCCTCTACCAGACCCTTGTACCACACTGGTCTGGGTCTGTCACACCTGTTACATGTGGGACAAAATTGGCCATGACCATTGCAAGATGCTATGTCCTCGCTTTGCACTGTTCATGTTTTTCACATAAGATGTTAATATGCCTTGTTTCAAAGCAGTTAACAGTAACATCATAACTCTGCCACCACCATGCTCTGTCATGGGCTGTTCCTTCCCAGTTTTTGGAGTTAACTTGATATCTTTTCAAGTTTTTCTTCAGTGTGTCTTTATATCATTTGTACTGGGCAATATGAAAACAGGTGCCTTGCTTTAGCTGACCATAAAATATGGGTATGTGGGGTATTCAAGTCAACCATATGAACAAGATGCCAGATCAATGCAGTTGCACTTTTATGAGCATATTTTGCATGCCAGACATCTGACAATGATTAAGGATTTCAATATTGGGAATTTTGTCCCACCATCTGAGCTGCAAATAGACTGGAGACAGTGCATACGGAACTGATCATTTCCTAAGGTGGTAATATTTTGTCCATGTCTACAACCATACAGAAGTATTGTAAGCATGACTGTCTGATAGACATTTTGCTTAGTGCTTATTTGACACCCCTATCATTCCATAGGCAGTGTAACAGCATTCCAAGTGCAGAGCTGGTGTTGACTGTGTGATGGGTAACCTCATCATCAGTTGTGGCATTCTGTGACAGCATACTCCTAGGTAGCAAAACTTCTCTATGGACTTAAAAAGACATAGTTGACCTTCATGAATAGTCATGCAAATCCCTGGCACAGGTTGATACAGTATTTCAGTTTTCAGTTTAGGCTGGTTGTAAAATCAGAATGATTAACTGCACAAGTGACATGATCAGTTATAAATTGAATGTCCTCAATCAGTGCACAGTCATCTGCAAATAAAAGCTACTTCGTGAGTAAATCTGCCACTTTTGTGTCATCATGGAAGCATTGCAGACTGAATAACTTCCCATCAGTGCAGAACTGGATGAATACTCCTCTGTCATTGTCATGAATTGCAGCCATAAAAATAGCCAAAAAAAGGATGGAAAAGAGTGTGGGATCATTTGTGCCACTGGTGACCAGAAAAAGGTCCTCTATCACCATTTTCCACCACTCTGGTCATCGTCCTATCAGAGAAGGACTGAATGACAGAAATAAACCTTGCAGGTCATCCAAAGGTAAACAAAAGTTTGCAGAGTCCCTGACAATTTACAGAGTCAAAAGCTTTAGTAAGTCAACGAATACCACATAAAGACCATGGTTTTTGCTTGTAGCACTTTTTCTGAAGCTGATAGACTGTGACTATAGTGCCCTGTCCTGACCAAAATCCACACTGAGACTTGGGGAGAATGATTTCCACAAGACAGGTGTTAAATCTATTCTATTTTCCCAGCAACAGACAATAGGGAAATGCCACAGTGATTATCATAGTTTGTTCTCTCACCTTTGTATTTACAGAGTGTACAACATTGGCATCCTTGAAATCCTGTGGCACCAACTCTAGATCCCAGATAATGCAGAAGAGCCATGTGAGGTGCCTTGCAGTGTAATAGCCGTGTGCTATTCTCTGCTGGAATGCCATCTGGACCAGGTGCTTTCCCTCCCTTGTGACACCTACTTGATTGCTGGGTGTGACACTAGGTTAACAGCAGACTGTCCTGGCCTCCTAGACTTCTATTGACTCATGTTTAATTGTGAGGATGTCCTTCCTCTTGTGAATGTTTGTTTGAATCAATAGTGAATCAAATTGACCTGCCTGAGTAGTTGGTGAGGTTTGTTTTCAAAATCATGTTACTGTTAAAATGGTCCTTGTAGTTGTACTCTACCTAGTGGATGTGGCAGTCCATGTTCAATTTCTCATCATGTTCTCACTCTGTTGGCAGTAATGGCTAGTAACAACACTGACCTTGCTCTCTGGCTGGTAAAGGAGTGGTGGTAGCTATCTGGATCCCAGGGACTATTCTGTCCTGCTGAAGCAGGAGGGATGGTGGCCACAACACAGCATCTTGGAGGTGGGCATGTAAAATAGTTTAAGGGACACCAGGAAAACTCCCTAAAAAAAACTGAATACAAAGTATCAAAAAATAGAAAAGGGGGTGAAAACAGCAAAAGAAAAAGGAGAAAAAACAGTAAATGTGTTTCTCTGTTTTGCAGAACGGTTTATACAACTTTTACTGCTAGCTAAAGAAGCGCTATACCAATACCGAGAAGGAATCAAATAAATAGGGTGCTGGTTTGAGGTCTTGCTAGAAAACTGATTCCCTGAGCTGTCTGGTATCTGATTGTCTCTACCCCAGAGCTGAAAATAGCCCTTCCTTTCAGTTTCTTAATCCAATGTGGAACCAAACCTGTAGGAGCAGATACAGATCAGGGGAGTCAAATCTAAATCTCTCCATCACTATCCCCTGACATTCAAATGAGTTTGGGACCCATTACTAGCCTATTTCACTCTGATGGTATCAAAGTGCTGTTGGGAGGGGTGGAGGAGAGGATGGTTAGGTAGTGAAATACCCAAATTAGCTCCAGAGAAGTAAGAACCCCAATTTTGTGCAATTCAAAATGCCCATATCCAGGTAGAATGCCTATTTCTTTATCCTCATTATAACACCCTTTTTTAGGAGACAAAAATTCAAAATGTTCAGCAAGTTAACTACTGTTTAGTAGGGAATCTAATATAGCTGAAAAATAAGATTAATCAGATTTTATACCCCCAGATGATGTTCTAACAGGGATTCCTAGAGAACCCTGTTCCACGAAGCACTGAGTGACCTCCATTTCCATTGACCATAATGGAAGATGAGGGTGGCTCAGCACCTCCAGTTTTGAGAGGGACTGCTTGGGGAGAAACAACCAACAAAGATAACTTGACAAGAGGAGTTGCCTGCAATATCATTGCCATTTCTTTCCAACAAGTGTAAGCATGGTGTTTGGCTTTACATAAATTCTGTGCACTGCAGGGATTACTGGCAAAAAGGTGGGCTAAGCAAGATTACACAAAAGTAAGATGAATTCATTTGACAGCCACCATAACTCTGCGGTCATGGGCAGAAAAAAGGGAACCAGTTGCTGCCACCTGGTAGGATTTCAGCTACCATAGCCTATGTTTTTCAGTCTGGAAATGGTTGGCAGTTGAACATCAGATTTGACCTATTCAGACATTTCTTTCTTGCAGAGAGGTGTATTTGTAGAATTCAATTCAGCAGCGCTGAATGGATGATGACAAATCTGTTTCATGGCAACTTCAGAGGTTTCAAAATTTGTTTTTGTTCCACATCAAAATGAGAACAGAACCTTAGGAATGTTTTTGGTAGACTAGAATTGTGTGGTTGTTTGTTTTCTACAGCCAGGTCCTTAGGGCATTGGCTTGGGATGTGGGAGACCAAAGTTCAAGTCCCTGCTCTGCACCAGAGTAGAGTTCTTCTTCCCATTCCAGGGCCCTAAGCACCAGGCTCTAAAGAGTGTGAGTAAGTCAGCTTCCTCTTCTGTACAATGAGATAGGGAAATGTTATCTCTCAGGGATGTTGTGAGACTGAATGTAATTAATGTTTGTAAAGCTTATTGAGCTCTTAGAATGGCAGGTATCACATTAATGCCATTATCATTTACTATCATAATTCTGCTTCTTCCTCTGCATTGAATCCGAAGTGCTGTACGGGATGTGCAGCTTCACCTAGAGTCCTACAGCGTTGTGGAAAAGATGCGTGAAACTGTACAGTATGTAACACTGTAAGGGCCTGGCTTCTAGGAGGTACTGCAATAAGAGTAACAATGAGAGAGGGGCCACCATGAGATTTGTATGGGACAATTTACAGAGCAACAAGAGAATGAAAAGAAGAGAATTGGTGCTATTTGCCTTATTAAATGTTTCTAGGAATGATTTGCATATAGGACCTAGACAGTTGTATCTCTTTAAAACTACTCTGATCTGAGACATTCTTCCTACCAGATATTTCTAGGCTAACACCATTTGTTTCCAGCTAGTGAAGCTAGCTTTGTTTCCAGCTAGTGAAGAAAAGAGCCTAATTTTGCTGATTATCCAGCAACTGTGCAGGTACTGCTTTTTAACCAATGTAAAGAGCAAACCATAAAAATCCAACCCCCTTTACAAACCAAGGACCCAATCCTGCATTTCTTGCATGCCGAACATGCCAATTGGCTTCATGACTATTCTCTGGAATGCTTACATAAATTTATTTCCTGAAAATCACTAAATTAAAAATTATATTAATGCTGATCATTCTGTAACTGAACTGGAAAATGCTTTATCCAGTACAACAACTAAGCTTCTTAATTGAAAGGACATTCTCCAGTCCCAATCCTCACCCTCAGAGCCCTAGGCCAACAGAATTTAATTGAGGTTAAATTTGTGTCTTTATGCCAGAAGCAACAAACACAGGGAGTGCCATGCCAGAACAGGTCCGTGCAGAGATCTGTCTTCTAAGCAGGATGAGATGAGGAAGAAAGTGTGTTACACCAGTGCTTTGAGACCGACACTGGTTCCCCAGTTCAAGTTTCTGGTGCTGATCTGCAGGACAGAATGATGCTTTCTCAGACACAGCCTTTCCCTCTGTAATTCGCAGCAAGAAGCTACTGTGGTCGTGTACTTTTAACAGCCCTCTGGCAGAGGATGAGCTTTTCACTAGCAGCCCCAAGTCTCTGGAACACCCTCCCAAAGGAGATCAGAAAGAGTCCTACCCACTCCATTTTCGGGTTATGCTACAAGACCTAAGTAAAGCATCCACAAAGAACCAGAGCAAAAGAGAACTTGGCAGTGTGCCCACTAATCAGTAGCTAAAACAAAGGCTGGGGATTAGGCTGTTCAGATACCACTGTTTTGCTCTTGTATAACAATTAAATTCCAAGGTACAGGCACATCAGGTATCATCTGAGCTGGAGAGACAGACTAAGCTCTGTTTATGGTGAACTTTTTTTGGCATGACACACTTTATTATTGGAAGAAACTACAGCACCTCGCCTTTTCTTCCAGCAATAGGAAATGAGTGGGTGAATTTTTGTGTAATGATAATTATACATCCGTGATGTAGCCTCCTCGTGGCTTTAGTTACTAATATGACTATTGTTATTGTACTGTCTGTTGCCAGGCTTCTGAAGTAAGGGGTGTGTGTGTGTGTGTGTCTTGCTCACTTGTTCAACACGAAGTCATCTCAACTTTAAATGTTCTTAATATAGCAAATATAAGAATACAAAAAGAGGGAAAGTGATTTAATGTTTACTTCTAGGTACTTGGACTCCACCATGCATGGTAAAATCAACAACAGAGGGTTTTTCTGCTATTTTATACCCCTTAGATGTCATTAGAGAGAGAGAACCAACCAACCAGAATTTGAAGTCAGAGCACCCAGGAAATGAGCTGCTGGGAAGCTTTTTAATCCTGTACAAATACTGTCTCTTAAGCAAAATCCTTCTCAAAAGGAGAATCTGGTTATTTAGTTTATACCACTTTGTACAGGATCTAGAAAGTATAACATCCTGGACAGTTTTGGATTAGATGATCATAGGGTAACCAGACAGCAAAAATTGGGACAAGGGTAAGGGTTATAGGTGCCTATATAAGAAAAAGCCCCAAAAAATTGGGACTGTCCCTATACAATTGGGAAATATGGTCACCTCAGATCATCACCACAGGTCTGCACTTTAGTTCTCCCTTTTTAAAGCATCTCTGGGCACGCTAGAACGCCTGTCTAGTCAGATACAACAGGAAAGCACTACCCATGTAGAAGTGGGGATTGGTGGGGCTGTGTTGTGGGGAAAGGCAGCTGTGTGGTATGTTCTCCACCTACCATAAACCTGTTCAGCCCCTCCATTAATTCTATACAGCACCTGGGTTCTATGGAGCTGGAGAGAGGTTGTGTGGCCTGTGACAAAGTGGAAATGTTATTAATGTTTTCTCTGAATAGTATGTGGGTGCCTCAGTTTCCCCTATGCATTTCTCCAATGTCTAGGGTGTGTGATTGTTGCAGAGACCTAGGGGGCCAGTGATCCTGTCTGCACAAAGAATGGCCGACACCTGTCTTCTGGCAACTGATGGCCTGAGCCGCTCCCTTGCAAAGTTGCCAACTAAAGGTATTGAAGAACAAAGATCAGGTGACCTCCTGGCCCAGGAAAGAGACAAAGGCGAGAGGAGGAGCTGGAGAGTTTTCCGTTTGGAGCTGGCTGGGAAAATGGAGGGGAGGCCAGGCTTGGCCTCCCCTGGGCCCCCCAAGATGGACCTGACTGAGGGGGTCCTGTGGTCTATACCTGCAAGACCTGTCTTGGACTGTGTTCCTGTTGTCTAAATAAACCTTCTGTTTTACTGGCTGGCTGAGAGTCCTGGTGAATCGCAGGAAGCCGGGGGTTCAGGGCCTTGTCTCCCCCAAACTCTGTGACATGGCCTAAGGACAATGCTGTATTGGTGTGTAGCCTCTCTCTACAGCCTGTTCCCAAGGAAAAGCATCAGAACTACTGGTGCAACTTCCACAGGTGAACTGAGCAGTAACTCCTTCTCCAGGCTGGCCACACTCCCAGAATGGAGTATTGGTGAGTGCCAGGCAGGGTCCCTCCATTGACTGCTCTGGATCTATGCAGATGATGATGTCAGTGCTGAGGGGAAGCCAAGAACAGCACAAAGGCAACTGGGAACCCCAAGTACAATGTGAAATTTGGAGGTTTTTTTCTATGCATCTTAGGCTAAATCCCCCACCCATCCCCAGGGAATGCTGTGATGTACAGGTGACTCTGCAACAACCCTTCAGGGTCTCTATGGCCTTACACATGGAAGGGATTCTATGGCTCTGTTATAGGATTAATTCACTCATAAGCTTCCCATTGCAGTAGGGAGAAGGGGAAACAAGCCCTCTAACCCACTCTAATTCCCTCTACCTACTATCAATGAACTACACAGGCCTGCTGCATCTTTTGAATTTCACTGTTTATGTATTGACTAATTTCTTGAGTACCTCAAATTTTCATTATCCTCAGGGACCACATGCTTAGTGAAAGTCTGGTACATTTCTGGTTAATGTGGTTTCCAGAAAGAGCCTACAGTTACCATGAATTGCAAGCTCCAGTTAAGGCAAATGACAAAATATTTAGTTACCCTTGCAATTACAGCAGGGCCGGTGCTTCCATTTATAGGGTGCCAGGATTTGGGAGGGCGGCAATTCGGCAGCAGGGGCTCCTTCCATGCTCTGGGTTGGCGGCAGCAATTCTGCGGCGGATCCTTCACTTGCTCCGGGACCCGCCGCTGAAGTGCCCCGAAGACCGGGAGCACGGAAGGGCCCCCTCCTAGGGCACCAAAAACCCTGGCGCTGCTCCTGAATTACAGCCAACTGCCAAAAAAAAGGTGGTAGATTTTAAATGACCAAGATACCAGGATCAAGTGACCTGTCTCCACCCATTCTTTGTAAAGCAAAGGTCAGAGGACACCCACCCACGCACCCCAGAACTGAAATTCATTCAAAGCACCTGTGATGTTGTTTAAGAAAAACTGCTAGGGACTCAGCAAGACAATGGAACCTACCCGTATTTGAAAGAAAGTGAAGAATTCAACAATCTGAAGACAGAGAGTTCTTAAATTCTCATGCTCTCAAATGGGAGATGACAGCTACCTCACAGAAATAAATGTTTTTGATTTCTGCAATGGGAAAGGATAAATTTCTGTCTATAAAGGGAGATGTATTTCTTGCATTTCCTGCACTATTTGTAAATTAAAAAAAATACTTTTGCACAGGGCTTGGAGTGCATATTTCCAAAGGGTTTGCCAATACTTGCATTTTTTCATGTTACTTAGGGGGAATAAAATAGTTTTTAATGGGTGATGGGTGTCTAATATAATATGGTTTTTAAAAATCCATTATTTTTAATTGTAAGCTATTTTTTTTTCAGCCCATATTTTCAAATAGGCATGTACTCAAGTTTACTTTAGGCATGCAGAGCCCCCAATGCATGCACACATGGTGAGTTTGCATGTACCCACGTTAGAGTACATGCACAGGTATGTGGTTGCCTAGACCCCAACTGGCATCCACTTATTGAGGTGTTTGTGCACCTATGTCACATGTCTCTCACCTTTGCTTTGCAAAGACTGTTTGCAGCCTGTTGGGGTAGGTGCTGTTCAAATACATAAGAAGACATAGTCCCTACCCTGAGGGGGTCGCGGGGGGGAATAAGAGATAAAGATATCACTACAGCTTAGGAAAAAATTAAAGATAAACTAGAGGAATAGATTATCAGCATGTAGCTTTTAAATAAGGAATATTGTATATTCTCCCAGGCTTCTGGAAAGGTATCTCTGCATCTGAGTATCTCTCTCTCTCTTAAAAATCCATAGTCAAGACCAATATTTGTTCACCCTACTTAAAGCTAGTTCAGTGGCTGGATACGGTACAAACCCAACGGCAGAACACGTGTATTAGTTAAGTGAATGAGTCATCCAACAAGGCTGTGTAAAGATTTCTTACACTGCACTTATAAAACTGTCCCAGCTATTTTAGAACACTTGTATGAGAAAAATGATTTAAGGCAGTAGATCAGAGACTGAAATGAGAAGCCCATACATTAAGGACTGCACTCGGAAGAAAAGATCTGCTAGGAGCAGTCTATCACGCTACATTTTACTTCCTTTTTGAACTGGCCAAGAAAGAAAGCAGCATATACTCTTTCATTAATTAAATGTTTAAAGGAGACAGCAGCATAGTTCATAGTCTGAGCACAGGGCTGGGAGCATGGATCACCTGAGTTCCACTAATGCTGACTTACTGTGGGTGGGCAAGTCTGCATCAGTTTGTCCATCTGTAAAATTGAGAAAACAACATACCCACCACTCAACATTCTTGTAAGGATTATTTCTTGAGCACCAATACTGTGCTTGTAGCCATACAGGACATGTAAGAAGACAGTCCCTGTCGCAAGGAAGTTACGCTGCAGACTAGACATAGATAAGACAGCTCCGACTTGTCTATCAGGTTCCAAAAGGAGTTTGAGGTGGAGTATGAGACTTTCAGAGGTCATCTTTGTGGCTTTAGTGTTTGCAACGTGGTATGAAGTGCTGCGTGAGTTTATTGTAATTCTGATTGCTACATTGAAGAGAAAGAGAGCAAGTCAATACTGTGGTGTATACAGCTATGTAAACTCATTTTTGCTACAATTCAGTTTTGTGTGTACTACACCTTTAAATGGAAGGAATTTCCTAGCCAGCCTGCTGGGAGGCAGTGCTGCAAGCCAGTTCAGTATGACTGCTACAGCGTACACCCTGTCTCAGGGGTGTGCGTTCTCTCACTCATAGGGAGGTTATGTTTGTTGTTTTCTTTACTCTGTAATAAAAGCCACCCATGTTAAAAGGGCAGGTGTTGCAATTTGCTATGGAAGGTATAAATATCAGAGCCATAGCTAGTTGTTGCAGCCAGGTTTATTTCAACATGACCACTGCACCACTTCTCATTGATTAAGACGTTGCTATTTTACACTCCTGTCAACACACCTGCATTTGGATGGTGAGAGAGACAGCTTAATTTTGTGCCCTACTAACCCTCTGTGGTTCTGGTAACTAGTATACATGCTCTCATCTGACTTGCTTACAAGACACATGGTTGTGTATTCACCCAGATGCTTTTTCATAACACAACTATCTGTCAATTATGTTTGTGCGTCCACACTTACCATATGGTCTCTGTTTGTATTCTGGGAAAATTGGGGTGGTTGTCCCTTAGGGTATGTCTACACTGCAGCCGGGACCATGCTTCCCAACATGGGTAGACGGACACATGCTAGCTGTGCTTTAGCTAGGGTGCTGAAAATAGCAGCATGGGGGCAGCTCAGCTTCCTCAGTACTTAGAGGGGATGGCGGGTGCGCAGCTGGCTAGAAAGAGTTTCTATGCTGCAATGCAGGCCTGTGCTACCCCTGGCTATACTGCTATTTTTAGTGCGTTAGCTGGAGCAGAACAGTGCATGTCTGTCAACCTGTGCTGGGATTCACACCCCCAGTTGCAGTATCAATATATCCTTCGGGACTCAGAAGGGAGAGATTCAAAGGCAGATCTGCCCCAGCACAGGCTCCCCCAGCTGGAACCTCTACTCCTGTGACCCCTATAAGTCATTGCAGGGGTGCAAAGTCACCAGGACACAGATCTCTTCAAGTCATGCCCCTTTCTCCGACCACTCCATCTACTCTGCCACAGCCAGACACTCTCCCTGTACCTTAGGGCTGGTGCAGAAGTGGTGCAGACCTGGTGGAGCTGGCACAGTTGTGCTGGGACTATTCTCCATGCAAAGATTTAGATCTGTCCTAATGTCCCTTTGCACCAGCCTAGTCCTGGGACAGCAATCAGTCAGGCCCAGAATCCCTGGAAGACAGGAGCACACAACAAAATAAAAAGTTAGGATCTAGTTACAGGAAGATGACCTGTGTCAGCCTAAAACCATTGGCAAAACGTGGTCAGTTGCCGTAGGTGCTAGCCAAAGATAAAAAATGTCATGTATAGACACAAACCATGTTTAGCGTCAACTCCCATTAATTTTGCTAAATATCTTTGAGGATCTTGGCCTGTGTCTTCTGTTCAGCAAAGTACTACAGCACCGGCAAAAGTGCTTTGCTGAATAGGAATGGATTTAGGCACATGCTGTTTCCAGCTACAAGAAGTGGAATCTCAAAATAGTCCCGGCTTTCAAAGGAGAGGGATGAGATGCCTTACTTTATCCAGCCCTCTAGGTGCCACAGAGCACCCTTCCCTCCTTCCCCCCCCCCCCCCCAGTTATAGAGGAGTTTGGCAGTAGATCATCATTTTAGGCTTTGTAATGTCATTTTAATCATTCCATGCTATTTACAGAGTTCAGTTTCAGAGCCTCTATATAGGGGAAACAACCCAAAAAAAACCAGGAGAGGTAGAGATGGTGGTATTATTTAGTAATAGAACCAAGACACTTATGCCAGACTGACAAACCAGATCACTTTTCAGCTGGTAATCCAAAGATCTGCAGATACTGAGGGGCAGAGACTGTATGAAGCAGGGCCCAAAAACAAATGAAACAACAGTTAGTAAGCTCCGAAATCTGCACAATAAAGGAGTACTGGAAAGACAAACTGCTCTATTTCCTGGCCCCAGTCATCTGACATGGGCGTGTGTGTAACTTTGTATAGGCAGCATGAATGGCTCCTCTTCTCTGTTGTGAAGAAGAGTGTATAGCAGCCATAGGAGCTGTGGGTGGAGTAGCCTAACCCCTTATTATTTTGCCCACCAATTAGGCCTAATGCCCAACCTACTGATTTTGGCTCATTAAGTTCCTACTCGTCATCTCCCATTTTTAACAAGGCAAATTTCAACACTATCCTTGAATCTTATCAATTTGGCCTTTCTATTTATTCTGTCTTCCGTTCATATCTTTTCCCATCAGCATTTGTTATGCTAGGTTATTTGTAACATCTTATAAACTTTTATATACTTTTTACAGTTGAACTCACACTTTGGGTAAATGTATAGGTCCAATTGTCACAACAGAGCTGAGCCTTAGAATGTAAACTCATTATGGCAGGAATCTGACTGCCTACATGTCTGTAAAATGCCTGGCACAATTGTGAGCATGAAGTAAGAAATAATCCTATATAATAAATGTATGGATTAATAGAAAAATAAAAATACAGTAAATGATCTTGTTATCTGATTAGCATGAGCCCTGCAAGAGTGGATCCTCAAGTAAATTTTCTTCTCTGTGGTTTGAATCTGCGGTACTTACTTAGGCAAAACTCCCTTTAAGCCAATTAAAGCTTTTCCTGGGTACAGACAGAAAGATCAGGCCTTGTGTGTGCTTAATCCAAATTCCCTTCAGTTCTAGATCTTGTTTAATTTTCTCTTGTGTCAGTAACATAGCAAAAAGGGAGAAATTATCTGCTGTGATGAGTTCCTACATGGGGAAAAAGGCACTAGTACTCTGTTTATGGGAAATTACTGCTTTGTGGTCTTTTCTGCTGTAAAGCAATTTACCAAGAAGAAAAGCAGCATGTCCTGTAAGACACTCACGTAAGCAATTTCAAAAAAGCTGCGACTGAGTGAGGTAATGCATAGTTGTAATGGAGCTCTCTCCTAATGAGTGGGAGGGTTGCAACTGAAATGCAGAGTAAAGTCAGAAAAATCACCAGTGCTGAGCCCAGTATATAACAGGTGAAGGAAAATACTGGTGTAGGACAACACTTTGCGCTTATCAAAAGTGCCACGAGACGTTTAATAGCCATGCTGAAAAGACTGCAGATTCATTTTCCAAAGTCTAAGCAGAAAAACTCCCACACAATCTATCTAGATTTTTATAAGTTCATCTTCTGCCACAGTATCTGAGTGCCCATAAACAGCATGCCACTACATTTATCCATCTCAGAAGGCTAAAAGAGACGCAGCCCTGCCAAGACATTAGCCTGCAGCTCCAGGGAGGGTAGACATTTAAAACTGTTTCTTAGCCATCAAAGCAAGGTAATGAACTATCACTGATCCAGTAGTGAAGAGGGAAACAACCTTCAGTTCTATGTAGCTTAATAACATATTGCTCTAGTAAGGCCTTTCTGAAGATAGTTTACAAAACACTCATCTTCTATGCACCAGGATCAAGTCATGCTATTTGCACTGTCCTTATCCTCTTTTAAATCCCTCCTTAAAACTCTCTGCCACAATACATAAAAATTATAACTGTTTGGCACTCGGTTGACTGGAAACCACCTGGAACTGCTGAGATAGTTCTGCTAACATATACAGTCACATCTGTCTCTGCAACTTTGTCCTCTCAGTCAGTAGTGAATTAATGATGTAGTGTGGCGCTAGAGCAGTGGTTTTCAAACTTTTTGTATTGGTGATCCCTTTCACACAGCAAGCCTGAGTGTGACCTCCCTTATACATTAAAAACGGGGGGATTTAATTTAATGAGGCTGAGAGCTGTCAGTCCCATGGAGCTGATAGTTCGCAACCATCTTGCAACTTCGTGAGGTCATGACCCCCAGTTCGAGAACCCCTGGGCTAGAAGGCATTGCATCACTGGTGATGGTGATGCCACCTTCAAATGAACTGCAAAGCAGCTGTCTTGTGGTCATTAAAGTATTTTACATAAAACGAAGGGAACTGAGCCTCCTGAACATGGTATCTCACTGACTCCAACAGGGCTTTGCAGATAGTGGCTTTGCCTATGTGGAATTTTTTTCAGGATTGATGCCTCAGTCCCTATCTTCCCTCATTCACACAGATGTGGGTCCTAATTGATAAAGCACTGTGAGAGCCTTGCAAAAAAGGTGCTCTATCAGGGTAACATATTCTTGTATTCTAATAATTATATAATTACAGCAAGGAGGTGTTATATTAGCTCTATTTCCCTCCAACAAGAAAGTTTTTAATCAGGATTTAATTGAAAACATGATGCTTTTTAGTACAGCCTCTAGCTCACCTGTCCTACTCTACTTCTTTCATAGGTTAACACTCAGACTGGGCTACAGTCTTTTGAAGAATTTCGGGGGGGGGGGAGTAGAAAGATCCTTACAGGGAGGGGGACAAAAATATTTTTTTCTTGTATTCTTTTTTGGAAGGGATTTAGAGAATTTAACAGTTTTCTTAAGAGATGAGGAGGAAGATGAGAACACAATCCAATGGGTTAGCAAAGAAGGAAAGCCGTGCTTTGGTGTCCAGAATGAAATGGTAAGAAGTTCTAGTTGCACAAGCGTGTCTGGTTAACAGTTGCCAGAAGCAATAGTAGGTGTTCTTTTTATTATAACTTTATTTTCACACTGATGATGGGTTTACAGCCTCCAAGCTCAGTCCCAGATCAGTTCATAGGAAAATTATGTAAAGGCTGTAAACTTCAGCCTATGGTGAGGGTCAAGAAAATGAGCACTGGGGAAGGAAGAGACATAGGCTCAGAAAATGGACTTTCAGCTGGTTAAGTCTGTAGCAATGCGAGTAAACAAATATCCCAATATGAGGTGACACTGAGTTCATTTAGACAGTGCAGAAAACTTCAGAAGAGCCCCAGTGAAAAGGGGCAAAATGCAACCAGAACCACTATCTATCAACCTTCCTATCTTAGCCAGTCTGCTGTGTTTCTTAAACACATTTAAACAAGATTCTTGTTCTAAAAACTGATACTGTGAATGCCCTCAACTGGGCCCACACTGTACCATCTATTTTTTTAAACCTGATGAACTTTGGCTTGAACTTTATTTTTAAGAATAGCTTTAACGCTGCTTAGCCCCATTCAGACTGGCCAGTCAAACAGTTTTTATATAGCAGTTTAGCAAGATGAATGTTTAAATATGATTGATTCTTAAATGTAGCCCAATGGCTAGTATAGAAAGGTGTGTACCTAGTCTGGGCTGTATTTTGTCTTTTGCATTTGGGCTGTTTTGCTAACCAAGTTTACCCTAGAGGGAAAAATCCTATATGCATTGTAAACATTCCAAATAAAATCTAAGCACCAGAAGAGAGACTGCAGAGAAGTAGCAAAACAGTGATATGTCTAGGATTCCATATTTAGATTGGGAAATAATTTGCCTAAATAAAGTTTGGACTTGTCCTAGTCACCCTCCTGAACTAATGATGATGTAATTTGATTCTAGTATTTCCTAGCAAACAATTTCCTGCAGGTCTGACTTCATTGGCTTGTGGGGAAAGCTTTGTATTGTATCACTACAATACAAAGAGTTAGGAACATTTTTAACAAAAGCTTAAATTCTTTACCAAACATCATAAAAATAAATAAATGTGCAGAAGATGCCTAATTAAAGATTGTTTTTTTAACTTTTCCTTGGCCTATTTATTCTTTCTAAATTACTGTGTATAAATATTAAGAGTACTAAGCAGAGTAAATATATGTATTTTCATTCTATTACTGCTGCTATGAAACCACCAATGTTGTGATATCTGAGCTGTGGTGAGAATTGTTTCAAGGGGGTAAATATCTCTCATGCAAAAATGGTTAAAGCACTCCTGTCTGAAATTTAAATTGGAAAAGCATGCCCACCGAGGGATACACATTTCATAAGGTAGGACTCTGTGCTTAGAACACAAAACCTATTTTCTGTTCAAGTCCCATCCTTCCCCCACACACACTTCCCATACACTTAATTGTTTTAAGGATGAGGTTTTAAAGACATCTAGCCTTGGATTTAAATTTTAGGACTGAGAGTACTTTAAGATACATGGGAGGGTCTTTAGGACTAGATTCATGTGACTGAAAACTTAAACTGCCTAAAATTGTTGCAGCAAATGAACTCGGGATCAGAAATTCAACCACACACTGATAATTAGCTTCAGAATCTCATTCTTGTTTATACAGGGAGATTAGAAACTAAAGCAGGAGGGGATCATAAAGACAACAAGTAAAGTCACATGCTTTCATTGTATTGCATCAGAAAAAGTTGAAAACAGCCAAGAGATGCAATGAAGCAGCTCAGTTAAAGTAAATACAACTCAGGTTTTGGATAATTAGTGATATTTCGTCAATTTGATTCAAACACACATTTATCCAAGAGCAGGAAAATTAAGTGCAGGGGGGGTAATTGGAGGTGCTGTTTTAAGTTGTCTGTGCTCCATGTTGTTGGTTGTTTTTCCTTAGCACCTGGGACTACAATCATGGACCAGCATCCCACTGTGCTGGGTGTTCTGCAAACACAGAACCAAAAGACAGTTCAGTGCAATAGTCAAGTGTGCGGTTCTAGTGTGTGATTATGTTGTAACCTTCGTGCCTGTATTCTCTGACTCTGCTCTTCTGCCAGCCTACTGGTAATGTGCAACCCCATATATGAATGAAAGGAACGAGAGATACAGAATTTATTTGAGGAGACAGCATCAATGAGTGGATAGAGCAGGAGTCTTGAAGTCAGGACACGAGTGCGCTACTTGCAATTCTGCCACTAATTTCCTGTGGTCTTTTCTATACAAGAAAAATTAGTGTAGTATTTTCACTGACTGTTCCACACTAGCCATGCTGAATCATTAACATCTGCAGTTTCACCCTGCATCCATCAGTGCTTTGCTGCACCATTTGACCCACAGTAACATCTGAGACCATATCCAAGGGTTCCTGCTCCATTTGCATTGCATCTTGAACATTTTCAATAGGATACTTCCATGGTGCCAGGAGACTTTGGGAATGAGGGTCAAAATTAAGTTCTGTACTGATGGGTGGCTTCCAGTTGGTTCCTGGGGTGTGGCGAGCAGAAGCCCAGACAATTACACTACATGTACGTGAAGCGGGTTCAGTATTTGCTTTCCCTTCTTGTGATGCAATCATTTGCCATGGTAAGTCTCTCCAGTGAAGAGGCTTATGTGACCTTAGAAAAGTCCCTTCACCCTTTTGTGACAGTTTCCCCATTTGGCAGATGGGGATAGTAACAGGATTTTGGATAAGAGCTCTACTGTGACACCATACAGTGGCTCTCCAAAGTCAATGCCACCAATTTTTTTCTCCTTTATTTGATTTTTTATGAAAACTAACTTTAAAAACAAAAACAAAAAAAACCACCACCTTGATGCCATTTTACCTAGGTTACTTCTCTGTCAGGCAGCTTCTTTTGTTTACTCTCCCTCATGTGCTCTGTTACTTAAGTTAGTGGTTTGGCTTTTATTAACTTAAAAACAATACCTTTCCACCACCACCCATAATTACTAGCCTCATTCTCAGAATTGCTTTCCAGCATGTCAGAGTGCCCTTAATTACCACTGCTGCCCCAAGAATAACAGGACACAGACAAACAGGATTTTTTCTCCCACTGCAGCTGCCTACAACTGCTTGCTACGTTAAGAGCAAGACTCATGAGTGTTTTGTATATTTGAGATTGTTTGTTTGTTTTTCTGCCCTCTTGTTTTAATTTTCATAAGCAAAATGTTGGGGTTGGTTTTCCTTGTTTAAATCCAAACAAGGATACCAATATTGTTTGTTATACCATACTGTTCTGAGAGCTTTGTCAGAACACTGTAAAATGCTTTAACAATAATCTATAGTTAATTCCATACTTGGTCTTGATCTGAGCAGGTTTATGGATAACTCAGATCCGTGACCATAAAAATAAATGTTAATGCAACGAAGTGAAGGGATGCTAAGGTTACTGGAAGCTGGAAGAAAACCATTCTCTTTAGCATAAGGAAACCACACTTAATATTTTTAATTTTGAAAGTTTCAGCATTGTGTTAATTTTCTTATTCCAAATCCATGAATTTCTGGGGCAGCGCAGCTGTTTAACATGATGTTTTCACCAACAGAGTTTTTCCACTTTCCTAATGTTACCACAATGTGTATTATGCTAATAATTATATGGTCATAAATACTGAAGTATTTGAAAGTAATTAGATAAGAGGTCAATTAGAAGGGCAAGATGCACATATGTGTAACTCCAGCGCCTAAAAAAGATACTGGTCAAGAGTGACTCAGAAATTTAGCCTTTTATGTAAAAACAAAATAAAATCCCTATCCCCTTCACCCTGGGAAAAAAAGTATCATCACTTCCACCAAAACAATAGTACCCCATTAACACAAGTCTCTCCTACGAAACCCTAAAACAGTGGTTCTCAATCTTTCCTGATTACTGTCCCCCTTTCAGAAGTCTGCAGCCCAAGCCCTGACACCTGGGGCTGAAGCATGCACCTTGGCCCTGCTTGCCACCCCTCTAACAATGGCCCTGCATGTGGGATCTCCTCTACAACCCTCCTGTGACACACGCCCCTCCTCCTGGCAGGTTGCAATTGCCAGGTTGAGAAACACTGATTTTAGATGAGTTGTACCCTCTGGAATACCTCTGCGTACCCCAGGAGTACACATACCCCTGATTGAGAATCACTACCCTAAAACACCACACTCCACCAGAATGCTAGGTTTCCTATGTGTGCCTGCAATGCAAGCATTCCATTACATCATTCCTCAGCTGCTCTCAAATCTCATGAGAAGAGAAGTATTGAGATGTAAAAGAAGCAAGCTCTGGCCTATTAGAGAAATTGGAATGTGGTCCCTTTTATCTCTCACTTAGGGGAGGGGAAAGATGAATGATGGGTCTTCAGAGATCACAAGGCTATTCTAACAAGTCAGTAATATTATCCACTTCTCACTGTTATCAGCTATGATGATGTCTTTTTAGCCAATGCTTAAAACCATATCTGATTTTTTTTTTCAAATTCAGATGCTGCTTTAATTCTCCAACCCAATGAGGATGCAGCTAATTTAATTATTAGTGCCGCATCTGAAAATCAGTTCCAGAAGCTAATTAGTTTTGTTACCAGGAAGGGTAACCAAAATAAAGAAACTTACTAGTGGGTGCTGATTGTGTCCCTTTAACTTTTGCAATTGCTATCAACTTTAAAAAAATTGTTTTTTCAATTTACTATTAATGAGACTGTTTTCCTGGTTTATGGGGGTCTTTCACATGGCAATAAGGGAGAGGAAAATCAACTATTGTTGTTTAAAAATTAAGAACATATTCTCTGAAACTACTTCTAACTCTTCTGAAATTAGCAACAAAGAGTCCTGTGGCACCTTATAGACTAACAGATGTATTGGAGCATAAGCTTTCATGGGTGAATACCCACTTTGTCAGATGCATGTAACGGAAATTTCCGAGGCAGGTATAAATATGCAGGCCAGAATCAGTCTGGAGATAACAAGGTTAGTTCAATCAGGGAGGATGAGGCCCTCTTCTAGCAGTTGAGGTGTGAACGCCAAAGGAGGAGAAACTGCTTAATGCTATTTTCCCCACGCTCAGGGCCTTCCTTAGGATTTATGGTGCCCTAGGCAGGATTATTAAACTAGTGCCCCTGTGCCTGACTTGCTCTGAGCAACACAAACATAAGCTTACAGTATTGGAATACTTGCCACATGCATGTTGTTAAACCCAGTTTAACTTAATTAAGCACACTGTAATGCTGATGAACTAGCACTAAAGAAGTAGCACTATAGAAAAAATTCTGATTTGACAGAATGATGCAAATAATATATATTTTTTAATTTGTCACCATTTTATTGGAAATTTATATGAAGAGGTATTGAAATAAGGATTTGTTTTTAATTCAAAGCAATCTTTCTGGCTTTTTTGGCTGCAAAATCGGTAATAATGTCATCGTATGACAAAGACAAAGTGATGTCTTGTTTGATTGCAAGAATAGCAAGACCAGTCAAGCATTCCTGACTCATTGTAGAGTGGAGATAGTTTTTAATGAGCTTTAGTTTTGAGAAACTCCGTTCTCCTGAAGCTATTGTTACAAAAATTGTCAGTAGAATACGAGTGGCAATGTACACATTAGGATATATAATCAACAAGTTTGCTGGTATGAATAAACTGCAGAATGTTCATCATCGATTTTGCATGTGGCGACACTGATGACAGTGCACTCAATTCTTCATACAGTTCAAGTCCATTTAAATCAAAACTATCACTGTGCTTCAGGCTTCAGGAGGCTCTCTAGGTTCTTGCACTTTGTCATTAGTTGCTCTTGTTTTCCTATTTCGTTGAATTTGGTCCCACTCAACCTGCTGCCAGCTGACTGAATGGAACCCCAGCCCGACAGTGGGTTGAGTGGCTCAGCCGAGGTCTCAGCCACCGGCCTGCTTAGCCTGCTGCCAGCCTGGGGTTCCTTGGGGGTCTCCAGGCCAGCAGCGAGTGCTGAGTGGGGCCGGCGGCTGGGACCTCGGCTGGTAATAGGGCAGAGCATCAAAAATCAGCTGGCATGCCATCTTTGGCATGTGTGCCGTAGGTTGCTGACCCCTGCTCTATACCAGTGGTTCCCAAACTGGGGTTTGCGAACCCCTGGGGGTTTGCAGAACATTACAGGGGGTTCACCAGAAAAATTTCACTAATGATGGCGAGAGGACCCCAGGCATTGGAGACAGCAGGTGGGACCTGGTTGCAGGGTAGACACCCCGAGCCCCAGGAAGAGCGGGGCTGGGCAGTTTGGGCTGGCAGCCCGAGTTCTGGCGGTCAGCGCGGGAGCCAGCAGCCCAAACCCCAGCGCTCTGCACAGGGCTGGTAGCCCAAGCCCCAGGGAGAGTGGGGCCGGGCAGTTGGGGCTGGCAGCCCAAGTCCTGGCGGTCAGCAAGGGAGCCGGCAGCCTGAACCCCAGTGCTCTGTGCAGGGCTGGCAGCCTGAGTAACAGGAAGAGTGGGGCTGGCAGCCTGAGCCCTGCCCCCATCAGCGAGGGAGCCGGCAGCCCGAACCCCAGCCTGAGCCCCAGGAAGAGCGGGGCGGGCAGTTGGGGCATCCATCACACTGAGGAAATTTAAACTTAAATCCCTGAAAATATTCATTTTTAAGAGGGGGTTCATGACATTTCACAATTTAGTGAAAGGGGTTCGCAGGCTGTTAAAGTTTGGGAACCACTGCTCTATACATTAGTAAGGAGATGAGCATATTACAGTTGTTGGAGGGCTCTATTTAGCAGTAACAGGGCTATAGGAAAGTCAGTCAACATTTTCTGTTTCTCTGATGAAAACTGGCCCACTCCCTTCCCCATACCAAACTTGTCACAAATAATTGTCAATAACTTAATTTTCTGTTTTTGACTAAGATATTGATTTTTCTTTTAAAAAAAATTGAAATTGAATTCAGGATTGTTAGCAAGCATTTCTGGCAAACAAATTTGTTAAATGACAATCTAAATGGCAACACAGCACTGCTTTCATGCTTGGCTCACCCCCTAGTCTGCTGGTCCAACAGCTGCAGTAGAGGAGGAGATAGGTGGAAAACTGCAGGACCCCAAAATCCACCTCTTGTGGTGCAGAGTGGCAACAGCAGCAGCAAACCCTCAGGTCCGATCACACGCCAATGGGCACCACCACCAGCCCAACGGACCACGGTGAAGTTAACACAGCATCTGTTCTCAGGGACGGGGCACCCATGGAGCCACAGCAGCTCATCCTGCCCTGTGCAGCTCCGCCTGGGAGAGAGATGTGCTCCCCAGCTACGGTGACCAGATCCAGATATCCTGATTTTATAGGGCCAGTCTCGATATTTGGGGCTTTGTCTTATATAGGCACCAGGAGCCTATATAAGAAAAAGACCCCAAAACTGGGACTGTCCCTATAAAAGCAGGACATCTGCTAACCCTACCCCAACCCCCCGTCCTGATTTTTTGCACATCCTATCTGGCTATCCCCAGCCCAGTCCTGTGCTACCATTCCAATCCTGGCTGCCTGCCAAGGAAGTGAGTTACTTTCACTTTCATTCCTCAGTAGGCAGCCAGGGAGGGGAGGGGGGAGAGAGGGGTGCTCCATGGGGGGAGGGAGAAAGGTGGGGTGCTCTGTGGGGCAGGGAGGAGAAGAACGGATGTTATGGAAGACAACAAAGGATACTGCCAGAGCTGCCGAGCCTGCTCACCTCATGCCGGGGGAAGGAGTCGCACTCGCAGGTGAGTTCCTTCCCCCACCCCTTCCCAGAGACCCCAGCAGCCAATCCCCTCCCTCAGACTGTGATGCATTCCTGTCTCTAGGACCCAACAGCCCTGCTCTTACATGCTCCACTGCTTCCCGTCTGTCCAGGTGCCCCCAGACCTAGCGGTGCCCTAGGCAGCTGCCTAATCTGCCTGTGGCTAAGGATGGCCCTGCCCATGCTTATTCCCCCGGCCACAGTTCCTCACGTCTTCTTGTCAGTAGCTGGCAATGGGCCATTTTCTTTACCACTACAAACAGTTCTTTTTCTCTCCTGCTGATAATAGCTCACCTTAACTGATCACTCTCCTTATGAAAAAATGGGTGTTACCATACACACTATATTCTCTGTGTGTGTATATATATATCTTCCTACTTGTACTTTCACATGCATCAGATGAAGTGGGCTGTAGCCCATGAAAGTTTATGCTCAAATAAATTTGTTAGTTTTTAAGGTGCCACAAGTAATCCTGTTCTTTTTGTAGTTGGCCAGCCATTCATAGTCTTTGTTTAATCCTGAGCTGATGGTGTCAAATTTGCAAATGAATTAAAGCTCAACAGTTTCTCTTTGAAGTCTGGTCCTGAAATGTGTTTTGCTGTAGGATGGCTACCTTTAAATCTGCTATTGTGAGGCCAGGGAGGTTAAAGTGTTCTCCTACAGGTTTTTGTATATTGCCATTCCTAATATCTGACTTGTGTCCATTTATCCTTTTACCTAGGGACTGTTCAGTTTGATCAATGTACATAGCAGAGGGGCATTGCTGGCATATGATGTTGTAGCTGATCTGGTTAGGTCATGTGATGGTGTTGCTGGTGTAGATATGTGGACAGTTTCCATTAATTGATCTGTGTGGTGCTGACAGTCTTTTAAAATGAGAAAACAGACCCATTAATTATCCCTGATCAGATCAACCCAGCTGGTGAGTAGTCCCATTGAATGCAACACTTCCTATTATGTTTTGCAGTTCGCACTACACAAGACAAATAGAGTAGGGAGGGCACACTTTTGTTTGTCCCATTATATGGCTGGAAGGTCCCCTCACTAGATCTACTAACCCTAACTAGGCATAGGCTGACATTATTGTTTTAGACTTTTTGGCCGCACCGACACTTAAGTTTTTGTCCCTCCATCGTGCAGCTCCTCTCCTAACGATAGCAATAGTGGTACCTACTGCAGATGGACACATTTTTACCACATTGTGCTCTAATCCTGGAAAGCTGCGTTCAATCCGCCCGCAAGCGGAGGGCCGCACTAGGCACGCCTGACACAGCGCCCCACGGGACCGGGAGTCCTCAACATTGCAGGGGCCTCCCCAGCCGTAGCCCGGCCCCAAGCCTGTCGCAACCAATGGGAGCGCTGGGGCGGGCGGACAGGCTGACTATAGCAGGGGCCCGGGCGCGGGGACTAGTGCTGCCGCTGCTAATGCCCAGGCGGGGGGAACTTGGCAGGGTCCCGCTCAGGTGAGAGCCGCCAGCCGCGGGTAGGCGGGAGTCCCGCAGGGGGCCGCTTTGCAGCCGGCTGGGAGGCTCTAACACCCCGCTAGCCCTGCCGGGGGGCATGGCCCTTGGCTGTCCGGGGGCAGGGGCGGTGGAGGGGCTGCGGGTGAGTCCGAAACACCATCCCAGCCTCCTGCGGGCGGGGGCGGCAGAGGCTCGGGCTTGTTTGCGCGTTGCGGCCGGGGCCCTGGCGCTGCCCGCGCCTGGGGGGTTTGGACCGGTTGTGAGGGGAGAGGAGCTGCCTGCCCCGACTGATGGGCCAGGGAGAGCGAGCTGGACTTGACTGCCACATCCTGCCTGGGGCTAGGGAGCGAGCTGATCGGGAGATCCCCGGGCTGTGGGTGTCGGGGGCGGGGGTGGATCTAGAGGTGTCTGGGCCCCCCTCGGCTGGGGGCCGGAGGATCTAGGGGTGTCTGGGC
This sequence comes from Gopherus evgoodei, assembly GCF_007399415.2. NCBI lineage: Eukaryota > Metazoa > Chordata > Testudines > Testudinidae > Gopherus > Gopherus evgoodei. The sequence continues at coordinate 47,352,370 of NC_044327.1, forward strand.
CCCCTAGGCTGTGTCGGGGAGGGGGCCGGATCTAGGGGTGTCTGGGCCCCCTAGGCTGTGTCGGGGAGGGGGCCGGAGGATCTAGGGGTGTCTGGGCCCCCTAGGCTGTGTCGGGGAGGGGGCCGGAGGATCTAGGGGTGTCTGGGCCCCCTAGGCTGTGTCGGGGAGGGGGCCGGAGGATCTAGGGGTGTCTGGGCCCCCTAGGCTGTGTCGGGGAGGGGGCCGGAGGATCTAGGGGTGTCTGGGCCCCCTAGGCTGTGTCGGGGAGGGGGCCGGAGGATCTAGGGGTGTCTGGGCCCCCTAGGCTGTGTCGGGGAGGGGGCCGGAGGATCTAGGGGTGTCTGGGCCCCCTAGGCTGTGTCGGGGAGGGGGCCGGAGGATCTAGGGGTGTCTGGGCCCCCTAGGCTGTGTCGGGGAGGGGGCCGGAGGATCTAGGGGTGTCTGGGTCCCTTCGTGCCGAGTGTGACAGCGGGCACTGGAGGTGCCTGGGCACTGGCTAGCTGCAGTGTTCGGCTCGTGCCCATTGCAAGGCCTCTATCTTGGCTCGGTAACGCCCCGCGGTGCCTGTAATTGGGACCCGCTCTTCCCGGCTTATTCATCCTCCAGCACCGCAGGCCGCCTAGGAGCCGGGCGCTGTGATTTCTGCTCCCCGCGCTGTCCCTGGAAGCCGCTGTGGGCTCTGGCAGAGCGTGTTTGGCTGAGCCCGGAGCACGATGCAGCTGCGGGCCTGGGGCTCCCTATTGCCCTCTCCCCGACAGGCCCCAGCGGCGCCGCCCCGGACTTGTTTACCCAGAAGTGGCCTTCCCGAGCAGAACCCTTCCCTCCCTGGCGTTGGGTTTGGGACCGGTCTCCCGGGTCAGCGCTCATGTGAGTGGTCTCACGTGATGGATCAGTGGATCTGCCCTTCCCAGCTGCTAGGGCGGCTGCCTCCTGCAAATCGCCTTTCCCCCTCATCCCTCTCCGACAGGACAAGAGAGTCTGGCCCCTACGGAGCCTTTAGGCGAGTAAGAGGCATGGGGTGCGGGAGGTGGGCGCAGGGAGGTGGCCCTTAGGAAGGGACCCTCACCTTGGCCTCAGATCATATTCCACAGTCTTATGATTTTGTAACTAGTTTCTGTGAGGAGAGCGGAAATGATTCCAGGAAAAGACTCTGAGTCAACTGTGCAGACAGGCTTCCCAGAGGCAGATGCTTTCTATGTACCGAAAATGTTCCTCTCTTCCCACTATCCAAAGCTTCCTCTAAAGAGTGCAGTCACTGTTACGTGTATTTAAAGGAACTGGTGAGGAAAACATAATGGGGAAAACCAAATTACAATGTGGTGTGAATCCTTTTCTCTTGCAGATAAAGGGTGGGCATACTATTGAAATGCAGTGATTGTCAGTTAACACCCTATTGATTGGATTTGGGTGAAAATTAGAAAAGGGGGAGAAAGACAGAGGGAAGGGCAGAACTGATCGAAAGGGCTGTGAAGTGGGCCTGCAATTTAATAGAATTTTTATGGTGTGAAAATGTCCTGCAGAATTTAGGGTTGGTGGACCAAGTCTAGGCCCCTCTCCATGAGTTCATACATCTCTAGTGCCCCATTATAAGAAGAGAAGTCAGTTCTTTTTCGCGTGTCATGAGTTAAGGAAGAAGTGGTTCTCTCTTCTTACATAAGTGAGAATGGCTTCAGCTTTGTGATATAACCTCCAAATAGGTCATTTTGAGTGATGTTCCCCCCACCCCCATTTATCTCTGTATGTTACTAAACAATCTTTCTACATAGAAACTTCTGATAAACAGAATTTTACATGTGAGAAATGGCTTAACTGGTCTTGTTAACTTTTGGTAGATTTTCCAACATGAATATATATCTGGGTATATTTTCCCTGTGCTTGGGAATATCATTTGCTGCTCCAAGAATAGATCCTGTTTTGGATAACCACTGGAACCTGTGGAAGTCATGGCATACTAAGACCTACCATGAGGTGAGTATTTTGCAGAGGCAGGCCCCACAGTATATACATTTGATTAGTACAGCAAATAATAGGGACAGTAAAATGTAACCTAAAAGTTAGCATTTGGAACTGAGTAACTATTCCCAGCTCTGCCATTAGCTCTCTAACCTTGGGAAAGTTACTCTGTTTTCCCTGTCTGTAAAATGGAGGTGTTTACTTATCTGAGGGTGGTACTTCTACACTACAGTAAAAGACCCATGACAGGGCTATGGTTGGCCCAGGCCAGCTAACTCGGGCTTGTGGTGCTAAAGATTGCAGTGTAGACATTCCGGCTGAGGCTGAAATCTTGCAAGGAGAGTGGAAAGTGATTAATTTGTAATGAAAGAGAGAGGTGCTGGGAATCAAGCAATTTTTTTACGTTCATAACTGATGCAGCAAGTCCACAGGTGCTGGGGCTCAGCCTTGGCAAGCCCTGTCACAAATTAAGCACTGAGAGTGGGTCTCAGTGTCTGGGTTCCAGCCCAAGCGTGAATGTCTACACTGCAATTTTTAGCTCTGCAGGCCGAGTCAATTGACCCGGCCTCTGAGACTCATTGCTATGGGTTTTTTATTTCAATGTGGACATAGCCTAACAGGTGTTAATGTTAAGAACTTTGCCATCCTTGTGTGAAAGACAGCATAATAAGTAAAAGAAGAACACGTAAACTATGTCTGCACTACCACTTTTGTCAGTATAACTTACATCGCTCAGAGGTATGAAAAAAACAGCCCTCTATCCCTAAGTTACCCTGACAGAAGGGCCAGTGTGGCCAGCAGTGTGTCAATGGGAGACTCTCCTGCTGACATAGCTACCGCCACTCATTAGCGGTGGTATAATTATGTCAACGGGAGAGCTCTCCTATTGGCATAGAGCAGCTATGCAAGTGATCTTACAGCGGCACAGCTGCATTGGTACAGCTGTGCTGCTGTAAGCTTGCTTGTGTAGACATAGCTTCAGTTATTCAGACTGTTGCGAGCAGTCTGCACCTTCCAGATTACTTTGGACAAGAGAGCCTAAAAATTGGTATATTATTGTTTTCATTTGTTCTTTTACGCATGGAGAGAGGCCAAATTCCATTATCCGTATCACTTGTTCTCTGCCCTTTAGAGGGAAGAAGGCTGGAGGAGAATGGTATGGGAGAAAAACTTGAAAATGATTGAACTACATAATCTGGATCACACAATGGGAAAACATAGCTACAGAATGGGAATGAATCAGTTCGGTGACATGGTATGTATAAGGAAAGCCATAAAACTTGTTTTGTTAGTAGTGATATATAACAGAAGACAAGCACACTTATTTTTTCTTCCTTCAGACTAATGAAGAGTTTAAGCAGCTGATGAATGGGTTTCAATATAAAAAATCAGAAAGGAAGTACAGAGGATCGCAGTTCCTTGAACCCAACTTCCTGGAGGCACCAAAATCTGTAGACTGGAGGGAAAAGGGATATGTAACTCCAGTTAAAGACCAGGTATGTTGTCTTGTGTGTAGCAACAAATAGACTGTGCATGTCTGTATGTTATGAGCACTGAAAGGATTTTGGTATTGTCACAAAGGTTGAAGTCCGTAATGAGCATGAATGAAGTGGGACTTGGATAATGGTATACTCATAACATTTAGACTGCTGTGGTAACATGGACTAGTACATTGCCTGTGCTAATGAGCAATTTTTCCTTTTCAACTTCAGGGTCAGTGTGGATCTTGTTGGGCATTTAGCACAACTGGTGCTCTTGAAGGGCAGCACTTCAGAAAAACCGGCAAGCTTGTCTCACTGAGTGAACAAAACCTTGTAGACTGCTCTCGTCCTGAAGGAAATCAAGGATGCAATGGCGGTCTCATGGATCAAGCTTTCCAGTATGTACAGGACAATGGAGGAATTGATTCAGAGGAATCCTACCCATACATTGCAAAGGTAGATGTAACTAGCTCCAGGCTAATCTGTTTTATCTGTACAGTGTGTCTTAAGTATAGAAACACAAGGTAAATGTACAGGTTGAAATTTGAGGAAGAAAATATATTGACAGCTTTTTAGAACAGATCTGTTCTTCCCTTCATAGTTATCCCCCAAGCAAACTAGATACCTGCCCACCAGTCCCAAAATCAGTCAGAAGTATGAGAAAAGTGACCTCAAAGATTTAGGCAAAAACCAAAGGCTCAGCAGAACAGTTTTAAGAAGTGACTAGCAAAGCAAAGGGCCTTCCACTGATGATGCTCTGCTATCACTTATATCACCAGAAATGTTAACTCCAAGTTAATCTCAGATGCCACAATGATATGCATGACAGAAGCATTCTGTCACATAACCAGGACCCAAACAAGATAGCTTTTATATAGATTCATAGACTCTAGGACTAGAAGGGACTCGAGAGGTCATAGAGTCCAGTCCCCTGCCCTCATGGCAGGACCAAATACTGCATAGACCATCCCTGGTAGACATTTATCTTACCTACTCTTAAATATCTCCAGAGATGGAGATTCCACAACCTCCCTAGGCAATTTATTCCAGTGTTTAACTACCCTGACAGTTAGGAACTTTTTCCTAATATCCAACCTAAATTTCCCTTGCCACAGTTTAAGCCCATTGCTTCTTGTTCTATCATTGGAGGCTAAGATGAACAAGTTTTCTTCCTCCTCCTGATGACACCCTTTTCGATACCCTGAAAACTGCTATCATGTCCCCTCTGTCTTCTCTTTTCCAAACTAAATAAACCCAATTCTTTCAGCCTTCCTTCATAGGTCATGTTCTCAAGACCTTTAATCATTCTTGTTGCTCTTCTCTGCCCCCTCCAATTTCTCCACATCTTTCTTGAAATGCGGTGCCCAGAACTGGACACAATACTCCAGTTGAGGCCTAACCAGTGCAGAGTAGAGCGGAAGAATGACTTCTTGTCTTGTTTACAACACACCTGTTAATGCATCCCAGAATCACATTTGCTTTTTTTGCAATAGTATCACACTGTTGACTCATATTTAGCTTGTGGTCCACTATGACCCCTAGATCTCTTTCTGCCATACTCCTTCCTAGACAGTCTCTTCCCATTCTGTATGTGTGAAACTGATTGTTCCGTCCTAAGTGGAGCACTTTGCATTTGTCTTTATTGAACTTCATCCGGTTTACCTCAGACCATTTCTCCAATTTGTCCAGATCATTTTGAATTTTGACCTTGTCCTCCAAAGCAGTTGCAATCCCCCCCAGTTTGGTATAGTCTGCAAACTTAATAAGCGTACTTTCTATGCCATTCTATATAGATCAGAGCTGACTCTTCTAGGTGCATTTCATTTGCAGAAGATCTGATGCAGTACATTCCCTTGCAGTTAATACTGGTAAAGGGGCAATATCTGCATTCCAAGTGGTCTGCAACAGTATTCCTATGTAGAGAGCACTATAGTAATCCAGTCTAGAAGTCCAAAGGCATTCAGAGATGACTGGCAGACTTCAGAAATAGCTTTAAATTGCCTGGCCAATTGTAGGTGTTAGGTGTATAGCTTGTGAGCACTATATAAAAAGAAAAATGGGAGCAAGGAGACTTCTTGCTGCCAACCACAACCTGGGATTCTGGAATATTGGATCATATGTAGAACGCATACTGGGTTTTTAATTTAGGAAGAAGATTTTATGCTTGCAGTTTCATTTGAATCATAAACTCCTTTGCTTGTTAAACATGTCTCCAATTTTTGGTCTCATCTACACAGAGTAGAGAATGAATGAACCACATGACCCTTTTTCAATTAGATTAAAACTTTTTTTTTTTCCACATCTCCTTAATTCCTAATTTGTCAAATGTGTCTCTGAAAACACTTGCTCCTTCAAAAGAGTTATCACTAATGTGTTTTGTGAAGTTTCTCACACACCTGCTTTATTCTTTACAAAATAAGAAAACTTTACCAAAAAAAAAGTTCAGGGGCCTGCGTTCCTTACTGTGCATTGAGTGATCATGATGTTGCAAACCAGATGTTTACTTGCATGGCAAGACTCAAGTTATGCAGGAACACACTTCAGCTGTTCAGTTTCAAAGGCCCTGACTTTCATACTGGCCATTCATTTCATAAGGTAAAGGTTTTTTTGTGCCCACAATTCATCATGCTTATCCTGGCAGTTCATCCTTTATTCTGACAGTTTTATTGTAGGCACAAAAATGGATACCCTGTTGAAGAGTAGGTTCAAACTATAGGTGCAAAATGTGTAAGTCTACAAATATTATATGTTAACTGCTTGAGAAAATAAGAGACATCTAATGCTCGTATTTTCAAATGAGTTTTGACAGCCCACACTCTCTAGTTAATTCTGGCTACTTATAAATTAGCTGAGTGGGTTTTTCATGGTGTTTCTCTGAATGAATCTTGGTCAAAAGATCTGCATGAGACAACTGGGTCTCTTTCAGTCTCTTATTCTTTCTTACTTAAAACTTACATTGCTTAGGTGCTTTTTGTTTAAAAAAAAAAAAAAATGCACCAGGATTGGTTGGCAGACAGTTTCAACATACCCAGCTAGACAAACTAAGTACAGATAACATGGCAATACCTGTATCTCTCCGCTAATGTAAAATTAGAGAACTATGTAGTAACTCAAATTTCCTTTTTTTGTCAAGGATGATGAAGACTGTATGTATAAGTCAGAGTACAATGCTGCTAATGATACTGGCTTTGTGGACATCCCAAAAGGACGTGAAAAAGCACTCATGAAAGCAGTGGCATCTGTGGGTCCAGTCTCTGTGGCTATTGATGCAGGCCATTCATCATTCCAGTTCTATGAATCAGGTAGTGATTTGCTCTCAGTTTTGCGAGATAACTTCATGTACTGTATCTAATGTTGCAGTCTGGACTTTAATTACTGATGCAAAAAGGTTTGATCTGGAATTCAGGTGCTCTGGGGTCAGTCTCCATCTCTTATGCAGATTTCCTTTGTGATCTTGGGCAAGTAATGTAACCTGTCCTCTGGTTTACTCTTCTGTGAAATGGGGAATAATGCTGAAATACCTTGCAGAAGACATGTTTGGCTGGTTGACCGATTGTAAAACACACCATTAAGATCTAAAGACAGAAGATGGTCTAGAAATGCTTTTAAAAAACAAACAAACCTTGGAGTCCTTACTTGAACTTGTATTTTCTAGGTATCTATTATGAGCCAGAGTGTAGCAGTGAGGACCTGGATCATGGTGTTCTGGTTGTAGGCTATGGCTTTGAGGGAGCAGATGAAGATGGGAAGAAGTACTGGATTGTTAAGAACAGGTGCAAAACTTCTGGGTTTTTTCTTTTTTATACAACACTCTTCAACCTCAGTCCATGGTTTATAAAGTTGGGGTTGCAAATGGCTTGATTACATGTTCAAGTGAATCAGTGTGAAAGGTGCTATGATGCAGAGTGGGGGAAGTCCTGCAAATTTGGCAAAACTCCATAACCACCTTTGTACAACAGTGTCTCAGTTCTTACGTAGGGGAAAGAAGTTATACCTTTTGGATTCTTAAACTTGGCTTTAAGCAGCAAATTCATTCTAATGCATTTTGGACTGTTTGGAACATGATCTAAACTGATTGAAAACTAGCATAAAGTTGGGATGCCCTTAAGTGTGGAGGAGACACATTCTGAAGGTTTCATATTTTGTGCAGATGTAAAAGGACTGAGGACTGGCCTCTTGGTCTAGGACAGGAGGCAAAAATCTGACAGGTGAAAGATAGTGAGTTCACAAAATCTTGGTGGCTAGTCTTCTGCTTCCTCCGTCAGAGTACCCTCCCCATAGTTGTCTGCAGTCTTTTGGTGTATTACTTTCTGGGAGGTCAGTTGGTGAAGTCAGTTACGCACTTGACCACAGAATCAGAAGTATTGCTTTGCTAGTTCTGTCCTGGGGTAGTGCTGCCCACCCATATCCACTCCAGCCACACTGCTACTGGAAAGAGAGTCAAAGGGTTGCATTACAAGGTTCTAGTCTGCACTCTGGGTATCCTTAGCATATCATGCATCTTACCAATGGAGACCCTTTGTTACTTTGGCTTTTTCACAAAGGTGAAAGGTGGAAATTGCCATTCTAATCCGTGGGACAAATGTAGATCTCAGTATTAAACTCTCTTGCCTTACTGTTAAGGCTAACCATAGTTTTTTTTTTGTTCTGTTTTCCAGTTGGGGTGAGAAGTGGGGTGACAAAGGATATATCTACATGGCTAAAGACAGGAAGAACCACTGTGGAATAGCTACAGCAGCTAGCTATCCGCTAGTATAACTTACTGAGCAAGGACTAAGTGTTTCATTGCAAGAGTGGTTTTAAACTGATTGACAAACCCATGTTAATACATGTGGTAGGAGTTGTATCTTCCGGGATCCGACTTGCGAGTTTTACATGTTGGTGACAAGCCACTTGTTTAAATTAATGTAAATGTTAGTATGTAAACAAGCTTGTAATATTGCTGGCTTGCAGACTGCTTTATTGATTGGATTCTTTTTTGAATTTCCTTTTTTAACTGTAATGTGCACAAAGGTTTACTTTTTAAATAAACACACCAATTCCAACGTATAAAGGTGACTGTTTCATTTATATATATAAATTGATGACAATCTTAACCAAACCATGTACCCCTCACTTTCATCATCCACTGAAATGTAGCACTTATTCAAATGGAGTACAGTATGGTACACAGGACAGGAATATAATTTTAAAATACTGTATCTGTTTGAAGTACACCTGATGTAGTGGGAGTGACAAAAACTTGGTATTTCATGTGAGACTCTGAATTTCTGTTTGAGAGTCATGCAGGAGTTTTCATTACACTCAGACGTATTGAACAATTAATATGGCATATCAGTCATATGATCCAAGAGGAACAAATAATTAGGCTTAGTGTACCTTTCACTAAATGTTTTTGATATTGTAGTGCCAAAATAGTTGTGGATTCATTTATGTATGCAAGCAGCATCCTGTTCTGCTGCTGTAATTTAAGTGACCCATGAAGGAGCTCTTAAAAATCTGGACTTACGCCTTTTCCCTTGTCCCTGCCCTTTGTTTTTTGTGTGTTTATACTTCTTGTGGTATATTAAAGTCCCTGAAAGGCTTTAAAAATGAACTTTGCTTTCTTTACACACATCAAGATTGTCGAATCTGATCTTCCCTAAGTTTGCTGAAAACCCCTTGGTGCTCTTGCACCTTAACTGAAAGGACAGAGCTGTTGAAATAATAAACCATCCTTCTCCAAAATGTTTTTCTTTGGAGTTTTTAGGCTTTTCAGTGGCACTTACTGTAGCACCTCCCAACCACGCAGGGTTTTATCCTTGCTGCCCACGTAAAGTAAGGAAGTATCTTACATTTTATAGATGAGAACTTTGGCAAGTCACTCTCTGTGCTCAACTTACGCAGGAAATATAGCGGGAGTGGGAATAGAATGTAGATTTCCTCAATATTTGCCATAACCACAAGATCCACCTTTCTGGTGACTGAATTCTCATTATGGGTCATACTAGTTTGCATTTAAATCCTGGTGTAGGTTTGTGCTGGGGTGAAATATCAGCAAGATTTCTGCTGTCCTAAAATCCATTTTTTCAGAGAACGCAATTGTTAGGAATCTCTGATACGTGTTTACATTCCAACACGTGGAGGATGTATGTGAGTTTGCTGCTTCCTTGTGGCAAAATTCCGCTCTACTCTGCATTGACTAAGCCTCAGCTGGAGTAGTGTGTTCAGTTCTGGGTGCTACATTTCAGGAAAAATGTGGACAAACTGGAGAAAGTCCAGAGAAGAGCAACAAAAATGATTAAAAGTTTAGAAAATGTGACCTATGAGAGAAGATTGAAAAAACTGGGTTTCTTTAGTCTGGAGAAGAGGACTGAGGGAGGGATATGATAACCGTTTTCAAGCACAATAAAAGGTTGTTATAAGGAGGAGGGAGAAAAATTGTTCTTAACCTCTGAGGATAGGACAAGAAGCAATGGGCTTAAATTGCAGCAAGAGTGGTTTAGGTTAGACATTAGGAAAAGCTTCCTACTGTCAGAGTGGTTAAGCACTGGAATAAATTGCCTAGGGATTTTGTGGAATCTCCATCACTGGGGATTTTAAAGAGCAGGTTGGACAAACACCTGCCAGGGATGGTCTAGATAATACTTAGTCATGCCTTGAGTGCAGGGGACTGCACTAGATGACCTCTCGAGGTCTCTTCCAGTTCTATGAAACAGGGAAATGGCTTACTGTGTAGTATATTTTTATTATATACCTTTAAATTTAACTTTGAGTTCTAACTATGGACTCAAAGTTATAAAAAAATTATTCAGTAAAAGATACCATTTTGACAAAACTTAAGATACACTTCCATATCTAACCTTCAAAATTTACAACATGAAAATATAAGCTGATTGAGAGCTGGGTGTGCATTGAGTTCTCAATGGATGAGAGATGAAGGTCAGTATGCTTTCTAGTAGTAGGAAAAATCAAGAACCTTTTGGTTCTTAATGGAATAATTGTATTGGAAACAAAATGTGAAATCTTAATGCTTCTCCTATTAGGTCTTCCCCTTTCTCTTCAAGTTAGTTCTGTATTGCTGATGTGCGTGCTGTCATCTAGTATGTATTGTGGTTTGCAGTGTTGGTGACGCACTGCAGGTGTGTTGCCTGGATCTTGTATAATTAAAAGTAAAATCTAGATGGCTGCAAAGCAGCTGAGGTTAATAATTGTAAAATGTATATATGAAAAAGGTCAGACTCAATTTAATTCTTGTCTACAGGGAGTCTCTGGCTACTGGTTCAAACCTTTAGTGCAATTGCATTTTGCACTAGTCAGGTAAGCTTGACAGGCATACATTTGTTTGTAATTGTGTAGCAACACTAATAGCTAAGGATACAATTTAGTCAGAGGTCAAGGAAGTCAAATACCATGACTACTGAACCTCTGTGACTTTGCTTGAGCTGGAGCTGTACATCCTCCACCTGTGGCTTCTACCGGAGCTGGCGCTGTATCCACCCCTTTCTCCCCACCCCTGCCTGTCTTCAGCTGGAGCTGTGTGCCCTGGACCTACAGCATCAGCTGGGGCTGTGTTCCCCCTACCCTTCACAACTTCGGATGGGCCTGTGCACCCTCCCACAGCTGCAGCTCCTAACAGGAGCCAGGGCTGTGTGCCCTCGTTCCAAGGCTGTAGTGGAGGCTGGAGCAAAGGATGTGCCACCCCTATGGCAGTGGGGCTAGGTCTGTCGGTCCCTTGCCAGGGGCCTCTAGCTATCATTCCCCTGCCCCCCAAGCCCTCTCTTCCCCCAGTTTTTTTAAGGAAAAGTCTCAGACAGGTCACAGCTCCTGTGAATCTTTGTTTAGTTCCTGTGACCTGTCCGTAACACTTACTAAACATAACTGTGACAATCTTAACCTTACTAATAGCTAAATATGCTTGCTGAGAAGACTAAGCTTTAGATAAAGTCCCTAAACAAGTACAAATTCCTTTGTTTACCAATTAATATGTCACAGTGCCCAGATCTCTAAGGAAAGAAGCCCACACATAAGGGAGCAGAGACGAAGTTGCTGTCAGGAACCCTCAACTCTCTAAATTTCTTGAGTCTGTAGACAAAATCAGTCTTAACGTATTAACAGTTCATTTTTATTTCCTGGAGGGATTGGGGGGGTCTTAAGATGCATATTTGATAGTACATACTTCTTTCTCTAGTATTGCTAGACACCTCTTTGACTGTTCCACACTTAAACAGATGAATAGCTTCAATTCAGATTTACTAAAAAAATTTTCTAGGAGAAAAGCCAGGAACAATATCAGTCCAAAGGCCATTTTTGAAATAAACCACTGAAACAGATTAGAAAGAAGATCTTGGTCATGTTTAAAAAATCAGCTGCTCTGTAAGAAGTAATTCTTTTTTTGGGGGGAGGGAGAGAAGAAACATCAGAAACAAATTACAATACAAGTAAAGATCTCAAACAAAAGCCTTTATTTGAGGAAAATTCCATTCTATTAGGAAATGGTGGTGATCTCTGTTTTCAAACTCAGGAGGGAGAAAGATGTCAAAATTAAAGTGAAGATCAAGATGCTGCCTACAAAGCTGAAGAGGAGGTTGGAGCTTCTGCCAGCTGGGAAAACTCAGATGTGTGGTAATCCTAGACTTGACCTATTTTTTTGGTCCTCTGCTCTCCACCCGTGAAGATTTTTGAAATATGAACAAACATCTGTGATTTTTCCTTCCTCATCCTTTTTCCAACATCAGTTCTGATAGAACTGCAATTCCCGGCATGCCCCAATACCAACATGCATATTTACTGGTTTGCCCCCCTTCTTTGCTGCTGCTGGCGATGGCCCTGCCTTCAGAGCTGGGCAGCCAGAGAGTGGTGGTTGCAGGCCACGCACCCAGCTCTGAAGGCAGCGCCACCACCACCAGCAGCTCAGAAGTAAGGGTGGTAGTAAAAAGAAACTGTACCACCCCTCTCCCCAGGAGTGTCTTCTATTTGGGAACTTGAAATATGGGTAACCCTACTGCCAGCACCTCCAGTAGGCCATGCTGACCCAGAGTTGGGAATGGACCGAGTCCCACAGAGTCACTGCACAGGACCCTTGTACAGATGTCCCTGTTCTCTAGTGGATTTCTCAAAATCAGCTGGTTCTGAAGACTGAACATCCTGTTGTTTGTTCCAGTCAGAAAGGACCTCTCCCCACCTCAATGTGGTGAAAATATTTGCGCTCCCTTCCAGGTGATTTCCCTTTGGAGATGGCAGTTTGTCGCTTTGTGAGAAAAGGGAGGCCAATCTATTTGCATAAGCCTCTTTAACAGTGGTGCCAGCTCTTTGTGATTTTTTCTTTAATCACATCTCATGATATTTGGTGGTTAAGAGCTAGCACCAGGAGTCATATGATTATGTGAGAATCTCAGCTTTCATTTAAAAAAAACTGAATGGCTGGCCCTTTCAGTTGTAGAAAAAGTGAGCCCTACAGACTCGAAACCCAGGAGACAAAAAGTCCCCCTAACTTTTTGAAAATTCCAAAAGTTTTAACACAGTCTTAATAGTTTTTTGGGGGAACGGGAGCTGACATAATTTCTGTACAGTTGAAGCTGGCAATGCTGTGAGTTTAATTATGTCTAGAGTCTTCCCAGTCTGAGAATGTACCAGATCATGCAACACAGAAGTTAGGAGACAATCTAGATTTACAACTGAAGGGAGAGGATATGCCTTGATTCAGTGCACTGCGGGCCCACCACAAAGGCAGCTGGGATGAATTGCTGTAAAATGTTGTGGGAGAGGAAGAGGTTTGTTGACCAGAAACACCAGGATTAATATAAACAGCCAAGTTTCAAAACTAAGATTTCATTCTGGTCAGAAGGAAGGAAACATTTCTTCAGAAGAGAGAGTGAGGGGGGGGGGGTAGGGGGAGGAGGGAGAAAAGATGCTCAGAATTGATAATCCAGGTTTTTAATTGCACTCTCTAATCCAGTGAGAATCCTATGGATGGAATACCACCGTGTCAGGAATATGGGCAGCCAAGTGCGTAATTCTAACCATTGAAATAAACATGTCCAATAACTTCAGCAATGTGTCTTAATTTTAGCATTTAAACTATATCATGTATGTGTAATTTGTATTTAAACATGCTGATAGAGATTTAATAGCAGTTATACAGCTGCTAAACATCAGTAAACTCTGGTCTATATTACAGACCTATATCAGTGTAATTACATCGCTCAGAGGGTGAGAAAAATCCACATCCCTGAGCAATGTAGTTATACCAACCTAACCCCCCCCATGTACACAACGCTATCTTGGCGGGACAGCTTCTCCCACTGACATAGCTACCGTCTCTCATGGAGGTGGATTAACTAATCTGCCAGCAGAGGTCTCACCTGTAGGCTTAGACCTTAGACCATCTTCATTACAGTGCTACATCACTATGCTGATGCAGCATTTTAAGGACTTGTGTACGTTACCACTTCTGTTGGCATAACTTATGTCGCTCAGGGATGTGAAGAAACATCCCCTGAGTGACAAAAGTTACATCGACAGAAGCGCTGGTGTGGACAGCGCTATGTTAGCTGGAGAGCTTCTCAGGCCAACATAGCTACCGCTGCTTGAGGAGGTGTTTTTATTATGTTGACAGGAGAGCTCTCTCTTGTCAGCATACAGTGGCTACATGAGCGATTTTACTGCAGCACAGCATCAGTACAGCTGTGCTACTGTAAACTCACTAGTGTAGACATGGCCTAAATGTAGGCAGGCCCTAAGTGTGTTAAATCCCATAATATGATTCCCTTACAATCCCTATAATTTATAAAGCCAGTGAAAAGACTCTTTGGAAGTACTTGTTTAAAGTGTTAACTATGATCTCTTGAGCGGGAACTGTTCAGTCTCTTATCACTTGTCTCCTGCTGGATTGAGCAAACAAGCATTTAATGCAAAAAAAAAACCTCCTGATGCGTTTCCTGTTTATGTGTAACTAAAAGCTTTAGTCACAAGGCACATTATGAAATATTTCAGTGTTAGTCAACATTTTTTTTGTAGCTTCATATTGCTAATGAGAGTTGATTTGTTGTATTTGTTATGTGTTTGTATTATTTTTAAGTAATGGTAAAGTTTCTTCAACTACAGAGTCCTGTAGTCCATAAGCAAAATATCTTGTTCAGGTCTGTCTCCACAGTAGCAACCAGAGTGCTAGAGACACACTTAAATATGTGGTTTGGCCATAAAATGTAGACAGGGCTGAATCATGCCACAGGCATGCAGGAGGGCAATGTTGTGCAATGTTTCAGCAATGCATTCTTGGCTCAGTTCCATCTATGTTGTCAGAATGAACTGTTTTAATTTTAATTGGAGGATAATTTATATTGCACCTGGCTTCTCAGAATTCTGGTAGTTACCAGGTAGGTAGGACCTTTATTCTAAAGATCTCCCAAGAATACCACTTTCTGTGATCTAATCTGTGACTGACTTTTTTTTTGGTGGCTAGTAACCACATGACCTATTGTATATGTTCTGTGGATAGGCAAGATCATAAAAACAATTTAGTGCTTCCATTCTCAAGCATGAAGCAGCCTCTCAAAACTCCAATAACCAATTTATCTAAAAATCCTAACTATTCCCTCTTTCTTCAAAAATAAATGCAGTAAATGTTTGCTCATCCTTTTTTTGCATGCTAAATACAGTGTGACCAATTCTTGCTTTTATGAACTGAATTTAATGCTCTTTCTTTGCTAATGCTGACCAGCTCATCACTTGACATTGACAAACTGATAAACAAGTTTATTTTCCCCTTCCTGGATGAAAATAGGTGATCACTGAACTTTGTCTTTCAAAGCATTCCATGAAAACCCAAGTGCTATCATGACAAAATACTTGCTATCCAGTTTTGTCATGAACCTTAACCTCTAAACCCTGATTTGGGACAAGTTTTCTTACAAAAGCCCTTTTTGATGTTGCACAGTTTTCTAGTGAGTAATAAACCAGTGGTTTGCTTAGGTAAAATGTTTCCTTATTAATTATTTTCTAGTGAATAAATGGATTGAGGGAGTCTCGAGCAAACATGGCCTGAGACAGAGAGACACAGCAATCAGAAGATGGTAGTTGTGTAATCGCGTTAGAAAAGGACTGTGGCAATGCTCCTGCTTGAGGATATAAGTAATGTCGTTTGCTGTTTCCAATAATTTAGTAACTGTCCCCATAATAAATTTATAGTTATTCATCCTTATTATGCATATTTATATTAAGTATAACACTGATTATCATATTTTTAAATATTAATACTCATGGTGATTTCTGGATATTAACAGATCAAACCAGCTGTAGTAATCATGTCACTATGCTTGCATTTTACTTCCTGGTTACCACTGCACTTTACTGACTCCTTGAACAGCCTGAAAGCTCACTGTGGAGCTTTTCATCCCTGAATAAGAATTGGACTCAGGGTATGTCTACATCTACAATTTTGCAGCGCTGGTTGTTACAGCTGTATTAGTACAGCTGTATAGGGCCAGCGCTGCAGAGTGGCCACACTTACAGCAACCAGTGCTGCAAGTGGTGTTAGATGTGGCCACACTGCAGCGCTGTTGGGCGGCTTCAAGGGGGGTTCGGGGAACGCGAGAGCAAACCGCGGGGAAGCAGGTCTCCTTCCCCGGGGTGCTCCAGTGTTCCCCGAACCACTGTGCAAGCAGATCTCCTTCCCCGCGGTTTGCTCTCGCGTTCCCCGAACCCCCCTGCAAACCGCGGGGAAGGAGACCTGCTTGCACGGGGGTTCGGGGAACGCGAGAGCAAACCTCGGGGAAGGAGACCTGCTTGCACGGGGGTTCGGGGAACGCGAGAGCAAACCGCGGGGAAGGAGATCTGCTTGCACAGGGGTTCGGGGAACGCGAGAGCAAACCGCGGGGAAGGAGACCTGCTTCCCTGCGGTTTGCTCTCGCGTTCCCCGAACCCCCCTGCAAACCGCGGGGAAGGAGACCCACTTGGGGAGGGATTCGGAGAACACTGGAGCAAACCGCAGGGAAGGAGACCTGCTTGATTACCAGAGAGGTATCCTCAGGTATGCTGGGATACCTGCTTATTCCATGGAGGTCAAGAAAAGCGCTGGTAAGTGTCTACACTTGATTACCAGCGCTGGATCACCAGTGCTGGATCCTCTATACCCGAGTTTCAACGGGTGTACGGCCAGTGCTGCAAACAGGGAGTTGCAGCGCTGGTGATGCCCTGCAGATGTGTACACCTCCGAAGTTGCAGCGCTGTAACCCCCTCACCAGCGCTGCAACTTTGTGATGTAGACAAGCCCTCAATGTCCCTCACTCATTCTCTCCCTGTCTGGGGATAGCAATGCATGCTACAAGCTGTTTTAAGACACTGGCACTTACTGCTTTTGCAAGAAGCAACTTGGGGTTCCTATAACACCTATATGAAAGGACAGCATTACACACAATTAAAGCGAGCAGTTATAGGGGAGACCTGCACCACATATTTCTTAGTTGGTTGCAATTAATGAATGAATGGTAATATGAATGAATGTGGGTGGAAAGATAAGATTTGCTTAAAGACCTGAATATGAAGTTTGCAAAAGGCCTCTCCAAACAGGGGATTAATGTAATGCTGCAGGTGGAGAGACTGATCTGAATAGATTTTGGAAACCAGGGCCTAGCTTTCTTTTACACAGCCAATTTTGTTTTTCAGTGAATACATTAATTGCTCATTTAGGGACATGCCCTTATTTTTTTTTCTGTCCTCCTGCCTCCTTGGAAGAGAACAAGCTCCAGGTGGATCTAGCAGGATTGATGAGATGTGTGCCATGCACCAATTCTGGACCAGCTAGGAAATTCATAGCTAGGAAATTCACTTCGGGCACTAGTGATAAGGAGTCTTTATCTGCAGCCTGTCAGTAGAGAGCTGCTGTGTGCAAACTCAGGGCTGCAGTAAACCCTGCAGTGTATGAATAACTGCTTTGTGGTGGTGAATAGCCAGAAGATGAGCAAAATAGTGGATCTCCTATTCCGGCCCATTTTTCTCGACCCCACTGCCAAAGTCCCTGTAAGCCCAGCTCTTGGCTCAGTAGAATGGCACTAGTTTCCCTGCTGTGAGAGTCTTCCATGGCCTAAAGTAAGATTTGCTCTTATACTTCTAAAAGGAGACTATCATGTATGTATGAAGTGCACCAGAGAGCCACACTGTTCCAGTTTTTTCTTCAGTTACACTAAGCTTCAGTAAAGTCAAATGTGACCCCTTAGCCTGTGTGGGGAAATCTTTGGTCACTCTAAAATAATTTTTTTTTATCCTCTACTCTTCAGCAGGGATTTATTTAGGAAATAGCTAACAAGGGAAGTGGATTAGCTACACAACATTCTCAAAACTGCAGACTGAGGCTTGTGGTGTGTGATAAGCTGAGTTTAGGCAAAATAGCCTCCTAAACCAGACGATGCTTGATACTTGCCTTTTTTTTAGATTGAGCAGTTTGCATGAACCAGTTTTCATACACATTTATTTCTGTCAAATGTGACCAAAAATGTTACTGTGTGATGGTAAATATTTTCAATCTTTTCCTGGAGTATTAAAATTTCACTTTCAGTCTGGGATTGGTCAAATAATGGAAATCACATGGTATTTCCTCTGGCTCACTGATTGGTGTACCACATCACATGAGTTCAGAAATGCTAGTAGAAGCCATTTGAAACTTATTTTCACAGCAATAGTGACTTTTGTTTGTTCTTTCTGTATCAAATAGCGTGAAAAAAGGTCTCTAACTTTTCTAAGGGTCATAAACCTTTGTTTCCTTGGTAACTATGTAGAGTGTGTGGGAAATAGAGTGCTTTGACAGTATTGCCAGCCCTCAAAAGTCATGCTCTAAAAAATCCTGAGCCTGGCTTAATAGTAGATTACAAAAAATAACAGACACTGGGTTCTTCTCATTTGCCTTGCTGGTTTTGAGCATTTGGGGTTCATATTTTCAAGCTTTTCCTGGCAGCTATGAAGTCTAGAAACCTGCTTTAAAAAAAAATGAAAACAGATTCTTAATTAATTAAATGGCTGCAGGAGCTGGGCCTTTAAGAAGGCCACCAAGTATTGTGAGGATTAGCTACACAGGACTTACAGCTGTCCTCTGCTCCACACACCATTCTGAACTGGGAAGCAGTGCTCACAAATGTTGGTGAGTGTTAATCTATTGGCCATGAGAGATGAAGAGGGAGAGCTCCCTCTCCCCCACCCTTCTTAGAAGACATCTCTAGGTAAGACTGATTGGGAGGATGGTGTTGGAAGGAAGGTCTATCTCTGGGCCTATTTGTGGTAGGGGAGTTATGTGGGAGGGTCCCCAGCTCTGTTGGTGGATAGTTCTTTTTCCTTATGGCTAATTCAGATAAGCTTCTAGGCTTCCAGAAGCTTATCTAAAATGAACTGTATGTCTTGGGGATCTCCATCACTAGATTTCTATGCTATTTCCAGTGAGGAGGCTGGTTCACTATATTCTCTTACACAAAGTCCTGCTGGGGTAAGAGTGGTTCCACTGAGTGAGCTTTGGAGCCATTACTATTATTGTTGTTGGTTTATGTATCATGGTGGCTGGAATGACTGTCTAAGGAGCAGTAGAGAAAGTCTTTTGTGTATGTCATGGTTTTAACATTCATACTGTGTGTTTTCAAATGGAGGGGTGGAACAAATAAAACATTTTGAATAAACACAGTGGCTCTGAACACTGATAATTACCCCAGCCTCAGGCCTTCTCTGGGTAATTAATGCTGAAATGGGGCATTAGCTCTTCTCCTTGCAGCTGGTCATTAATCCTAGAACTTCCCTGGGCTGTGTTTTTTGTTTAAAGTCCATAAGCTAAATGTAATGCAGGTGGCCTCAGAATGACAGGTCAGGTGCTGCTGAATCATGAATGATTGTTAAATTACACAAGGCAGATTTCTAAATGCTGCTGCTTCGCTCCCTGGTGTGAATTCATGTTCTGTCAGTTTTAGTCACAAGATTGAAAGCAAATTGACAAAGCTAGATGATGAACTCTTTAAATCTTTTACTTAATTATAAGATTTCTGAAAGGGGAAAAAAAGACTTTCAATGGGGATAGCTTTTTAGAATGATATTGCGTTGAAACATCTCCTGGGAAGCACAGCTAAATGGTTCTACCAAAATTTATTACAGAAATGCAATTATTATAACTACAGGTCCTGTTTGAGTTCCCTTTATGCATTCCTGCTGTTCCTATGTTGAATTGTTTCAGACTGTGCTAAAGTAACATCACAAACTGCTCTTCTAGCTCAAGTGCTCAAAGTTGGTTGAGAGGTGCTCTTGGTACAGGTGGTAAGTCTTCCAAGCTATGGATATGACAGTGCTACTAATTTTGCAGGAGATAATTTATTGATGATTTGCTGTCTATTGTTCTTTGCCTCTTGAAAACAATTTGTATACATTAATTAGAGCTCATAACAACAGGCAATATAGCTAAAAAGGGCAAACGGAAGCAGAGAAGTCAAGTGATTTCCCCTTGATCCTACAGAAAATCAGAGCTTGTTTACATTTAAAATGGTATAGTGGCACAGTTGTGCTGCTTCAGTGGAGGTGCTACCTATGCTGTTGGGAGGAATTCTCCTGTTGGCATAGGTGATCCACCTTCCCAAGAGCAGTAGCTAGGTAGACTAAAGAATACTTCTGTCCACCTAGTGCTGTCTACCCAGGGATTTAGGTAGGCTTAACTACACTACTTACGGGGTGCAGATTTTTCACACCCCTGACCAACATAGTTAAGCCGATCTAATTTTCTAGAGTAGCCAAGGCCTGCGGGAACCTTTGGTTCCTGCCTCTTGAGTTGTGTTTATAGACCATTAGACCACATTTCTCATGAGCTGTAGCACTATATTTCAAAAGAAGCCCTGATTGATTGTTCCCTAAGGTACAGACAGGCAACTCCTAAGCACTTCAGTGGGAGTTATAATTTAGCATTTGTCTCAGCTGAGGTCAGGTCCCCATTGTGCTAGGCACTGTACAAACAGAGAGAGAGAGTAACTGCATCGGAGTCTGCTATCAAAACAGACAAGCCAGACAATGGGAGGAGGAGGAACAGGCACACAAATGTAAAGCTATTCCCTGAAGGTCACACAGCAGGGTACTAGGTTCTTTTAAAAGTATCACTTTAATGGCATTTTTTAGGTTAAATCTAACGTCCTCTCTTCTGCTAGTTTAAATTTTATGTAAAGTCTAGTTTGTAAAGTGGCCCATTTTCTTTCATTTAACATTTCTGCTATATTTTCATTTTAGCAACTCTCTCTTATGTTGAGGTAGCAAACAGTGGCAGGTTAAAAGGCAAAGGAAACAGTCAAGGCAGGAACAAAACAGAAAACCAGAGAATCAAAAGGGTAGAATGTTGATAGAATCACTCTAAACTAGGTGCGCAAGGCGAATGGAGCATGTTTGTGTTCATCCTGGAGTTAGGTTTTTTTAAAAACGTGACACAGAGCAACCAGGATCTCTGTTTTAGTATGAAGTAAACTGACTTCTTTTTCCAGGGCATGTCCTGACAGTTCATTTCAGTTTAACTCTGAATCAGTGAGACACAAACAATCCTGCCCTGGGCTGGGATTAGGCCTACTGAGTGCATTCTTTCCCATACCAGCACATAGCTGAATGAGTAATTGAGTTGGTATTTTATCTCCACCAAGGAGCCTTCTGTTCAAGTGATAACTGTTCCACTGGTGAGCTGCAAGGAGCTGACAAGAACATTTAGGTTTAGCTTCACTTAATATTGTGTAGACTTGAATTTTCATGGACTTCATCTAGTTTGAGCCTGTTCTCTCACTTATTATGTTTATTAATCATTTTGACAAATGGTACTGAATGGGCAGAGCTAGCAGAAGAGTTTCAGGAAACACTCTTGCCTCAGAAGAAATGCGAAACAAAACTTTGCTAAATTTGGCCCAGATCATCCCCTTCCTTCTCTGGGAGAAGTCCCATAGCAGAGGGTGTTTAAAGTAGCCAGATCTGTTTTTACTGAAACCAGGCTTTCTTAAAATAGGTAACCATTATGGGTCTAATTGGTTTAGCTGAACAAGTTTTGAAACCAGTTAGAAATTTTTCTCAAAGTAGATGTGCCATGTGCAGATCCCCTTCATTATCTGGTAAGGGGGCAGGAGTTGCCCCCATCCTGTGGAAAATGCTGTGGCTCTTGCCCTGAAATCTGGCAAATCCTTGGGGCTCTGTGGGAGGCCAGAATTATATGCATGGAGATCCTGTGTTTCTGTTTTAGCTATGGCCTCTGGCATGTCTACACTGTACACTAAACAAGGTTCTGCTTCAGGTTTGAGTCCAAGCCCCACTTCCAACCACACAAAAATCAGGGCTTGTCTACATTGGCAATTTACAGCAATATTTGTGCGCCACAAGTTTCAATGATTTAAAGCACCAGTGTAAACAGTGCACCAGCGCTGGGAGCTACGCCTCTCCTGGAAGTGGGCTTTTTTTGTTTGTTTGTTTGTTTGTGACCACACAATCCATGTTAAAGCACTGCCGTGGCAGCGCTTTAGCATAGCCAGTGTAGACTAGCCCTTAATCTGACTCGGATCAGCAAGCACACTAGACCTGGACCTTAGGATAGTGCGGCATGGATGTGTTAGCACAGCTTTGAGACCCAGATCCAGTAATCATAGACGCCATGTCTACATCTAAAATTTTGCAGCGCTGGTTGTTACAGCTGTATTAGTACAGCTGTATAGGGCCAGCGCTGCAGAGTGGCCACACTTACAGCAACCAGCGCTGCAAGTGGTGTTAGATGTGGCCACACTGCAGCGCTGTTGGGCGGCTTCAAGGGGGGTTCCGGGACCGAGAGAGCAAACCGGGAAAGGAAACCAGCTTCGCCGCGGTTTGCTCTCTCGGTCCCGGAGCCAGCCAGCAAACCGCGGGGAAGGAGACCTGCTTGCTCGGGGTTCCGGGACCGAGAGAGCAAACCGGGAACGCCGCGGTTTGCTCTCTCGGTCCCGGAGCCAGCCAGCAAACCGCGGGGAAGGAGACCTGCTTGCTCGGGGTTCCGGGACCGAGAGAGCAAACCGCGGCGAAGCTGGTTTCCTTTCCCGGTTGGCTCTCTCGGTCCCGGAACCCCGAGCAAGCAGGTCTCCTTCCCCGCGGTTTGCTGGGTGGCTCCGGGACCGAGAGAGCAAACCGCGGCGTTCCCGGTTTGCTCTCTCGGTCCCGGAACCCCGAGCAAGCAGGTCTCCTTCCCCGCGGTTTGCTGGCTGGCTCCGGGACCGAGAGAGCAAACCGCGGCGTTCCCGGTTTGCTCTCTCGGTCCCGGAACCCCGAGTAAGCAGGTCTCCTTCCCTGCGGTTTGCTGGCTGGCTCCGGGACCGAGAGAGCAAACCGGGAAAGGAAACCAGCTTGATTACCAGAGGCTTCCTCCTTCCACGGAGGTCAAGAAAAGCGCTGGTGAGTGTCTACATTGCATTACCAGCGCTGGATCACCAGCGCTGGATCCTCTACACCCGAGACAAAACGGGAGTACGGCCAGCGCTGCAAACAGGGAGTTGCAGCGCTGGTGATGCCCTGCAGATGTGGACACTCTCAAAGTTGCAGCGCTGTAACTCCCTCACCAGCGCTGCAACTTTCTGATGTAGACAAGCCCCAAGGTTTACAACACAGGGTATATGTTTACAAGTGCAGGCTTGTAAACACTGAGTCCACAAGCCTAGGTCCCACAGACGTGGGTTTATAATGCAATCTAGACATACCCTGGAGTCCATTGCTGGCTCTCTGGCCATAGCTATCCTCAGGGAATTCAATGGAAAATATAACACAGCCCAGGGCTTCAGTAGGATTGCTCCAAGCCATATTTCTAAAGCCAATGTTCTAAAATCTGCCTCCACTTCAATTTTTTTCTTCAAATCCTAACACTATTACATTTGACTAATAGTGTCAGCATTTAAATGCTTCCAACTAGGCTTTGGCTTTAACCGCTCACTGAAATGAATGGGTTGATAGCAATGTTTGTTCTATGCTACTGCTGTTGTCTAATAACTGAAGACACTTTTCTGCAGAGCTGGGATAAACAGAGCAGCAGTGTGTGAATAGACTGTGAAGGTTTCTGGCAACAAAATTGAGAATCTCTCATGTTTCTCAAAGAGAACCCACATCTTCTGATTCCTAGTCCTGTGATTTAGCCACAAGACAATCCTTCCCTTGCTGGAGATGTATTATCCACTTAGAGAAATTTGCTCTCTTTTGCTTAACCAGGTGTATTTTCAGATTCTCAGATATCGAAGGGTTCCAATAGTTTCCTTGTTTTACTCCTGAAATAGGTTCTAACATATCAAACTTAATTCTAAGAGAGAATTTTAATACAACAGTAAAAACGCAGCTTTAAAAAAAATAAAAATAATCAGATCCTAGCTACAATGTAACCAATCTAGATTTCTGCATGTTGTTCCCAAAACCATAGCAAATATTTGTTGCAGCTGGACTCTGTTTTCTAAATATGTTAAATTTAAAAGGACAAAGAAATATAGCAATAGGGATAAATGTACAAGTGCATCTTCAAGTATATGTCTTAACTGTAGACATTTGCAGAGTTTACCTGTAGCTGGTAATTGCAAGTGTCAAAGCTTTACCTATTGTTGTGTCATGCTGATAGTTGTCTGAGCTGGAATACAATGCTTCTGTTTGATGAAAAAGCTTGATCACATGACAATGCCAAATGGACAGAGCTAACAAATATGATCAGCAAAAAAAGTGTTTACTGTATATAACACATGCCCCTAGGGTTCCCAATTTCTCCTGACATCCTTGAATAAGGCTGCATGTGCCTATTTGATTGGGTTTCAGTTGCTAAATGTGATATCTCTGATGCTTTATTTATGAAGACCATGTCTGATTTTCTTCAGCTGTCTGCCTGCACTCTCATATCCTGGCAACCTGCCATGGATAAGAGGTTGTGGCCCAGTGATATCAGGACTCTTGTGGAGTTAAATGCAACACAGAGTACCTGCGTTCTCAGACCTGATCTACACTTAAAATTTAAACTGACATACCTAAATTGCTCAGGGATGTGAAAAATTCACCTGCTGGGTGATGTAGTTAAGCTGACCTAACCTCTGGTGTAGACACTGCGAGGTCAACAAAAGAGTTCTTCCATTGACGTAGATACTTCCGCTTGGAGACTTGTATTTACTACATTGATGGAAAAACACTTATCAATGTAGAAAGCATCTACAATACGGCTCTACAGCAGCACGACTGCAGCATTGTAGGCATAGCCTCAGCCAGAGTGCATGGTTTGTGTTCTCTCAAAATAACTCTGAGCATAAGGTCTGAATTTGTGTTTTGTTAAAAAGGGATATTTTCAATTCCAAAATCAAATTTGACATCTTGTTGTTTAAGAAGGATCTTGCCTCCCAGACCATGGGTTAGAGGAGATTCTGTGAGAGTAAAGAATGGATCCATGTTGCTCCATCTCCTGCATCCCAAATCTGGCCACTCCTCCTTCCATCCTGTCCCCTGCAGCAGTGAGGACACGGCATGGCCATGCCCCTTGGCTTATCCCTAAGTCCCCCTGTTCAGTCCCTGATAACTCTCGAAGAGAAGAAATGGACATGCTGCCTCTTTCTCTGTGCCACATGCTTCAAAAATAGCCTGTTGTTTACAAGTCCTTTAGTTTACTATCTCTGGGATCTAGGCATGTGGCATAACCTAATCAGCCAGTATTTTTGACTTTTTGAATCTACCTCAGAACAATTTCACCAGCTGAGGCTTTGTCTGCATTGGGATCCTGCCCTGATTCTAGTAACTGATGGCCAGTCACCAATGTAGAGGAAGGAGAGTTCTGTAATAAGGGTGCTAACTACTAGCCTCCAAGGCTTGGTTCCTAATTTATTTAATCTAAGGGCATGGCTACACTTGCAGATGTAGAGCGCTGTGAGTTAAACCTGCCTTCAGAGAGCGCAGTAGGGAAAGTGCTGCAGTCTGTCCACACTGACAGCTGCTTGCACACTGGCATGGCCACATTTGCGGCACTTAGAGTGGCATTGGGAGCAGTGCATTATGGGCAGCTATCCCAGTATGCAGGTGACTGCAACATGCTTTTAAAACGGGGATGGGGTGGAGGGTGACAGGGAGTGTGTTGTGTGTATGTGGGGGAAGAGAGAGTGAGGTTTGGGGGGGGGCTGAGAGCATGTCAGCATGCTGTCTTGTAAATTCAGACAGCAGCAGCCCTCCCCTCCCCGCCCCGCCTCTTTCTCTCTCACACAGCATTCCACACTAATGGCTTGCATGCCTGCTGTCAGAAATGGAGCTTTGAAAGGGCAGCTCCAGGTATGAATTCAGTTATGCTGGTATGAAGGTGCTTGTATCAGTAGAGTTTATTTGGGTATATCAATACAAGCACCTGTATACTGGTATAATTGAATCTGCACTAGCAGGCTGTACTGTGATATTGTATTGGTTTCTAAGTCAATATTGTTAAATCGGTACAAAAACTGCATGTAAACTAGCCCTTTGTTTTTGTTTGTCTTTTTGTTTAATTTTATTTTTTAAAACTGCAAGAGAATAATTCAGCTGGCGAAGAAGACAGCTAGATGTTCCAATGCAATGACTGAATAGAACTTTTTACGTAAATCAGTGCCTGCTGGAAATAGAAGCTAATTTGTCTGGTGAAATTTCAGAGTATTCCAGTGAATAACAATGTTTTAAATTAGTGTATAATTACATTATAAATCTAATATGCTTCACTTTAAGGCCATCTTGGTTATTACCTTAATGCCGTCATGGTGATTTCTCAGTTCTCTCTGCCTGCTTGCACCTCGTACATCTCACAGAATTAAACACTGCTTCGGTTGTTCCAGGGTTGGTGGTAAGGAGGGGGAAGGCAGATAAGGAAGGGAAGTTGGAGCAACCAAGTACATGATATAGATGTTGAGCGAAGGCTGTTTCCACTGCAATACTAGAAGACTCAATGGCATTTAAAAAAAAAAAAAGGTGTGGGGGGGGCAAAGGGGAGTGTTTTGTTTTAAAATGCAGCCTTCAGCTGCAGCAGTAACAAGGTAACAGTCCTGAAATGTGGTAAGACTAGCAATGTGCATGTGTCTGTTTGCTACAGACCCTTTCTCTCCTCTACTTTTGATGATAGAATACAGATCTGTCTCATCTTACGCTGGGGTTCCGTTCCGCGGTCAGCGCGTAAAGAGAAAACCGCGTATAGTCAAACTTACATTGAGTGTAATGGTGGGCGGAATCGCCCGCACTACAGGAACAGTATTCAAATTGTTGTTTTTTCTTGTTTTTGCAGACCACGTAAAGCTGAATTTGTGCATGTTAAATGCGCATAAGATGCAACAGACCTGTATAGCTCTCAAGGTTACTGTTCTAAAGAGGATCAATTGCACTTCTAGCTGAAGTGACAGTGTCTTATGTAATTAAAGTGGTTTAAACATTTCAATTCTAAATCTCATTTTTCAAGTCCTAGACCAGGGGTAGGCAACCTATGGCATGTGTGCCGAAGGCAGCACATGAGTTGATTTTCAGTGGCACTCACACTGCCTGGGTCCTGGCCACCGGTGGGGGGGAGCTCTGCATTTTAATTTTAAATGAAGCTTCTTAAACATTCTAAAAACTTTATTTACTTTATATACAACAATAATTTAGTTATAGATTATAGACTTATAGAAAGAAACCATCTAAAAATGTTAAAATGTATTCTTGGCGCACACAACCTTAAATTAGAGTGAATAAATGAAGACTCGGCACACCACTTCTGAAAGGTTGCCGACCCCTGCCCTAGACTCTAGCCAAAGGGAAATTGTTTATAGTTCCAGGATAAATGGTTAAGCCACCTCTGAGAAAAAAGGCCAGAGCCAAAATAATTTTTCCCATTAGAAAACATTTTTGTAACTTTTTTCAAACAGGTCCAGTGCTGAAGTGTGTGGCAATAGAAAATTGAAATTTGGCATTGAAATGGTCCCTAAGATGGAGAGAGACTTTTCAGTGTCCTGATGAAAATCCCTTTTGATTTGGCTGAGATCTGAGGATCTGAAAATTCCAGCTCATAGAGGCATAGTAGCTCTATCAAACAATCACAGGCAGTTTTAATAACTGTCTCCCTTCATTTTGAATAGAAGATCTCCACTGCACATATAGCTTGTTTAGGACTGAGGCAAAATGGATGAATCCTGCCTAAGTAACTGTTCTCATCTGGAATGCAGGGGGTAGGCATCTGTAGCTGCTCTCTTCTGGATTTTTGTGTTGTAGGGTGATCCTGCACCTTAAAGTAATTGAGCAGTAGATGAGGTAGAGCTGATAGCTATTTTTGGTTCACAGACTCAACTAATACATAGGCATGAGAAGTAGGGGTGCAGGGCACCCCCATGTTTCGTGCCCAGGGTCCCAGTCACAGGCCCCGCGATCCTGCTGCTCAGGTTCCCGGCTGCCGGCCCCACTACTATCTGGGGGCTCTGCTGATGGCCCTGAGTCTTGCTTGGCTGTCGGCCCCGCTCAGCAGCTGGCACTGTGCCCAGGGGCTCGCTGCCAGTCCAGGGTCTGACTCAGCTGCAGAGTCCTGGCAACCAGCCCTGTGGGGGGGGTCTGGCCACCGGGGGCTTGGGGGCTCCGCTGACAGCCCCAGGATTCCGCCCAGCCGTTGGCCCTGCATGCGGGATCTCAGCTGCCACGTCTTCCACCCCGCTCCCGGAATGAGGGGCATGGACAGGGGTAAGGGAGTGCAGCTCAGCACCCCCAGTTCAAAAAATGTTCCAGCGCCACTGGAACTAAATCCATGTTCGGTCCACAAAGTAGCTCCATCCCCTATGAAAAAACGTTACTGTATGTAAGTAGAGCTCTGCAAATCTGCAGATATCTGCTTTATAGCCATAGATTGGTATCTATATCTGATCTGCGATCAGCAAAAACAACCTTGTATCCATATACAAGAGTAATGTAGTGTTTTGAATAGCCCATGCCACTTTACAAATGGATGTATTACAAGTGCATGAGTACCGTAAATGTAAGTGAATTCATTTGTTGAGTATAACTCTCAACTTGTAATGGTCTAAATGTGGACAAAAAATCAAAATGAGGGAGGAGAAGAAAAAAGTAGATGAAGTGTAATACAGTTAGTGTCATGATGATGTGTTTGCAAGGCAATAACTTACGTTAATACACGAGACAGGCACCTGGATATCAAGGTGATAGATGTACTAGAATTAGCTGGGATAGATAAAGAGGAGAGTAAGGGGGGATATGATAGAAGTATATAAAATCAGGAGTGATGTGGAGAAATTATATAAGGAAAAGTTATTTACTTGTTCTCATAATATAAGAACTAGGGGCCACCAAATGAAATTAATGGGCAGCAGGTTTAAAACAAATAAAAGGAAGTTCTTCACACAGCGCATGGTCAACCTGTGCAACTACTTGCCTGAGGAGGTTGTGAAGGCTAGGACTATAACAGGGTTTAAAAGAGAACAAGATAAATTCATGGAGGTTAAGTCCATTAATTGCTATTAGCCAGGATGAGTAAGGTGTCCCTAGCCTCTGTTTGTCAGACGGTGGAGAGAGATGGCAGGAGAGAGATCACTTGGTCATTGCCTGTTAGGTTCACTACCTCTGGGGCACCTGGCATTGGCCACTGTCGGTAGACCAGATGCTAGGCTGGATGGAGCTTTGGTCTGACCCAGTATGGCCGTTCTTATGTTCTTAGATAAAGACCACACCAGAGATGGCTGGAGGAGAATAAGTAAATATAAATCTGACATGAGAAATCTTTCATTAAGAAGGAGAGTTGAGATGTGGCAGTTGCTGTGTGGTAATAGCTTGTGTGAAATTACATGGGACTCTGGACAGAAGGGAAGTGGGAATGATTTCAAGCACTGTATCAAGTATTTTTCCATTCCCATGGAAAGGTAATTCAATTTTAATATTTATTACCTAAGGCAAATAGTATTTGGAACATACTCCAATCACAAGACTAGTGGTAGGAAGGCTGACAAAATAATTGCCCACAACAAAACCTCCAACAGAAAATACAGATACAGTCTCTAAATGAAGTCTTGAATGTGAGCTACTGCATTATCAGACACCTAGCTTCAGATCAAATAGAGTGTAACCCAAACAATTCACTTCCTTTTTTAGTATTAAGCAAGTAGATACTGTTAGTATTAAAATTAGGACTTTGCTTTTACTCTTGTATTACAGAAACTGAGACTAAAGAATTTTTGCACTTGTATTCAAGGGGAATTAAAACCTTTAGGAACAGTCTTCACTATTTCTATTATCAGTTCCCCCTTTCACTGACATCCTGGAAAATCAGTCTTCTGATTGCTGCTCTTTCTGGAAAGTGATGTAGCAGGTGTGGAAGGAACATCTGGTGTGTGAATGCCATTAGCTGCTTTTCTGGTGTTTCTGCACACAAGCGAGGTATTCCTGCACATCATCAGGGGAACCAAGAATCAATGGGACTCTCTGGTGAATAGAGTCAGGCTTCACATCCAGCACTGGCTCAATCCCTGTAGTAGCCATCCCACCAGCCTGCTCAATGATGAAAGCCATTGGGTTGCACTCATAAAGGAGACGGAGCTGTAAGAAATGACAAAGCACAGGACTGTTTGGGGGGGAAATAATAACACAGCACTTCTCAGAACTTAAGTGTTGACCTTCCCTTTATGACCTTGGCAAGCTTCTGCAAATCTCCACTAGAGAAGCGACCACAGTTGCACTGGTGTTAGCAATGATGGGAGCTCTGGTATAGACCATCTGCCAGTGTTTTAACCACTGTGTTCTTTAACTCTGTCTCTTTTACAGCCTCTCTTTATTCAACCTTCTTTCAGGGTTTCTTTAACAATAACATCCCCACCATAAGCATCCTATTGTGTCATGTTCCCATCTCCCATTGTGAGATTTTTAAAACTTTCTCTTCTGGCTTCCACTGCAGCTTCTGTAGAAGAATGCAGTGACATTGCAGAGAAGTATCAATATTCCAGTGGAATTTTAGCATTCCAGAGCTGAGGCACACAGTAGGTGGGACAGCACTGGCAATAGGTTTAGCCTGACTAACCAGGTTCTTGAGGTTGCATGCAGCAATGAAGTGGTTAAGCTAGCGAAGGTGACACCTTCTCACAGGCCTTGTTTGTTATCTTGAAGCTTGAACAGTTGTGTTTGCTCAGGATATTTTGGAGTCTGAAACTTGATGCTGACATTCTCAAGTGTCAGGAGTTGATTGCAGCACTGCACAACTGTGGCTAAACCTGTTACAGTGAGCTAAGTTCATGCAGATAGTAACTTTTAAGTAACTATGGTTATTTTAGAAATGTATTTTCCGTTTAGTGTGAAGGAAATTAGGCCCCCCAATACCTATTAACATTAACAGAAATTTCAAATATCGTCATAAAAATGTTCCAGTTTGAAAGCAAGTACATTTGGGTCATATGTCAAAAAACTCCACGGTCCTGAAACTAGGGGTCTAGGAATGTGGCAGTACCCCTTGACTTGAAGTAGTTTCCATCATATACAGGGTTTACAGTTTGGTTCAATGGCACTCAGCACTCCCACTATAAAAATTGTTCCAATGCCACTAGGGTGACCAGGTGAGAGGAAGAAAATATTGGGACACATGGAGGTGGAGTGGGAGGGATCACCAGCAGAGTGCAAAAAAAAAAAAAAAAAGAGTACCATGAAATATTGGGACAAATTGTGTCCCGACCAAAGATCGGTCAGGATGCGGAATAAATACCTAAATATCGGGATGGTCCTGATTTTATCGGGATGTCTGGTCACCCTAAATGCCACTGAAAATACTACAGTATGTAAAAGGGAATGAAAGGCTGGTGGTTTAAGAAGGTTCAGTTAATGGACTTGGTTTTGGGAGGTATTGAGATACAGTGTGTGGCACAGAAAAGCCTATACAAATGTAAATCACCCTCCCAAGAACAGAATGTGCTTTGGGGAAATGAAAGTATGTAGTGGAATGCAACCAACTCTGTAATCATTTTGGTGATCACACTATTTGCAATAAAACCAGGGATTTCATATACTTGAGCAATGTACATAGCATTAACTTTAACTTTATTTCTTACTTATCTTTAAAGTTTGTTTCAATGCCACTCTAAGTAAGTACACAATGTCCAGGTAACATGGGGCAATGGGCTTCGTATTGTCTTTATGGCATGGTAAATTCAAAAAAGAGAACCTGCCACAAAACAGCAGTGGTGTCACTGCAGAATCAGATGGGGTGTGTCACTGCTTTGGTGTGACTGTAAACCTTAAGAACATCATTCATCTACCTCAGGGGTTGGCAACCTTTCAGAAGTGGTGCCGAGTCTTCATTTATTCATGCTAATTGAAGGTTTCGCGTGCCAGTAATACATTTTGATGTTTTTGAAGGTCTCTTTTTATAAGTCTATAATATATAACTAAACTATTGTTGTATGTAAAGTAAATAAGGTTTTTAAAATGTTTATGAAGCTTCATTTAAAATTGAATAAAAATGTAGAGTCCCCCGGACCGGTGGCCAGGACCCAGGCAGTGTGAGTGCCACTGAAAATCAGCTCGCGTGCCGCAGGTTGCCTACCCCGATGTATCTCAACAGCTGGAAAACTAGATGGGACCAGCAGTGATTGTGATAGAACCAGTAGAAAGGGGAAGTAGAACCGGCACTAGCTGGGGGGATGCAGGGGTGCCCCTCCTGCTTCCAGAGTCTCCATTCATTAGCCAACCAGAGGAGGAAGGGAACTGACTGTTCCTTTGCTCTTCCCTTTCATTAATTTTAAATCCGAGACCAGGCCAAGCCTTGAGAAGCCTCTTTTTGCTTTATTTCAGCAACCCCTGCCACTCCTACCCCCTGGAACCATCGTTTAGGAGCTGTGTCTTACAGATGCTGCAGGTCTGACCCATTGCCTGTTTTGGGGTCAAAAAGAATCTTTTTTTTTTTTCTTCCAATTGTGGCCAGA
Source organism: Gopherus evgoodei (assembly GCF_007399415.2). Classification (NCBI taxonomy): domain Eukaryota; kingdom Metazoa; phylum Chordata; order Testudines; family Testudinidae; genus Gopherus; species Gopherus evgoodei. The sequence goes on from NC_044327.1 coordinate 47,384,678, forward strand.
TTGGCGCAGTCCTGTTTTGGGGGGTTTGTTTGTTTTTGCCTTCCTCACGGCATCCTGGAGGCACAGTTAGGCTAAATAGGAATAGGATTTAATAATTTGTGGTAGTATTTGGTAGGGATGTTAGTTTATTGCAATTTGTGGCTGGTTTCCAGCCTAATTAAAAGGAATGGCTCTGGGAATTTGCTGATGGGCCTTGTGCTCATGGGATAGACCAGGACCTTGTGTCCTACATAGGCTGAAGTCCTCCCATTTTGGTAGCCTCTTCACCCTTACAAGGGGATGGGAGTGGTGGGTGGCAGGATTCAGAAGAGGAGGCTGAGTCTACCCTGGGTGTTGGGTTATATGGTAGAGGCCTTTAACCCCGCCCTGGAACTACGTAGAGGAAGTTAAGTAAGAGTCTGGGTGACAGGGCAGGTAGTCCCCCTCCGCTGTGATGGGTTTAATAAAGTTGTGGGCCTGCTGCTTAAAATCCCTCCCCGTGTCTGTCCTCATTCACCACCATGTCCAGGTCAAAAGCTTACTTCTTGACTTTGTTCAAAAAGCTGACCGCATCCAAGCGTCCCTCCTTTAAATGCATGAACATTTTGTAATTCATTAGAGCATTATGAACATCAGATCCACAAAAATATGATTTGGTTAACATTTCCAGTTTAAAAAGAGCATCTGCAAATAGGCTGATACTGTTTGTTTCAATATGAGAGACAAAGATTAACTCTCATTGTCTATACTGAGCATTTGACATTCTTGTTTTTATCTTGACCTGTAGGGAGTGGCCTTTGTGCTATACTAGCTTGTTCATTTAGTATGCTCATCATGCGCTTCAGCTCCAAAATCCATGAAGGAAATCTATCCCAGCTATAACTCCATATATTTGCTCTCTCAGCACTCTGCCTATGCACTGGGGATATTCACAAGGTAAAAGAGGATGACTGGTAACAGTCGCCATGGTACTATCTTTCAAACTGGAACAGCCGTGACTTTGGATGAATTGGTCTTTATGGACAAACCTACTACATGTGGCAGACAACACAGGTCTAGAAAAAGTGGTGGTGATACTTTACCTCAAATCACAAGTCCTTTTCACTCTTAACTGAAACTGACAGCCCTTATTTTGTTTGTAGAATAGCCATTAAAAGCAACCTTCCCTGTCCCCAATATTAAAAACCAAATTCTTGGAAGCGGACTGAAAAAACAGTGCCTCCAAAATTCTCCTTCCAGCACCTAAATATATCACCTTCACAGTACACCCAGGCTTCCTGAATGAAAGTCTTGAGCTAACTGTCACCCTCCCTCTCCTCCATGGCAACACAATCCAAGTCAGCCATTAGCTACTAGAGGCTAATTTACATGTGTAAACCCTTTTATTCCATATTTGTTCCTTGCTTTCTCTAAAGCTGTGAAATGAAATCACCTTGAAACAGCTATTGCCTTTAAAAAAGGAGCACAAAGTAAAGTTTTAGCAATTTTTTTTATAGTATCTGGCACAACTGTTCACGTAAAATGAAGATCCCATGTACACATACCCTTTGCCCAGAGGTTTAGAGCACAGTATGTATTTCACAATGTATGGTGTGTGCTGCCTCTCGGTATATGCCTGCCAGTACCTTCAGGATGTCCTTTTTTTTCCTGTCTCTTATCTCATTCACTTCATGGCTGCTTTTATATAATTTCCAAATATAAAGACAACCTGAAAAAGAAAATCTGTAAAGCTGGTTCTCTCTCACACACAGCCACCCCACAAATTCTATAATAAATGGCCAGTCTCTTCCAGAAGGCCTTTAACACTCAAACATTCTGAGCAAATATGCCCCAAAGCCATTCCTGGTAACATGGTTCAAAAACCAATCTTGAAAATCATTGCATAATGAGGGGATTCCTGCAGTGGCAACATGGTGTGAATCCAGCTATTTCCCTACTTTCATCAATTCCTCTTTTTCAACAAGGACTTATTGATTGGCCTCTTCAGATGAGTTTAGTCCCCTGTCCCAAGGTGGTTTGTGTAGCTGGACAGATAATCATTGTGACGACAGATTGGCTAGTTCTGTGGGACAAAATATCTTTGTCCACACTGGTCAAGGAAACAGTGCTTGCTAGCTCAGCTCTGTTGAAACATGATTTCTGGTAGCAGAGTGTCCTTCAGTGAGGACAAGGCCACAGAGTCAGTACAGCAGACCCAACATGTGTATCGCAAGACTCGGGCCTTGTCTATATGGTGGTGTAATGTGCTTTATGAGGGTGATATATCTAAAATGCACTAATGTGTTGCACATTAACTGGTCTGTGTAGACATTGGTGCACACTAAAGATTCCCTAGTGATTTTTAATGTAGTACTGTTTCAAATAGCACTACATGAAAGTGAATCGGCAGAATCTATATGGACCAATTAATGTGCAAGAGGTTTGTGTTCTTTAAAAATCATACCCCAGCGATTACTCTACCTCCTAGACAAGTCCTACACTAGTTTGAATACTTTCCCAGGGGAGCCATTGTGATATTTCACTCTAGTGGCTGGCTCCAGTTACTATAACTGCTTGATCCTCACTATCAAGTAAAAACAAACAATTTTTAGGTCAAATGGTAGAGGCCTGCGTGTTCTGTGCTGAAGATTCCAGGTTCAATCCCCACTGGAGACTGTGAATCAAAAGTTGGCTCCACTGAAGGATGTGTTCATAGCCTGTAATGCAATGATTGGTTTAAAAACACAAAAATAAATGGGATGACTTTGAAAGGTCAGAAGTATGTTAGATGGGACCACTGTTGAGTTGGGCCAAATCTAATTTGTAAAAACTTTGACCTTAGTGTCCCTTAATATACTCCCCAAACCAGCTCAAGAAAAGCTATATTTAAGCCATTATGCATAAATTATAACCATTCTGTCACACACTGGAAAAGCAGTGGTATTAGGTATAGTAAGTTCAAAAGACAAACAGTTTACCTTTCCCTTAGGACTCTTCTGGTTAGCTGGGTACATGAATATCCCACCATACATCAGAGTGCGATGAACATCAGCCACCATCGAGCCCACATATCTAGAGCCATAGGGGGCACTGCCATCCTGTAAAACAGATGGAGACCTTGAAGCTGAAGCTGTTATATCTGTGGATACCAGTCAGCTCTGTGTTCTTGGGGAACCAGGGCGCAGTATCTAGCCCAGGGGTAGGCAACCTATGGCACGCGTTCTGATTTTCAGTAGCACTTACACTGCCTGAGTTCTGGCCACCAGTCCAGGGGCCTCTGCATTTTAATTTAATTTTTAAGTGAAGCTTCTTAAACATTTTAAAAACCTTATTTACTTTACTTATAACAATAGTTATATATTATAGATTTATAGAGACCTTCTTAAAATGTTAAAATGTATTACTGGCACGAAAACCTTAAATTAGAGTGAATAAATGAGGACTCGGCACACCACTTCTGAAAGGTTGCTGACCCCTGATCTAACCTGTCTGACTCATGAAAGACACTTCCCCTGTCCCCTTCCCCCCCCACACACACCCCAGACGCTGCTTGAACCAAAACCAATCAGAGAAAAGGCTTGCAGAGAGCAGTGAAGGGTATTGGGAGACACACCAAGACCCCTTCTGACAAAGGTGACAAGATTAAGACATCTCTATTTGCATACAGAATGGAGAGCAGAAACAACTCCCCTAGCCTCATCTGCATGAAAAATGGGATGGGGATTAGCATACAGAATGAAGAACAGAGAACGCCACTGAACTCTGAGACCAGAAAAGCAGGGAAGCACTGCATCATGGGAATCTCTGCTCCAGATGTTAATGAACACGTGCCTGCCCACACCCAGCTCAGCAGTTATCAGACCAATTCCAGTAATGAATCCTTGATTGATATCCAAAATACAGAAGCAGCCTAGTGGCATTGTGAGCTCCCTGGAAGAAAACACCACCCATAACCAAGAGTGTTCAGCTCCTATTGTCTAGCCTAAAGAAAACCCTTGAGTCCTCAGTTTACCAATAAACAAAACTAGTGTTCTCCCTTGAAACATTGTTGTTTCTCTACAAAAAACCCTACCTATGTTCAAGTGTTCTGATGCTTAGATCCAAATTATGCATCCGTTCCACTGGGACTCCATCTTCTCCTGACTGATCGTGCTGGGGGCTCTGCCTGTCTCCAGTACACAGGACCCTGAGCTACCATCATCACCAGTTCAAGCCTCATGGAGTGGTGAAATCTCCTTCTCTCTCTCTCTCTCTCTCTTTCTACCTTAGGTATTAACCTTTAATAATGTATGTTATGTTGGTTTAGCCCTCCTTGTGTAGTTATCACTATTATTCAATAAATAACTTTTTTATGGTTAAGTTGGTTGCTTCTTTCTCTCGCTGAACTTTACTCTTTTGTGTTTTTAGCTTCCTCCGTTTACTCTACAGCAATAGTTCTTTTATCTAAGCTTAAGATCCCTGCGGTGCCCAAAATACTGTGGGGTTTGCTCATCACGTAGGTTACTACCAGTACAATTGTGATGTGCGAGTGGGGATAGGGACATGGACACATAAGGGAAGCAGCTTGAAAGTGCTGCTAGACCCGGTCCGCTCAGACTTGCTCTGTTAATGTATGTATGAGTATGTTCATCCAGTTCTGGGACTGGAGGAACCCAGCCCTAGGAAACCTAGGTCCTGCAGGATAGCTCCATTGGGAGGGGACTTGCGTAAGGGAGAAGTAGAGCTCCTTATGAAAACACACATGACACAAACAGTACATTGATAGAATTACAGAACCTCCCCTCCCCCTAGAAGAGTAACCTGAATAAATGAGCATACCCCAAAGTAATAGGCAAATCTGGTAACATTGCCAGGCTGGGTAGCTGGCAAAACTGCAATGTATCATTGCCCTCTTCATTTTGTTACAAGTCAGAAATCAAAGTTTGCTTAAATCCCTGACCATTTATGGGACACTCTAAATGTTGGCAGGCCTATAGTTCGACACACCCTTTCTCAAAAGGATAGAGTCTCTTATAAAATGTAGTAATGTCCATGCAATCCCAAAGTAGTGGCAGCAGTTTTTAAACTCTCCCTGAGCAGTATGAACCACTCATGGTAACTTTGTGGCATCACGTGTGCAATCTGAGTACATGAGAACCTGATACCATCTTTCTACTTTCTCTGCTTGCTCGGTCTTGAAAGCCAACATGGACTGAGACTGCTGATAACCTTGCTTCCTCGTGTGATCAGAAAAATGGGTGTAGTCAGGTGCTTCCAGGGATGGAGATGCAGGAAGAGCAGAGCAAGGGGGATCTATCCTTGTGCTACTCTCTGAGGATTCTTGTTGTTTTGCTCCCAAATAGATGTTATGATTTTAGGATTGTTGAAGACTTATTTTGGAGATTAGTTGAGGGACAGAAGATTATTTGAGGGTATGAGTTTGTTTGCTTTGAGCTTTTTGGAAGGCAGTTTATCACAGAAAATGTCATTTCTTGGGAGAGCAGTAAGAAAATGTATGCTTATCAAACTTGACAGCGTCCATTTAAAATCTGGGGGACACGTGCTCCTTGCATGCATCACCTCTGATCCTCTGCCTCTATCTGTATACACCTTCCAACTTCTGCAACAAAGGAGGCAGGGGTTTTACAGACTAATTGCCTTCATTGCACAATCCTTATTCATCCCCAGAGCCAGGTCCAACCTGTGCACTGAATGGGGTAAGGGGTCCTGTTGTTAAAAATAGTATGTGATCAAGTAATTTAAAGACTATATCACAATCCCTAAGCACAAGGGAGCCAAATTCTGCACAGGCAGCCTTAAAAGAGTAGGAAATGCCAGGATTCTGTTCTAACTTTTGAGTGTTTGACTTTGCAACCTTAATAATGTCCTTTTAAGAAAAAAAAATGTGTGTTTTTTGACATAGAGGACCACATTCCAGTAGTGTGTGTTGAGTTGTCTGCATCATGTGATGATCATAAGTACAGTATATGGGAACAGGAAGGACAGCTGGTAATCCTGCTTCCTCTATCAGGATTTCGTTGTTTCTTACCATAATAGAAACATAACTGATACAGACACAGCTGAATGCATGATCATGCTACAAATAATAGAAAATAGAAACTGCTTCATTTTAGTGCAGTTGTCACCTGCACCACAAGGACCTGGCAAACAGACAAAAGCAAACCTTTGACTTCCCTTTAGGAACAAGACACTAGCAGGTGTACATTCAGTATTCCCTTTAGTTTTCAAGTTTTACTTCTTGTTTGATCCCTTATGATACAGTCTGGCATTCTCACAGCTGCAACTAAATAACTCATACGTTTCTTTTTCAGATGAGAAAGCTAATGTATGCTGCATGATGGCTGGAACAATGCCCAGATTTCCCTCTCAGACAAAGATAACAGACATGAATGCCAATGAAATAACTTTTTCCCTCTGATTAGACTCTCGGAAATGCCTAATTTGCCAATGCCAATGCCAATCTCTTAGAACAGGAAGGGACTTTGAAAGGTCATCGAGTCCAGCCCCCTGCCTTCACTAGCAGGGCCAATTTTTGCCCCAGATCCCGAAGTGACCCCCTCAAGGATTGAACTCACAACCCTGGGTTTAGCAGGCCAGTGCTCAAACCACTGAGTTATCCCTCCCGCCATTTGTATGTGCATCTGGAGAGCATTTTGATATTGGCTCAGTGGGTCCTAATGAGAGAGATTTTCCAAGGTCCCTGCAGCATATGCGTGGCCACTGAGTACCATCACCCCCAGAACTGCTGCAATATTTTCAGCTGTGGGGTGGTGGAAGGAGGCATCCGTGCATGCCAGTATCATGCTCTATGCAGTTCAGTGTGTGTTCCAAGGGGCAGGTGTGCGGGCTACTGTGCCTCACATAAAACTGGATGCCAAGTCTCTCTTCTCCGCCCTACTCCAATCACTCTCACAGATGCCCACTTCTGCCTCCCCGCTGTTGGAAAAATTGTGGTATTAGCTAATTTTGCTATTTCCAAGCAGTCTGTGAAATCACGATTTTTCACAGGGTCCTGTTTACGAGTCTCTTATGCTTAAACCAAATGGATTTAAATGGTTCAAAACATGAAAGTCGTGTAATGTTTTCCCAAAGTATTACATCAGCTTTCTCCTCAACCCATGCACATCTGCTCATCTGTGTGCCACCTGTTTTCTTCTACAGACTTAGTGTTAGATGCATGGCTAGAAAGAAGATCTCCTGTGAAGGGGGACATAGCTCTGGCTTAAAGTAACATTTGGTTTCCCTAGCTATCTTCTTATTTACAAAACTCATTTCCTCCATAACCCTGCCCATAGTGGAGTGCATGTTGGAATCAGCATACTCCTTTACATACACTACAGGAAGCTCTTCAGGTGGCAGTTGCTATTCAAGCTTGAGCAGCTGACCAGAAGTTTTGTGATGGTTAACAAAAGATTTAGGTTTACTCTGGACTCTTCTCCCTCCCACCATCCCCGCATCTTTGCCATGGTGAGTAGTCACATTCCAGAAGAGAGGGGTTGGTCTAGGGCCTTTGCATTTGACCTTGAAGCAAGAAGCATGCCCTTCTAAATGAAGGTGAGATGCTGTGGTGGAACTGATAAGAGAAAAGGGGTAATAGAGATCAATGAATATAAGGGACAGGAAAATGAAAGGTAATTGAAATAATTAGTTAACTAACTTAGTTACTAATATGGCCTAGCAAAGAATAAGAACATGCACAGAGGCAAATATAAAGTGCTTTTTAAAGCAAGGTTTTATGTTTCATTTAGGAATCTTTGAGGAAAAAGTGGGGGATTTTCCTTCAGCCGTCTGCCCTGCCTCCAAACTTGGAATTGCCCAGGAAGTTCATTTTTATCTTGGTCTTTGATTTTGTATCTGAAAATAACCATGAGTGCATTTTTTGGCATCTAGCTGTCTAATAACCTGATTTGCAGGCTTGTTCAAGTAGCAAGATGTCTAAAAGCCTTTGACTTTATGCCTGAGAAATTGCACCTACAATTATTTGCTGGTGCAAAATTGCAGGCTGCTTTTTCTGAATTAGGCCCTACATCTTGTTTGCTTCAACTTCAGACTAATGCAGCCCGAAAAGATTGTACGGGCAGAAGCTACTTGTTTTTTCCCTTGTGGCATTGGTTTTTTTTGTTTTGTTTTTTTTCTGAAGGCTCTCTGGAGCCCAAATCCTGCAGCAGGGATGAAGAAAGCCCTTTCTTCGAGTGGAAGTGAGAGCACCATAACGGCTTGTCCTTTCCTAAGGAACTGTTGGTCTTGCTGAACTGCCCTTAGATTTTCTGATGTGGACTAAATATTCAGTAATGACTGGGCTGAAATCTTTTATAGGACCTTCCCCAGAAGATGTGAGTAGTGACTCCATTAACACAGTATTACCTTTTTAAAGTTTAAAAAACAACCCTGCTACTAACTAGCTGTTTTTAGTTCAGAGACAGTTCCAACAGCCAGTTTACAGCAATAGCACAGATCAAGGTCTAAACAATATGTTTTTATCAATGAGGTTTGAACTCCCGCAGGATTTATTGAGTCGTATGATAGAACAGTGTGACAAGTTACAGATACTCCACAAAGGTATTGACAGAGTTCTGGTGAAATGTCATTGGATTGCACTGTTTGATGTATTTCTCTCACCCTTTGAAATTTAAGCATATGAAACATAATGATATATGGCATTTCCTGTTTTTCCTCTTGGCTAGCTCTGCTGCTTGAACAAACAGTTTACACTTTTTTCAAAAGTCAGGTGGCTTTATCAAAAGTAGATTATGTTCTGATCTGGGGAATTGAAGGATTCATATATAAAGAAGCAGTTTTCAGGAAGCAAGAAGGCTGTAAACTGCGTTCCACTTCCCTCAAAACTAGACTAAACTCCTCACGGCTCGGTTTCAGATAAAACCTCGTAAGCAGACGCACAGCTTTCTAGTACTACATATCTCATAGTAACAACTTAGAGCAATAAAGCAGAGTTCTTGGGCAGACGCAGAGCAAAACTGTACCCATTTTGTTCAGTGTAGCAAGATGTAAGTTTACAGCCTACCAAGAAGTCCTCACAGAAATATGACCTGCAACCTTATATAAAGATGTGATCCCATCAGACTTGACAAACTAAGCAGCATCAGTTTGCCCTAGTACTCGGAGAGGCGCTTTCCAAGCAAAACACATGGTGGTACAGGAAGTAACTAGCAAGTAGACTCTTGTGCTACTGTGCCATTACTGAACCAGTTCCTCATTATAGTGCTCTGGGGAAGTTTGCTACTGGATGCACTGTCTTTTAGATATGTGTGGAGTTTTTTAATTTTTTTTATTTATGTATGTATTTATTTTGTTGCAAGAGTAGGGTTAATTCTATCATGCTAATGAATTCAAACTTGAGTAATTATAGTCTACACATTTTGAAGTGACTTGTTGGGCATACACAGTCACATTTTCAAAGAACTTTTCAAAACTGCACAGGCAAAATGTGTCCAGGTACCTGTTCATACTCATAAAGGGCTCAGTCATGCCTTATTAGGCACTGATCCATGCTGAAGGCATTGCAGATGCGGAGTTCCAGGCTGCAGCAAAATGTAGAGGGCAGCGTGCCCTCAGCTATACCTGTTCAGGTGGTACAATGTACGCCCCCTATGGGGGAAGGATGCATGGGCATGAATCCAGCTCTTTGCCTTTGGGGTTGTATTGTGCCCCATGAGATGTTAGGAGGGAGCAGTCTTTGTGCTTTGGGAAGCATGGGATTTGCAGCTGTACCCTGCTGCTGCACAAGGGTGCAACTAGGGGGGAGGATTTTTACGCCCTGCCCTTCAATGCAACTTACTGAGCAGTAGAGAGAAATCTAGCCCAAAATGGATAATTGTGCATGTTGTTAATTGAGGTACATATTCAAATATATTTGAAAATAGGTGCATGTCCAAATTTTGCATGCATAATTTCAGCGGTTCTTTAAAACTCTGGCTCTTATTATCTAGCACATCTTCCTCTAAACTATTACAGAATACCGATGAGTTTGGCTACCATAAAAGTTGAAGTTATAAAGGATTTTCAGAGTAGTGAAAGCCAAACTACTTTAGCCATGTAGCCAGAATGTACCAGATTGTAGATAACGTTGACAAGGAGTTTAATTCAGCAAAACAATCAAACCTATCCTCCTCTTTGAGCTGTACTTTGCTCAAAGCAGCACAAGCCCTTGCTGCATTAGCTGATTACAAAGCTGCTATTTTCTCACCTCAGGAAATTTCTTCCTTTGTAAATATTCTGTCATCGCAGGATCAAAGTACTTGGCATAACCCTCATTGATACTGTAGATCTTCCCTTTCTTCTTGATTTTCACATCTTTATCTACCAGAACAAATTCACCAAGGGCCTACAGAAGAATGAGGTGCACCAATTACTAGCAGGCAGTGGAATACCATGCTAAAGGAAAGTTTGAAAGACTTTAGCACAACATGGTCCTTTAATCAACATTCATTTATATGACTTGTCATTGTTTCACACAGATCACAAGCTGGAAAGCTGCTTTAGGTATAGGAAGATTTGCCATATCTGCAATGTGAACAAAAATAATCTCAGAAATAATTGTAATAAAATGAATACCAGTCCAGTATTGTGAACTCCAAATGTTTTAAAAAATGAGTCAGACCTGAAAACGTCATGAGACTGGCATCAGAATCATGAGATTATTTTTTTTTAACTGCCCCGTGCACCCCTACTCTGTGTGTGTGTGTGAGAACTAGAGTGTTGCTAACATCCCAAATATATTGAGTAAGCAGATCTTGGCCACTGCTTCTCCCCAAACCTGAAAATTCTAATTAATTTAGTGTCCTCCTTCAGCCCTCACATCAATTCTGTCTGCTTGATGTAATCTCTTCAGTAAGTTACTTTTAGAGTTTAGGTATATTGGCCTTCACTGAAGTCAATGCACTAAGACCATGGAGACAAGATTTTCACCCATTGATTAAATAAAACCTTTATATTGTTACCTATCTTGGCTCATTTGGAAAGTCAGCACATCTCCTTCTCAAGCTCCCTGGACAATGCTGTCTGGGCTTCTGGTGTCTGATTTTGAGAAGCAGTCTGCAGTTTTATGGGCACATCTTTTTATTTGCAGTATTTGAGTATGCAAGTCAAAGCACTTAAAGTAAAGCTACCTAACCTGCAGATGCAGTCAGGCAGTTAGGGGTATAACTGTGTATTAATTATGGGCATAATTCATATTTGCATTTGCTGAATTAAAAGCTAAACTGAGGCCTTTTAAAAAAAAAAAAGTGGGACCCTTAATTGGGGGCAAAAGGCACTGATGAGTTTTCTTAAACATTTCCCAGTATAGGGCTGTGATGTAGTCTTAAAATGAATGCACAAGGCCAAGGTCTCAATTTCTTCCCTTCCATGAATGGGATTGTGGTACTGCAGCTAACATGGTTTTGTATTACCAAGTACCAGTAGGACAAGGATGAATTAAAACAGGACCTGGTCAAAAGGAAGAATGCCACAAATAATAATCTCTAGACCAGATTGGAATGAGAAAATAAGTAAAGCCTAGCCTATGCCTAAAAGGCAAAAAGAATGTATATAGTAATTAACATCTTGTATATACCGGATCTAGCATGAAGCAGTCCACTCCTTGCCCGGTAGAAAGAGCCACCAGCGTAGCACTGCCATACAAGGCATAGCCTGCTGCAACAATATTTCGTCCTGGCTGAAAGGCATCCTTTTCAGAGGGCTCATCTTCTGTTGTCTGAGGAAAGAATTATCACAATATTGAAGGTTGAGATCTTAATGGAAAACAATAAAAGCAGAACTCAAATTTAAATGAAAATCTGTTAAAATAACGTCCCCTAGGGTTGCCAGGCATCTGGTTTTCGACCAGAACACCCAGTGGAAAAGGGACCCTGGCCACTCCAGTCAGCACCACTGATTGGGCCATTAAAAGTCAGTTTGTGACACAGCAGGGACCTGGGGCTAAGGCAGGCTCCCTAGTTCTTCCAGGAACTGCGTGGCAGTTGCCAATTTCCCTATTATGCACCTCTCCACACAGCAAGCTTTGTTGTTTATCATTGATTTTGCTTGTTGTGATTTTTAAATCCATTTCCATTCCTCTAGGACTTAGTTATAAACCACCATAAACATTTACGGCATTATATAAATAACAATATGAGTGTTCCTATTCAAGCCATATAAAATGCTTTACAGTTTTTACAAACATTAATATTAAGCACCCTATTTACTCTTCTTTAGAGTAACATCTTTAGAGATCTGTAAGCAACATGTAAGTTAAATTCATAAATGATATTAAACTGGCAGGAACTGCAAATGTCCATGAGGACAGAGACCTAATTCAAAAGGATGTAAAAAGAGAGCAGAAAAAAATGCAAGATATATCAAGCTGGGCAATGACTATTCAAATGTTCTTATTCAATGAAAAGGAGAAACTTGAGAAGCCATAATCCTGAAAAGACCTATCGGTGACAGGGAACAACAAATTAGCATGAATTCATTATGCCATGGGACAGCAAGATAGACCAGTAGAATCTTGGGCTGTATTCACAGAAATGTCATGTCATATGGAGAAGAGAGGGGGTGTTGACATAGTCCTTCTCCATGAGACTGTACATAAAATTGCATTTATCTCTAGGTACCACATTGACAGAAATATATTTACAGACTAGAGGGAGTTCAGAGAAAAGCAACAAAAGTTATCAGGGGCTGGAGGGCCTGACTTAAGAGAAAAGACTGAAAGAGAGAAATATTTACAGTTTGGGTAGGAAATGACAAAGGTAGGGACATAAGTCTATGAATGTTCTGAAGGGTGTTCAAATGGATACAAAAGCAGTAATTGTATTAAATTATTAAAGAGAAAATTTGCACTAAACTAGAAAAACTTCTTGATAGACGTATTAGACTTTAGATTAGTCTTCCTAGGGAAGTGATGGAGGCCCCATTGCTTGGGAGATTTAAAAGTACACTGGACAACACTTTACAAGCTATACTTTAGTAGGACACACCAGTATTCTGACAGGGAGGCAGAGTAGCTGATATAATTTTCTCCAGTCTCTGACATCTACCTTTTCAGACTCTGTGATAAATTTTGAGAATTGTTATTCTCTATGCTCATTCAGGGTGAAGTAGTGCCGTTGACTTCACTGGGGCCAGGGTTTCACCCTTGATTTTTGGCCTGTTTTGCCAAGAAAGTTTGTCAGTTGTGGTGGCTTTTTTGTGATGACACCTGTTTAGTAGGAACTTGAATGAGACCTTTAGTCACAGTCCTGAGGTCCCTGTTCAGTTTTTACTTATTTCTGACTCAGGCAAACAAACTCCCATGGATTGGAATGGGATTTCATTAGTTTGAGTAGAAGCTGAATAACAACTTGAGGATTTTACCCTAGCTAGGGTTGGTCAAAAATTTACTATTAAAATTGTTTTTTAATGGAAAATAGGGTTTTTGACTGTAACAGGGCCACCTGTCCCTTTAAGGACCGGGAAACCTTGGGCCAGTTAGCCCAGCCCTACCTGTTCAGGGTGTCAGATTTAAAAGGAGGAAGAGGAAGTAGGGAGTGAGTTCCCTGAGGAAGGCTGCCAGAAGTCCTTGGAGAGAGGGAAGCAGGATAGATGGATGGCTAGACGAGCTGAGGACAAGTGTGGGTGGTGGAGGGTGTCTCCTGTGGCTAGCCAGACAGGCTGCTTCAGTGTGGGGAAAGGAGCTGAGCTTAAGCTAGGAAGAGCCACAAGAATGATTAAAGGATTAGCAAGCATGCCTTGCAGTGATGGACTTGAGCTCAGTCTATTTATTTTAACAAAGAGAAGGATAAGGGGTGACTTCTTCTCCATGAAGATACTTATAGACTGTGATCAAATATTTGTTAATGGGTTCTTCAGTCTCGCAGAGAAGGGAATTGCATGCTCCAATGGCTGGAAGTTGAAGTTTAGACAAATTCAGACTGGAAATAAGGTGCAAATTTTTAATAGTGAGAGTAATTAGGTACTTGGATAATTTACTGAGGGTCATGGTGGATTCTCCATCACTGACAATTTTAAAATCAAGATTGGATGTTTTTCAAGAAGATCTGCTGTACAACTCATTTTAGGGAAGTTCTATGGCCTATGTTATGCCAAAGGTCAGACTAGATGATCACAGTGGTCCCTTCTGGCCTTGGAATCTATGAACCTGGCTGAGGGCTACAGTCTGCCAGAGGGTTTTGGTAGGAGGATAGATCTGACCTGGACAACTGGGTTGATTGGGGCCCAAGAGCAGGCAGTTAGGTAGTGAGATAGGCAGTTGTCACTGGGAGCCTGCCAGTAAGGAAGGAGAGTGAAGGCCCAGAGGAGCTGGAGACTTTTTTGTTTTGATGTTATTTTTGGACTTAAGGACCCTGTTACCCTGGAAGGAATCAAATACTTTATAGTGGGTTGGCTGGAAGGCCAACCTGCTTCTACAGTAGGAGTAGACCGCAGATCATTTTTGGGAAACTGAGGCAGAAGTGCCTCAACACCAGGTCTTACCAAAGGGGCATTCCAGCATAGTGAGTCTGCTTTCTGTGGACATTTTGGACTTTGTTGAAAAACCAAGCACCCCAAAAGTGAAAATTTTGTGCCCTATGATGCACTGTCGTGGCTGAACAAGAGGGGAGACCATTGTGCATCAGAGGCAATGTAATTTATCCACGGAGCCCAAACAATAGCAAAGAAAGGAGGCATGAAGCATTCAAATGACAACTCTCATGAGAACCAGGGCAGTATTTTCCAGTCAAAATTTTTGGTTTTCAACTAAAAGGTTTTGACTGAAAACCTTTGGATTTTGGCTGAAAGTCTTCAGTTTTTTTTGCCATTCCCCACACTGCCTCATTTTCTAACCAATTCTACACTGGTGAAATATAGCAACTGTTTAACAATATGTAGCAAGATGACAACTATTTACAGAAAGAAATTAAATCCCCTTAATTGTATGTGTGTTTCTGTGATGGTAGCTTATGGGTTTTTGGGGGGAGGTGAATTGTTCTTAAATAAGAACAGACAGAATTAGCTATGTGGGCATATTATTCTCAATACCAAGACACAGCCCCTTAATGGCTCCTGAGGACCTAAGACATCGTGTATGTTGTAATTTCCTGTGAATGCATTCACATGTAGTCACATATTATGGATCCATGATAAAGAATTCATTTATCCCATTTGGTATGGTATAACTAATTATGATTCAGTGCAGAGTAGCTCATTCAGAAATGTTACAGTGTACATAATGAATGCAAATTAATAAGAGTGCAAATTTTAGATCCTTAATACTGACTGTATGCTGCTAACTCTCTCCAAAAGAATCTTTTTCAAAAGCAGCTAGCTTGCCATGAACAGCATCTTTTTTTATTGCTTTCATGCCTTAAAACCTTCTGTTCTAAAATTGTATGCCTATGGCGTGCACACATCTCCACATCAAAGCAATAATTGTCCACTATAGACTACTTACTTGCAAAATTAAATCTTAAAAAATACACTTATGTGCAGATTGCAAACAATATTGTGAATGCCTAGTTTTTCTGTACTCTTCGCCTCCCTCTCACTAAAAATGGCTTCTGTGTGTGTGAAGTGGGCATTCACCCATGAAAGCTCATGCTCCAAAACGTCTGTTAGTCTATAAGGTGCCACAGGATTCTTTGTTGCTTGTGTGTGTGTGTTTGACCCCCAAAAAAGGCTTCTCTTTCAGACCTTATTAGACCCTGGTGTTTATGTGAAGTGAATGTAAATAGATCGTGTATGGAAGGCTGTTTTCAAATACAGTATATTTATCTGAGGTGATTGTTGCAGACTCATCACTAATGAATGCTTCCTCTCCCCCACACCCCCTACTATTCCTGGATGAGAAACTGAACAATGATGGGCTATTCTGAGAAAGCAAAGGAACTTCTCCCTAAGGAAATAGACACTGGCCAGAATTCAGCTTGTTTTTCAATTATTGCTCATGTCTGTGCTCTGAACAACCATAGGAGGAAAGAGAGTTCAGCATCAAACTTCCACAAAGAAATGCAGATCTGTTCAAAGGTAAAAATAAAACACTGGAAATGATGAGGTTATTTTATTGGCTTTTTAAGTCTGTGGAATAGTTCTGCCCTAGTGAAGTATAATAAAAAGTGAACCAGTGAATTAAAACAAACAGCAGAAGCCTGATAACAACCTTTTGAGTATTTTCCTTCAACAATATTTTGGCTATGGTATAGGGGATGTCTTAGCATAGGCTTCACAATATCCGACTTCATAGAATCAAAGGTTTAAACTTTGCAAAAATCAGTTCAGCACTTCATTGTTGCAAGGTAGATGAAATCAGTTCCTTGAGGTTTTAATGTATCTTTCAGAATATACTATACAAACTGAGTTTGAAATTTTTGTCATAAATGACTTGCCCAAAGCCCAGGAGAGAGGGGTTACTATAAGAGCTGGGATTAGATCTTGAAGAATTCTGGTTCCCAATCTTGCGTTCAGACCACTAAACTATGCCTCTCTTAGTAAAGATCAATAATTAGCATCTGTTGCCCTTTCCCCCTCTCCTTACTTCTCATGTACTGGGGGGAAATGACATGCACTGTTAAACTGATGGACAGTGAGAGAACTTGTCTTGAGATCTTGACAATATTACAAAAAAGGCAGTGGAATGTCACAGGACAGCTGTGGAGTGTAGACTCATGCAGGCTCAATGTGTGTAGAGAAGAGAGGAAAGAAGAGCTTAATTAGGCTGCTATGTTTTCCCCAAAATAATAATTTTCTGTTACGTTAAAAAGTAGGTTAAGCCACCACACTCCCAGGAGTTCACGTATTCCAATAGCATCAGTTATTATCTCTTAATAAACACACTGCTTAACCAACACAACATGTCAGGATCTGACAATTAAGGCCCTGGAAGTCAGTTTTAAAGGCACCTGATCTTTTGACTTAAGCCAGATGGTCCACCCACCTATCCATGCTTTGCTTCCTTAAAGCTTTTTTGTTTTGTTTTGGTGGAGTTTTAGAAATAACATTCCTGTTGGTGAAAGGAGATTCAAGGGGAAGCAAGAGGATAGCAACATATCCATTCATGACAATAAAAGAATGCAAGCAAAACCAAGAAGAAAAATAGAGTAAACAAATGATAACGTTTCTTCGAGACTGCAGTACTGCATTTTTGCCACCAAGTGGGACTGTATGAGTGTCATAAACAGATAGTTAAGGGTTAATGTCTTTTACCTGTAAAGGGTTAACAAACAGGGAACCAAACACCTGACCAGGGGACCAATCAGGAGACAAGATACTTTCAAATCTCGGTGGAGGGAAGCCTTTGTTTGTGTTTTTGGGGTTTTGCTTTGTTCTCTGTGGGTTCTGAGAGTAACCACACATACCTACAGGCTCTCTAATCTTCTGTTCAAATTTAGTAAGTACAAAAGGTAGAAAGGTGGTTTAGTCTTTTTGATTGTTTTTTCTTTATTTGCAAATGTGTATCTGGCTGGTAGAGTTTTAATGTGTATTTGGCTGGAAGTATTTTAAATTGATTTCTGCTGGAGGAGGCTTTTTCTCCAGTTTCTAGAAGCTGACAGACCCTGTAATATTCCATCTTGAATTTACAGTGATTTTCTTTATTCTTTTTTTCTTTTATTAAAAGTTTTGCTTTTAAGACCTGTCTGATTTTTCCCCTTTTTGATGCTCAAGGGAATTGAGTCTGTATTTAACAGGGAAGGAGAAGGGAGGGGGAGAGAAAGGGGGGGAACCCATCTGATTTCTCTGTGTTGTGATTCAAGGAGTTTGAATCACGGTGATCTCCTAGTGTACCCAGGGCGGGAAAGATCTGGGAGGAAGAAAGGAGAAGGGGGAATCCCTTTGTTTAGATTCACGGAGCTTGAATCTGTATATCTCTCCAGGAGCCCAGGGAGGGAACACTTGGAGGGGAGGAGAAGGAGAGGGAAATGGTTTATTCCCCTGTGTTGTAAGACTCAAGGAATTTGGGTCTTGGGGTCCCCAGGGAAGGTTTTGGGGGGACCAGAGTGTATCAGGCACTGGAATTCCTGATTGGTGGCAGCTTATCAGATCTAAGCAGGTAATTAAGCTTAGAGGAATTCATGCTAGTACCCCAACTTTTGGACTCGAAGGTTCAGATAGGGGAAAGATACTATGACAGTGAGACTATAAATTAGGAGTGGTGTGCTGTCCTAGACTTGTTTACAAGGCTCAAGGTGGTATCTTCCAGTACTAAGTAGGCAGGCACTGTTAGTTTCTTCTGTTTCTTTGGATTCAAAAGAGATCCACAATGAGCTATGGGGGTCCCTTTTCAAGCAGGTGTTCCGGTCAAAAAACGGACACCTGGCAACCCTAAATGGTAGTGGTCATTCTGTCTTTACCTTCAAGAAAGAAGTACTTCTTTAAAGAGAGTGCTCAAGATTCTAATGACTAGTGTTGGTAAGAGAATCTGACCCTACCATTTGTTTCTTCTCAGGCTCTCTTTTCCTTGCATCACTATATCAGATTTTAGGGACAGGGAATGAAAAAATAAGTGTACCAATCTGGCTCAACCCATTCGGAAGGCCCCATACCTTAAGGCCTTCTCTTAGCAGTGAATTGTTATATCAAATGGAGTTGCCTCCATCTCTTGAAATATACGGAGGAACCTTTCAAAAGTCTACTTTTTAAATACAGCCCTGTATCCAGAAATATTTGGCATGGTTACCAAATCAATACTGCAGTTATTTTTACATAACCTGAACAACTATCTTTAAACTCCAACGATATCTGAATTCTGGAGATTAAGCCCCTCTTGTCAATGTGTAGGGAGCATGTTCATCCTTGTTGTGTGCTTGTACAGAAGACTATTCATAAGGGGGAAAGATGTGGTCCAAGACTGGACTAGAAGTCAGGAGCTCTAATTCCAGCTCTGACATTCAATTTCTTTGTGGCCTTGGCACATTACTTAGCCTATTTGATGGTTCACTGTTCAAAAGATGCTGTCTCAGTCTATTAAAGTTCTAACTAGCTTTATAGCTTCTTTCCTAAAAGGAAGTCACTTCACAAAAATATTTGAACACTAGAGTGCCTTTGGGATCCAGGTTCAGGCAGTGACATGATGAGAAAATCATTCATATGCACTATCATATAATCAGAAGGGACCCCATAAGTGCAGTAGCAGTTATCTGCTTAAAAAGACCATTCATCTGATTTACTTCAAAGCCCTTTCCATGGGGAAGATTTTAAAGTTGTTTAAACTACTTTCTTTCCCAGATAGATTTTCAGTCACTTGGGAGAGCATTTCATCTTTTTTTTTCTTTCATAAATATATGTTGCTGCAGAATTGCAAACATGTTTTATTACTTGGTTATTTTGATTTTAGCTAATGGCTTTGAAGAAGGGCACGTTGGTACAAATACCATTAAAATCCTCCCCCTGCATATCTAGCTAATTTATCCTGCTAAACCAGCACCTCAGTGGAAAGGAAGATGCTAAATAAAAAACACTGTCTGTGCATAAATGGCCTTTCTAGTACCTGTGTGTATAGCATAGTTTTTTGACTTTCAAGTGGGATTTGTTAAATTTGTCATGTAACTAAAATAAGTGCACTTGATCCGGTAGCTGGAATCTTTATCCTTTGGTTACATCTAATCTTTTGAGGGACTGAAGGAATTTTGTATTGCACATTGTAGGTTGGTCTTCATTAAGTATTAATGTTTGCCCCTACGTAGACGTTAATTCTCAAATGAGATGTCAGAAGGCACTCAGATTTGGTTTTGTTGGTTCGTCGGTTTTGAGAAAGCGAGGAAAAATTGTAGAAAACGAATTGAAAACCTTATTGGTAAGTGGTTTTGAAAGGCCTTGCCATTGCTTGTGGGGGAAAAGGTGTGTTCTTAACTCCAGTTAGCCATCTTGAAGTAAAATCCTAAGGAAGACAAGGCAGTTTGTAGTTTTTCACACAAATTAGCAGCTGGAGTAATATATAAGAGGGAACTTATTCTTGAACTCAATCTGTTAACTTGCGAAGACTACAGGCTTCCTTGTCTTCATTAGAATTTTACCTCAAGATGGCTAAGCCTTTAGGATTCATGTTTTTAAGCATTTCTTTGCAAACATGAGAGCTGTAATCTTAAAAAAGAAAGAACTAGTGTCTCATGTCATTATATGATTCTGTGAACTAGGGCTTTCATAAAAGCAACAAATATTGCGAGACTTGCAGTAAAATTGTGAGAACTGACATCACTCTAACTGTTGGCAAATGCTGGTGGTTAAATGACTATCACTCTGATACTCTGACCTTCTTGTCAACTGTTGGGAATGGGTGACATCCACGCTGATTGAATTGGCCTTGTTAGCACTGACCTCCCATCTTTTTTCATGTGCTGTAATATATATACACCTCTACCTCGATATAACGCCACCTGATATAACACAAATTTGGATATAACGCAGTAAAGCAGCACTCCGGGGGGCAGGGCTGCGTGCTCTGGCGAATCAAATCAAGTTTGATATAATGCGGTAAGATTTTATTTGCCTCCTGAGGACAGTGTTGTATCGAGGTAGAGGTGTACCTGCCTACTGTATTTTTCACTCCATGCATCTGATGAAGTGGGTTTTAGCCAATGAAAGCTTATGTCCAAATAAATTTGTTAGTCTCCCTAAGGTGCCACAAGGATTCCTGGTTGTTTTTGCTGATACAGACTAACATTGCTACCACTCTGAAACCTGGCACTCTCTGTAGCTCCCTAGTGGGCAAACAAACATTGTAAGTTGTAGAGATGGACAGGAACCAATATTCCAGACCTGAACATTCCTCAACTTTAAGTAAGTTTGGTTCTGGACCTTGACACTGGAGCTCTGGCCCATCTCTACGTCCTGTCCCCTCCCCACCTCACCTCACCCTACCCCCAGCACTCACTGAAGTGGGTAAATAGGATGGATGTAGCTAACCAATCGCCTTATAATTAGAAGCCACTTTTGTTTTAATTACTCTCTGTGATGCAGAAGGAAGTCCTGTGGCCCAAGAATTTCACGTGGACAATTAAGTGTGCTTCTTCCTAAAAATTGAGCCCATTATTTGATATAAATATATATTCATTGTATATCTGTATCACTGTCTCTTTAAAGCTCTTTTTTTATTTAAAAGACAGTGGAAAAGAAAATGAAGCGAACTGATATATATAATATATATAGGAAATATTTTTTTCTTACTGAGTGAATCATACTGTGTGTTTTGTTCATCAACATACCTTCTTGTAGATGGCAAATATCGTTCCTATTGATGCTAAGCAATCTATATTGGAAGAACCATCTAGTGGATCAAAGCACACCACATATTTACCCTAAAAGAGGAGAGAAGAGGAGTATTACAGCAGGTCAACATATTTATCTTTTTCCTTTGTCTGGTAAACACCATCTTTTTCTTACAACATTTAGATAACCAAATGCCCTTGACAAATCCAGACCAAATGTATGGTTGTATTCTGTATAGCACATCACTGAAATGCAGAGAGAGAGGGGGCTTGCCCAAACAGCTGACATTGTAACTACACAAAAGATCGGGGTGAGGAATGGGCATAGTGTAAAAGCAAATGAACTGAGTGGTTTTGTTCCAGTGTGTCTTGGTTTATGAACAAATTTTGTTTAAATTGTATTGTGAGCTGAATGAATGGATTTATGAAGAGAGGCTTGAGGGTAGGGAGGCAGGGATGGCTGGCTTTTGGTGGAGTGCTAATTGAAAGCCTGAACTGTGAATTAGTGTTTTCTTAGGACTTCATGTTAAGTTGATGGAGGGGGTATCATAATAGAAGATGATTTCCTTACATCTGGAAATCCCAGAAGTAGCCATTTGTTCTCTTAGGGCAGTTAATTTAGAGCCCAGTTCTGCCAGCCTTGCTCAATTTGAGTAGCACTTTACTCCTTATAGTCCTGGCTAAATATTCATGCAAACAAAAACGAATTGCACCAATGTTCAAAAAAGGGTCCAAACGTGGTAGGATTCAATTAGGATCCCAGTTTCAATTGGGATTCAGCTCACAAATAATTATTCCCCCCAGTTTTTTAATTATGAATCCTTTGCAAGGACTTCCTTACTTATTGAAAACCGTTCACCCACTGTAACTAATCATTTAAGCAGTAGAATAATATGCAGATTCTCTGCTATTGCTTAGGAACTTGTCTTTTCGCTTTCTTACAGGTAACATAGTCCCTAACCTCTTTTTCAATACTCGGAATAACAGCACCATCTGCTGCTAAATGAGAGAACAGACATATATACAGACCCTCTTATCTTGTGGCGTGATAATGGCATCTTTATTCTCCTCTGAGACTAGGACACAGGTGCCATAGGAGGACTGTAGCATGTTAATAACCAGAGCATTGGATAGCACATCCAGCTTCTTCACTTCATCACCAGTCACATTCACAGTTCCTGCTATTCCATACCTAAAGAAAAGATGATGTGTACATGGCAGCAAAAACACTAAGAAACCTCAAAGCAACAAGACAGGCCTGAATTTTGACAAGAACATAATGTTCATGAACATTAAGACTTCAGAAAAGTGATGACCGTGGCTTTTCCCTGCCAATCTCTCACCCTCTGCACCTCCCACGTACACCCAAGTCTTTAAAATACTTCTGTAGTTATCCATTCCTGGTGGTAAATGAAAATCTGCTCAAGGGAGGGAAAGATTGTGGCTTCATTTCTGGGCTGTGCTGTGATCTCTTCATGGCAGTTCAGCCACTATAAAGTCACCTTAACTGACCTCTGAGGAATACCGCAGGCACCAGAATGGCCCTCCTCTATCCTCCATTTCCGCCCCCCCCCCAATGAGGCTCCTGCTGTGGGTGAGTGCTGGGGGAGGTGGCCAAAGGATGGAGGCTTGTTTGAGGAAGGGGAGTGTGTGGCCAGAGCTTGTTCTCTGCCTCAGAGCAGCCCATAGGGAGCCATTCATGTCATAACATTTCTTCCCAGATCTGGACCTTAGTGTCCAAAATACGGGTGTTAGCATGAAAACCTCCAAGCTTAGTTACCAGCTTGGACCTGGTATCGCTGCCACCAGCTATGAATTATACAGTGCCTAGCTCACTATGGTCTCCCCAAAACCTTCCCTGGGGGGACCCCCAGACTCAGATGCCTTGAGTCTTACAACAAAGGGAAATAACCCCCTCTCCTTGTTTCCTTGTTACTTCCTCCCAGGCTCCCCTCCCTGGATGACCCTAGGAGATTCCCTGCTTCCAGTCCTGGAAACACAAGTACCGAGAGATGTAATCTCTCTTCCCCCTCACCCAGAGGGTGTGCAAAGTCAGGCTTAGTAAGTCTAACACAAAGAGATTTCCCCCCTGACTTCTTCCTCCCACCATTTCCCTGGTGAGCTGCAGACTCAATTCCCTGGAGTCCCCACTAAAGAAAAACTCCAACAGGTCTTAAAAAGAAAGCTTTATATAAAAAGAAAGAAAAAGACATTAAAAATAGTCTCTGTATTAAGGTGACAATATACAGGGTCAATTGCTTAAAGGAAAAAAAAGAATAAACAGCCTTATCCAAAAAGAATACAATTTAAAACATTCCAGCAACTACACACATGTAAATGCAAAAGAAAACAATATAAACCTATTGTCTTACTATCCTTGTACTTACAACTTGGAAACAGAAGATTAGAAAGCCAGGAGATAGAAAGCTCACTCTCAGAGACTAGAAAAGGAACAGACCAAGAACAAAGGACTCACACCCAAAACTTCCCTCCACCCAGATTTGAAAAAGTCTTGTTTCCTGATTGGTCCTCTGGTCAGGTGTTTGGTTCCCTGTGTTAACCCTTTACAGGTAAAAGAACATTAACCCTTAGCTATCTGTTTATGACAATTCAGCATCTCCATAAATTAAACCAGCCTGTAAGGAGTCTTTAACTTATATTTGGGGCCAGACAGATCACTGTCCAGGCCCCAAATTCAGAGCCTTACAGACTTCATTGAGCTACCTCTCTCTCTGAATTGCACCTTAGAATGAAGCTCTATGTATTAGACAGTGATGACATTTCCATGATAAACCCCTATTTTCAGAGGTTTAGTTTAAAAAAATAATTCTAAGGCAAAACTCTAAACTCAGAAAATAAGATTAAGTAAATCTTATTCAGTCACTGTTGAGACCGAGGGAAGCAAATAAGAGACGCTGTGACAACATTTTATTACTCTCCTATAAAGCAAATACTTCTTAAAAAAAATTTTATAAAGGAGCAGGTGGTTAGTTCTCAAATGGACTACTGGTTTTTTTTGTTGTTGTTTGGTTGTTGTTGTTTTTTTTTAAGAAAAGAGAAGAGTTTTAAAACTTTTTTTTCTCCCCCTGTTGGAGCCCTTGTTGGGGGAACTGTGCTCCCCTTCCCTCTCCAACTCCCTCAGAACAGCATGATGAGTGCTGTTTTTTAAATACAGATCAAGATTTTCAAAATTAAGTAGTGTTCTTGAGGTACTTCAGTTTTTGGGTGCCCAGCTTGCCACCTTAAGGTGCCTCAAGTAGGGCCCCTCCCCCTAAAAGATGCCTAAAATCACTAGTCACTCTCTAAAATTCTGGCCACTTAGCTTAAAAATGTTTGTCTGGGAGCCTCGCTTTTGACCATGGCCCTTAAACATAAGCAAGACTACAGGGCACACTGTTATAGCTTCCCATGGGAAGATAAATGGTTATATTCCTTGTGCATGCAAAGCTGATGAAAGTAACTAGGATGTGAAAAGAATACAGCATCAAGCCCAGAATACTTATTAAGAGTTCTTCACTTGCTGTCCAAGTGATTTGATCTTGCTCTCATCGCTGAAGTCAGTAGGGTTTGACCAAATGTGCTGCATAGTTTGCTTTTTAAAATCAGAATGAGTGCATGTTGCTGTTGGTTTAGACTTCCTTTACAGAAAACAGAAGTAGGCTTAATGTCAAATTTTATATCTGACCCTAGCCATAATTTTAAAGACATCCTATGTGGCACACAAATTAATCCGTTTGGTAATGTGCCGTAATAATGTTTTCCACATGGAAGTGCTTCTACTTCATGTAATGACCTACATGTACCACCAGATGGCTCAATTTTGCAGTGACTGCACTTCAGAAAGTTGTTGATTCCTCATGGAAAACTTATAGTTGACGATTTTCAAAATTTATTTCCCCTTGTTGTTAGGGAAATGTTGCTTGAAGGCAGGAGTTTTGTTTGTTAAATATCCTTCTGTTCCTGCTGCTTATTTTGCTACCACAATAATGTTTGTGATGGCTTCAGTGGTTGCTGTGGAAATTACATCTGGGGCTGGGAGGGGGATAAGGGGAGGGGGGACACGGATTATTTCACTCATCACAGAAATGCATCAACCCCTGAGATGGAATGGAGCCGCTGGTTTAATGTACAGAGTATTGGGATGGGAAGTGATTCCATCAACTCTGTCCTTCCTTGTGTCTACTTTGCCTCCTTTTCTTTTTTCCCAAGAATATGAGGGCCTGCTGCTGTCACCTCCACTGCCCCAGAGTCCATCACTGATCTCCTTGCACTGATGCCCTCAAGGAGTGTACTAGAGCCGCACTGGGGCATCTGCCATTGCACAGCAGCCACACCTGGCAATGGAACTGCAGCTATAACAATAAAAGTATAACAGGATAGGGAAGGAGCAGACCCCCTGAGCTCACAGCACAGGATTGGAAGCTATGATATCACAATACATTGTTAGTGCCATGCTGAGGATTTCTGTGGAATTAGCTCTGCTCTCGGTTGGAGGGAAGATTGGCACCAACAGAATCCACAGTGCGACTTCCTGCTGCACTTGGAAATATTCAGACTTTACAAAGGACTGACGTTAGTTAAGGAACAAGGGGTTGGAGCAGATAAATTCTTGTGAAACAAAGGTCATGTTTTCATGCGTTTGCTAACAGATGGCCAGACACTAAAGCTAATAAGCAGAGTACCCTATCTGATTGCTTCACTCTTTGCTTACCTACATGTTACCACAGCTGTCGCTCTAAAGCACTTTGTCACTCGCAGCAGCTTTGTCTGTTGAGGGGGGAAATGTTGGAGACTCCCCAGCTGAGGGAAAGGAAATGATCCATGAAATATAAGTACAATGAGGTCTAAATGGGGTATTTTTAAGTCTTTCGTAGTGACATTTCACTGTTAAGATTGTTGGGATGTGCTACAACGTGCTGCTATTCACAGTATAATGGTTTTATTAAATGATTATGTATGACATATAGATTAGACTTATTTAGTTGATATAAAGAGTGCAGCTCAGTAGGCTCACAATTAGTTGCAGAGCCCAACAAATGACTTCAGCTGTGTATCCGCTCCAAGATAATCTGCTCATATTACATATGTAATGTATGATAAGTATCTTATTTTCAAAGAAACAAATGTCATTTGCCTTCTAACTGCCCTCTGTGTCTTTCAAAATCTTCTCCTTTGTTGGTGAATAGAAAACTTTCAAAAAGTCAGTGTTAACTTTTTAAATATTAAAGAAGCCACGCCATACCCTCTTATTTGGGAGAATTAGAAATGGCAGGCCTATTTAACTTCATCTGTCATTTAAAAAAAAATTCTAGCCCTTTTTCATGTGAAGATAGCATTGAAAATATAAACTGATGTCAATCCTATTGATTTACAGTTGGTCATTGAAATTTCCTAAAGATCATGGTTGGTTGTATGACATGACTGATGATATCAGTGGGATGCATGATTGCTGGATTATTTTCTGAAACTTTTGTTGTTCAAAGAGAGGCCTTTCTTCCTTAATATAATGGATGCTTCTGTTCTGAGGGAGGAATTCTAATGTTGAAACGTTAGTCATGTCTTTTTAGGTTAAGAATAAATTCTGTTTCTTATCTATATAATATCCACTATGTATTTTAGGGTTTTAAAAATTGGAATGCCTTTGTCGTGTCAGTGAAAACAGTTTGGCTTCAGTTAATATCAACAAAGGGGGGGGGATGGTCTAGTGGTTACAGCACAGGAGAGGTTCAACAAGAAAAAGTGGAGAGTCCTGCACTGAGGATGAAGAATCCCATGCACTGCTACAGACTAGGCACCGAATGGCTAGGCAGCAGTTCTGCAGAGAAGGATCTAGGGGTTACACTGGACGAGAAGCTGGATATGAGTCAGCAGTGTGCCCTTGTTGCTAAGAAGGCAATGCTAAGGGGCATTGCCAGCAGATCGAGGGACGTGATCATTCCCCTCTACTCAGTTTTGGGCCCCACACCACAAGAAGGATGTGGAAAAATTGGAAAGAGTCCAGCGGAAGGCAACAAAAATGATTAGGGGGCTGGAGCACATGACTTATGAGGAGAGGCTGAGGGAACTGGGATTGTTTAGTCTGCAGAAGAGGAGAATGAGGGGGGATTTGATAGCTGTTTTTAACTACCTGAAAGGAGGTTCCAAAGTGGATGGATCTAGACTGCTCTCAGTGGTAGCAGAAGACAGAACAAGGAGTAATGGTCTCAAGTTGGATATTAGGAAAAATGTTTTCACTAGGAGGGTGGTAAAGCACTGGAATGGGTTACCTAGGGAGATGGTGGAATCGCCTTCCTTAGAGGTTTTTAAGGTCAGGCTTGACAAAGCTCTGGCTGGGATGATTTAGTTGGGGATGGGTCCTGTTTTGAGCAGGAGGTTGGACTAGATGACCTCCTGAGGTCCCTTCCAGCCCTGATACTCTGAGAGTCAAGATCTATTTCTGGGTCTGCCACTGACTCACTGTGAGACCGTGGGCAAATCACCTAACTGCTCTATGAATTCTATTTCCCATCTGTAAAATGAGGGTAATGATACCTTGCTCACATGGTGCTGTGATGTTAATTCATAGTTTGTAAAGGATGAGGATGCTGTAGAAATACAAAGTACTAAGTACTAGAGATTCCTCTGCCATAGAGTATAGAGAAATAAACTGCTTAATGGAGTATTCTGCCATTATTACACATGTATAGCCACATCACTAACCCTTGGAATTAAGCATCCAAACCATGCACATATACAAGAATATATTTAAATTATACAGTTTTATCAGATTTCTTTTCCTGCCCCCAGCCTCTATTGACACATTGCTTCTGAAGGACCAGCATCAGTGTCTATTTTGAGCCAATGCATGAAAAACAGGTCAGTTCATTTCAGTCGGTTTCAAGGCAATCCTCAGTTCCCATCTTCTAATAAACTGGAAGCCAGACAATGTGGTTGTGCTTGCCCTTCACATAAGGCCACACACCACTTTTGGGTGACCTTGACACCCAGGGGAGTGGGAAACACACAAGGAGGACAATGTAAAAGCAGCAAAGAATCCTGTGGCACTTTATAGACTAACAGACGTTTTGGAGCATGAGCTTTCGTGGGTGAATACCCACTTCCTCAGATGCATATAGTGGAAATTTCCAGGGGCAGGAATATATATGCAGGCAAGCTAGAGATAATGAGGTAGTTCAATCAGGGAGGATGAGGCCCTGTTCTAGCAGTTGAGGTGTGAAAACCAAGGGAGGAGAAACTGGTTTTGTAATTGGCAAGCCATTCACAGTCTTTGTGGACAATATATGGCCTTCTCTTAGCGCTGCTGAATCATAATATTGTTAGTATTGTAGTGATGGATATGGACATCAGCATTCCCAAGGTAAATCCTGATTTTTCCACAGTTCAGACACTGGCTGTGACAATCTGTTTGGACATTAGCAGAAGGTATCAAGTATGATAGTCTGCAAATTTTCTAAGACTTAAAAATACACCAGTTTCACCATTTAAAAAAGATAAGATTAATAGGACAGGAAATAATGGCACTAGGTTTCTGTTTTGCTTTCATTTGACTGTTTTTTAATCTGAAAGTTTGCAGAACCACAGCTAGTCTCAGGGAACAATTTTAAAATGCTCCATAAACACACACTCACCCTTCTGGCATGTGCATCATTTCCAACCACTGCTAGATTTGGGGCTCAGAATTCACACCTTCAGTTATGTGGTTTAAAAGAGGCATATTGAATTTAAAGTGGGTGAATTTTTGAAAACATTCACAAAACTCTTGCTCTTTCCCCAGTCTTCATGTGGAGGCAAATCCCTCTCCTCCTCCTCCTCCCTTCCCCCATTTGTCTAAATAGGACTCACATTTGGGCGAGGCCTGCCTTTCTGACTGCAGAGGAAATGGCCTTCACGGCAGTCAGCATTGAGTTGAGCAGCTGTGTCAGCTCCCCTGTAGCGCCTTTAACGCGTCGTCCCTTTTCCATAACGTATCGGGTAAGGGTTAACATATCTGTTTCGAAGGGACTTCTGTCTGACATCTTTGCTGGCAAATAAAGTTCTTTTTAGTTAGAACTAGTTGCTTTCCTGCAACCGTTGCTTCTCCTCAGTAGCTGTTGTATTTTAAGATGTTGTTGGCTTGTGTGCTAGACACAATTTATTAAAATGTTCTTGAGCCCATGTGATTTAAATGCTTGAAATAGCTGTGCAGTCTGCCTGTTCTGTAGCTCTCCCAGGATGCATAAAAGCAGCTTGGGAAAGAGACAACTACTGAAAAACTACCCTCCTCCCAGTTCTCCTCCACATATTTAATCTAGTGATTTGCAGACCTAATAGTAATCCTGTTGCGTGGAGAGCAATGAAAGGTTATTAATATAGCTGTCTTGCTAGCAAGTCAGCTAAGTGCCATTCAGCAGATAGGCAGGGGAACTCTCTGTAACAAAGACAAACTAGAATTAAATTTTGCTCCCACTGACAGTCTAAAAGATAAATCAGTTTACTTATTTGACACCCTCTTGACAAATTACAAATGGAGAAAATATGCAACAGCATTGTTGATATGCTGCTAGTTCCTTATGCAATCGATTCTGCAGCACATCATCACACTGAGCACTCTGAGTTCAGTACACCTGTGATCTCTCTTTCAGTACAACTGAGGGTTTGGCTACACTTGCAGCTGTACAGTGCTGGGAGTTAAAGCTGTCTTCGTACAGCTGTGTAGGGAAAGCGCTGCAGTGTGGCCACATTTGCAGCGGTGTTGGGAGTGGTGCATTATGGGCAGCTATCCCAGTGTTCAAGTGGCTGCAATGTGCTTTTGAAAAGAGGGGGGTGGGGTGGAGTGTGACAGGGAGTGTGGGGGAGAGAGAGAGAGAGAGTGGATTTTTGAAGCCAGCACTGTCAGCTCCCTGCCTTGCAAGTTCCGACCACTTCCCCCACCCCTCTCTCATTCACTCTTAAATGCAAATAGCCTTCAGACCAGATAAGCAGCTGCTCCAACGGACTCCCTCCCACCCCCCTCTGCCATGCTGTTTCTCTCCTCAAGCAAACACAAGTTGTGGACATTCCCTGCCTGCCTCTGCTCGAACAAACAATTGCTGTGTATGTCTTTTAGATAAGCAGCTCCGGGAGCCCCGAGTTCACAACAAAACAAAGAGTTCTTTAGTTAAAAGCATTATGGGAAAATTCCAGAGGTCAGTTACAGCATAGTAAGATTAATCACTGTTTACACTGACACTCCAGCGCTGCAGCACCAGCGCTGTTCCCTTTATTCCTCTCGTCCATGTGGAGTACAACCAGCACTATAGCCAGGGAGATACAGCACTGTATGTGTCTTGCCAGTGTGGACGGGGAGTAAGTTACAGCGCTGTAACTCTCAAGTGTAGCCAAGCCCACAGACTAAGCAATTTAGCTGCAGGATCAATAGCCAAGTTTTATCAGTTTTTGAACTGGGAAATTTTGCCCACAATGTCGGGGGGCTGGGCAGCAAAGATTAGTGCCATGAGGCACCTGGTATTTGCCGGCTGTCCCACTTTGGTCTGCTTCTTCAGTTCCCTGGTCACAGAGGGCCTAGCTTTCAAAGGCATTTAGAGTCATAGTGCTAAAGGCCAGAAGAGGCCACCAAACCATCTAGTCTGACATGTATATCACACGCCGCCGCCACCACCACTACCATTCAGCACTTGCACAATTCCCAGTGAAGTCAGTGAAAGTTGCGTGGCCTCTCCCTGGGCGCAGAAGAGCTGCAGAGTGCTACACCTCTGAAAAAATCACATCTTAAATGTGTCACCGTTAAAAAGGGGTTAGTACCTAAAGTACCTACCTCATGGGTAGTGTGCGGCTTAGTTCGTTGTCTCATGGAAACTGTTCTGGCATGTTAAATTATATAGCATGCTTAGCATCTACACATCGATTTGCTACAAATTTTCTCTAAAGGTGTCTTAGGCCATGGCTACACTTACAGTTCTGCAGCGCTGGTAGTTACAGCTGTGTTCGTACAGCTGTGTAGGGCCAGTGCTGCAGTGTGGCCGCACTGGCAGCTACCAGCGCTGAAGTGTGGCCACATTTGCG
The DNA here is from genome assembly GCF_007399415.2 of Gopherus evgoodei. Taxonomy (NCBI): domain Eukaryota; kingdom Metazoa; phylum Chordata; order Testudines; family Testudinidae; genus Gopherus; species Gopherus evgoodei. The sequence goes on from NC_044327.1 coordinate 47,415,856, forward strand.
GCATTTGCAGCGCTGTTGGGAGTGGTGCATTGTGGGCAGCTATCCCAGCATTCAAGTGGCTGCAACGTGCTTTTCAAAAGAGGGGGGTGGGGTGGAATGTGACAGGGAGCGTGGAGGAGACAGACAGACAATGGATTTTTGGAGTTGACACTGTTCTCAGCTCCCTGCCTTGCAAGTTCTAAGGACTGGAAGACACACAGTGCCTACCTTCAATCATTTTAAAAGTTCTGACCCCCTTCCCCCACCCCTCTCTCATTCACTAAATGCAAATTATGCACTCCTAAATAGCCGTCAGACCAGATAAGCATCTGCTCAACATGGACTTCCCCCTCCCCCTCTGCCGTGTGAGCGTGCTGTTTCTCTCTTCAAGCAAACAGCTGTGAACATTCCAAAGTAATTCCCCTGCCTGCCTCTGCTCACTCAGCAAACAGGAGCTGCGTTTGTTTTTTAAATAAGCAGTTTGGCTGAGCTCCGAGCTCTCCCTTTCTTCCGGTTTGTTGTGGACAGGAATTCTGGGATACCTCCTTATACCCCGGAGGTCAATAAAAGCGCTGGTGGGGTCCACACTTGCTGACCAGCGCTGGAATCACTACACCCGAGGCTCGACCGGGTGTACAGCCAGCGCTGCAACCAGGGAGTTGCAGCGCTGGCCGTGCTTTGCAAGTGTGGCCACATCCTAAGTTGCAGCGCTGTAACCTCCTCACCAGTGCTGCAACTCTCTCTAGTGTAGCCATGGCCTTATTCCTTGTTAGCCTGCTGGGATCATGTTCAACTATCATTCTTTCTTAGGCCATGCTAACTTGTAATATTACAGTGCTGGTGTAGGTGAAAAGCACTGGAGAATTAAGGCCTGATATATGGTTAAGTAGTTATTCAATAACTTACAAGAGCAAGTTAAACTTTAAGCATTTCTATACACCACAAGTTTGCAGCAATGTTGCTAGATTGATTTTTAAATCAATGTTATTACACTGGTGCAACTTTTCTAGTATAGACAGGCACTAACTTGCAACGGCATTACATTCTCGGCATGCTTGGACAGCCTTATGATTGTGAAGCACTTTAAGATCTGATGAAAAAACACGATATAAGAGCCCAAGCAGCATTATTATTTGTTAGAAAACTGCTATGTATGGACAGAGAAATGCAGGTGTATCATAAACCTAGTCCCAGATTTGGACCTTAGCGTCCAAAATATGGGGGTTAGCATGAAAACCTCCAAGCTTAGGTACCAGCTTGGACCTGGTAAAGCTGCCACCACCCAAAAAATTAGAGTGTTTTGGGGCACCTGGTCCCCCCAAAAACCTTCCCTGGGGACCCCAAGACCCAAATCCCTTGAGTCTCACAACAAAGGGAAATAAACCTTTTCCCTTCCCCCCTCCAGGTGTTCCTGGAGAGATACACAGAAGCAAGCTCCATGAATCTAAACAGAGGGACTCCACCCTCCCCATTCCCAGTCCTGGAAAACAGAATTACTTCCCTCTTCACCCAGAGGGAATGCAAAGTCAGGCTAGTAAATCTAACACACACAGATTTCCCCCTGACTTCTTCCTCCCACCAATTCCCTGGTGAGCTGCAGACTCAATTCCCTGGAGTTCCCCACTAAAGAAAAACTCCAACAGGTCTTAAAAGAAAGCTTTATATAAAAAGAAAGAAAAAATACATAAAAATGGTCTCTCTGTATTAAGGTGACATACAGGGTCAATTGCTTAACAGAATATTGAATAAACAGCCTTATTCAAAAAGAATACAATTCAAAGCACTCCAGCAACTATAGACATGTAAATACAAAGAAAAAAAACAATAACCCTTATTGTTTTTATGAACTCTGTACTTACAACTTGGAAACAGAAGAATAGAAAGCAGGAAATAGAAATCCTCTCATAGCTGAGAGAGCATACAGGCAGAAGACCCAAGAACAAAGGACCCACACACAAAAACCCTCCACCCAGATTTGAAAAAATCCTGTTTCCTGATTGGTCCTCTGGTCAGGTGCTTCAGGTTACTTCTTTTTTTTTCAGGTGAAAGAGACATTAACCCTTAGCTATCTGTTTATGACAAGGTGAAATAGGACTGATGCTCTGGTCACAATTGCTCTGTAACCTGACAATTACACGAGCTGATAATAACATTTTAATTACACATGGTACAGTATAGTTTCTCAATACAGATAAGACAGTAATACATGTCAGACTAGATGGTTTGGTGGCCTCTTCTGTGACCAGGGAACTGAAGAAGCAGACCAAAGTAGGACAGCTGGCAAATACCAGGTGCCTCATGGCACTAATCTTTGCTGCCCAGCCCCCCAACATTGTGGGCAAAATTTCCAGTTCAAAAACTGATAAACTTGGCTATTGACCCTGCAGCTAAATTGCCTAGTCTGGCTACACTTGAGAGTTGGCTTTGGCTACACTTGAGAGTTACAGCGCTGGTGGTGGCTTTACAGCGCTGTAACTTACTCCCCGTCCACACTGGCAAGGCACATACAGCAGTGTATCTCCCTGGCTACAGCGCTGATTGTACTCCACATGGACGAGAGGAATAAAGAGAACAGGTATGAAAAAGTTAGCCCCAATTGTGAACTTTATAGTTACATTTCCTTACTTTTGTTAAGAAGAGCTACAATACTAGATAATGACTTGCAACTGTAATCCCTTTCATTTTTTTTAATCTGTAGCATTTAAGTTCCTGTTCACTTGATCAACTATCAGTACATAAATTAGGGATATTTAAGAAGATTTAAATTGTTCAATATCCTTTAAAAATCAAAAGCTGACAATGCTACGTGACACCAAGGGGCAACGGATAGGTGCATGCTGTATGAGGTAGACTTCAGCTCTTGGGATCTTTGTCATATCTCTAAGAAGGCGCATATGGAGTGGCAAATGGAGTTACTCAGGTGGATCTCCACAAGGTTTGAGTGCTAGCTATCAACTCTATCAACACGGATACTCCTGATACTTGATAGCTATCAACTCTGTTACAGCTGTCCTACAAGATGCTGATAATTTCCAGAATATTTTCTTCTATCTTTCATCTAGCACTATCATGATTTATTTCAAAGCACATGAATCAAAGTATGAATAACTGTGATATTTTGAGAGGCTTGAGTGGTTGCTGTGTTAGTCTGTATCAGCAAAAACAACGAGGAGTCTTTGTGGCGTCTTAAAGACTAGCAAATCTATTTGGCCATAAGCTTTCGTGGGCTAGAATCCACTTCATCAGATGCATGGAGTGGAAAATACAGTAGCAGGTGTATATATACACATAGTACATGAAAAGATGGGAGTTGCCTTACCCTGTGGGGGTCAGTCTAAAAGACAATTCAATTAACGGTAGAATACCAAGGAAGGAAAAATCACTTTTGTAGTGGTAATGAGGGTGGCTCATTTCAAACAGTTGACGGGAAGGTGTGAGTAACAGTAGGGGAAAATTAGGTTTTCTAATGACCCATCCACTCCCAGTCTTTATTCAGGCCTAATTTGATGGTGTCCAGTTTGCAAATTAATTCTAGTTCTGCAGTTTCATGTTGGAGTCTGTGTTTTGAAGTTTTTTGTTGAAGAATTGCCACTTTTAAATCTGTTGAATGACCAGGGAGATTGACGTGTTCTCCTACTGATTTTTTTAATGTTCTAATTCCTGATGTCAGACTTGTGTCCATTTATTCTTTTGTGTAGAGACTGTCCAGTTTGGCCAACGTACATGGCAGAGGGCCATTGCTGGCACATGGTGGCATATATCACATTGGTAGATGTGCAGGTGAACGAGCCCCTGATGGTGTATTTGATGTGGTTAGGTCCTATGATGATGTCCCTTGACTAGATATGTGGACAGAGTTGGCACTGGGATTTGCTGCTGGGTTTGGTTCCTGGGTTAGTGTTTTTGTTGTGTGGTATGTAGTTGCTGGTGAGTATTTGTTTCAGGCTGGGGGCCTGTCCCCCAAGGTCTGAGACGGTGAGGGATCGTCCTTCAGAATAAGCTGTAGATCCTTGATGGTGCGCTGGGGAAGTTTTAGTTGGGGCTGCAGGTGACGGCTAGTGGCATTCTGTAACTTTCTTTGTTGGGCCTGTCTTGTAGTAGGTGACTTCTGGGTAGCCTTCTGGCTCTGTCAATCTGTTTCTTCACCAGGTGGGTATTGTAGTTTTAACAATGCTTGATAAAGATCCTGTAGGGCTGTGTCTCTGTCTGAGGGATTGGAGCAAATGCAGCTGTATCTTAGAGCTTGGCTGCACACAATGGATCGTGTGATCTGGTCTGGATGAAAGCTGGGGGCATGTAAGTAAGTATAGCGGTCAGTAGATTTCCAGTATAGGGTGGTGTTTGTGACCATTGCTGCTTAGCACTGTAGTGTCTAGGAAGTAGATCTCATGTGGACTGGTCCAGGCTGAGGTTGATGGTGGGGTGGAAATTGTTGAAATTCTAGTGGAATTCCTCAAGGGCTTCCTTTCCGTGGGTCCAGGTGATGATGTCATCAACATAGTGTGAGTAGAGTAGGGGCATTAGGGGATGAGAGCTGAGGAAGCCTTGTTCTAATTCAGCCATAAAAATGTTGGCATACTCTGGAGCCATGCAGGTACCCACAGCAGTGCCGCTGACTGCTGTGATATTTTGGAGCATCTTTTGCCAGGCCGTATGACTTTTTTTTTTTCTTTTGAAGAGGCTTCATATGAAGAGAAAAACCTAAAGTATTTTGTTTACTCAGGAAGAGCATGATTAAACTACTATACTGCATACTCACAAGGGGACAGAGTTAAAGTTGTACATGCAGCCTTAAGCAGTGATTCTAACCCTAAACCTCTCCTGTCTAGCCAGAATCTTGCTGGGCCCATCCAAGCGCAGCCCATTTAGCAACACAGGAATGCCAGGATGGTTATGATCCACTTCACCTATTCCACTTATCCCAGGTTCAGAACCCATGTATGTATATGTCCGCTGAAATGGGGATAAAGTTCAGTAAACAATTCTTATCAAAAATTTGTTTTAGTTGGTTCAAAGGGTATTGTTGAAGCTAACAGAACCATTCTTTGATCTTTGCACCTCAATGAAAAGTCTTAAATCAGGTAATAAATGTCAGGATGCTTTGTATTTATAACACAAAAGGCAATAAATCAGCACTCGTACACCCCTACAACATTGCATTAATTTCCACGATTCTACTTGCAAACTGAGATTTATTGCAGACAAGTGCTGGGTTCAGAGTGGAAACAAAGAGGAAGGATCAACTGGTGTTTAAGACACAAGACTGGGGATCAGGAAATCTGAGTCTGATTCCTGGTTCTGCCAAAGATGCGCAAGGTCACACAGAACAAGGTATTCAGGCTGTTTTGGTGGACAAAATAAGTGTTTAATACTGTGAATGATCAATACTGTTTAATGTGAGGGAGGGGAATAAAACCTCTCAGGTGTACAATTATGTTCATAAAAATGCTTGAGTGGCCCTTAAGATAGCTATAAAAATGTAAAGTAATTTTAAAATATACATAAAGCCTTGTCAAGATCCAGTTTGATAGGATTCTTCTCTTGACTTGCTTGACAATCACTACAAAAGAAGTGGTACTGATTCACATTTCTATTAGGATGCGGGACTAGAGCTGCTTCTTAAACATGACACCCCTGGACCTTCTTCCCCTCTCCAATTTTTAAATGTTAGTAGTTTGAGTTACATATATAGGCTGTAATCAGAGCTGATGACCTTTCACCAAATGCCAAAGTTCTTCAATGTCCTAGCAGAAGAATACCAATATGGCAATTGAAGCCAAAGATTTACACTGTGGTGAGTAATCTTTTCACTTCTATTCAGTATGAATGGCTAACTCTGCCAATGGATTTATAAGTATCTCTTGCAGATTTTTATGTAGTTACAACAAATTTAAAAAGCAGTCAAGGTCACTGTCACGTGAGCTTTCATTATTAGCCCTGTATACCTTACAGCTACCCCTTAACGTTCAATACTAACTTGTTCAAATGACAGTCTCTCCCCCCCCCCCCAACATCCCCCCTTAAAAAAATCCCCACTACCTAATCTAAAAACTGAACGGCTATGATTAGGCAGTACTGTCCTTCATTCTATAACCTTTGCCTTCTGCCAGGCTGTAGTCTTTAAAAATAGATATGCCCAGCTAGGAATTCCTGATGTAGTTCAGCATAAGACACCGCTAAGGAAATACTAACAGGTACAGTACCTCATCTACCTGTTGTTTCATGTGCATGGATTGGCTAGCCACTTTAATGCAAATTTTAAATATAAAAACCCAGGAGACACTTCTAAGTTGTAGGTACTCTCGAGAGAGTGCTGGTAGGAGCTATGTCCTCAGCCTGTTTTAGATTTAAAAACAAAAATATGCTTACCCAAGGCTCTAGAGCCCCAACATTAACAATGCAGTGAAGTCTCAGCAGCATTAAGGGGCTATTTCAACAGGAACTCAGCCAGACACATACAGAAATTCCTTTTGCACATCCATTTTTATCATGCTGGGAAGCATACCCTTAGTCTTTTCCAAAAACTCTATCAAACACATCTTGCCATGTACTTGGAGGTCACCAAATTCAGACTATTGCAGACCAAGGGGGTAGAGAGAGCAAGTTCCAAGGAGTCTGAGCCCTCAGAATGCCCTGTCAGTTGCTCCCTCTTATTGGGGGTGGGGAGGAAGGGTCCCTCGTGTCCCTGTGCCACTGCTGTGGTCAGCAGGAAGAGGCGCTTCCCTCAGGTAGGCTGGTCCCAGGCTGTTTAGGGCTTTATTGGTCATCACACACACTCTACATTCTATCCAGAGACTGATGGACAGATAGTGGGGATTTTGAAGCACTCATTGGTGAACTCCTATTAGCAGGTTAGCATGTGGTTCTGGAAGGTCTTAGTGGACATATGGCTTCTTGGGGAGCACAAAAGTGCCTTTCTGTGGCTTCACTAACAAACCATGCATTGCTGTACACCCGTTGCTGTGATCCATGGACCTCTAACAATAACTGGGGCTGAACTTGTCAGCAACAGCGAGGCTTCAACATGCAGCAGCCTGCTTTTGGTCACAGAGCTATACCCTCTGAACATACTTTCCAAATCCAGATTAGCCTCAAAGGCCTCATCTAGACTAGAGCTGATTGCCAGTCAGCTACCCATTGTAAATGCTAATCTAGATGCACCACAAATATTTGTTGCTGATCAGAATAACCATAATCAGGAACGAACATCTGTGTCCTGGAACAGGTGTTTGTGAAATATCTAGATTAGCATTTACAAATGTTGCACCAGGACTAAAGATTCTAGTATTTACAAGGCCCAGTAAGTCAGTCTACAAGGAAACTGCAGCCAGCCATCTGCAGGGAGAAATCTTTCAGAAAAGTCTGGTGTTCTCTGTAAAAGGCCCTCTACTGTGGCATTCCTTAGCACTGGAGGGAAATGGGATGTGGGGGTGGGGGGCCACTTTACCTACAACACAAAACTTCTTTATCAAATATGGTGGATTTTGTGTAGTTATGAGGTAAGAGAGGAGGCACACTATTCCCTTAAAGTTTTGCTTTTAATGCCACAATGGAAAAAATGCATTTGTGTTGCACATATTAACAGTTTACTTTTTGGTAAACAGAATGAAAATATGGTTCTCTTGCTTTCCTACAATAGCTTAAGTCAGTAGTACATCACAGTATCTTTGGTCCCATTGTAAGGCACTTCTTTGTACTGCAGCAAGACTACTTCACTTGGCTGAATGCTTCTTGACCACGTCAATGTATTCCTGCACATCATCAGGCGATCCCAGAGCAATAGGTGCTCTCTGGTGGATATCTTCAGGCACTATATCCAGCACTGCTTCGTTCCCTGTAGTAGCAATTCCCCCAGCCTTCTCAATTACAAAGGCCATGGGGTTACATTCATAGAGAAGCCTCAGCTGGAAGAGAAGAGCCAAAATTAGTGATCAGTAGAGTACATTATCACAGGATATTTTGTCTAAAATGTATTATCAAAGTTTTCTAGTATTAATCATACTAAAATCAGCAGTAAATATTTCAAATTTAAACCACCACTTGAAGCAAAGATCAAGCTTATTTTTACTGTCCCTTTTTTCCTAGTATAGACAGTGAGGTTTTGGCCGTATTTGTCCTCATCTCCCACATCGTGAACATTATGTTGCCACGTGTGCTCTTTATGGAGATTTGTTCACTTTCCTGTTGACTGCAGGCATGGTGCAGCACTTAAGTGAATGCCGAGTACTGCAGAGAAGTGGTTCTTGACTATGGGTGTGGGTACCCTGGGGGTATGCAGAGATCTTTCAGGGGGTACAATAACTCATCTAAATATTTGCTAGTGCTTTTTATGTAGCCTGTTAAATTATGCAAAGTCAGCACAAACTAAACTTCATATAGACAAAATGAGAAAGTAAGCAATTTTTCAGTAATAGTGTGCTTTGACACTTGTGTTTTTGTAAGCAATAGTTGAAGTGAGGTGAAACTTAGGGGTGTGCAAGATACAGCCTCCTGAAAGGGGTACAGTAGTCTGGAAAGGTGGTGAATCACTGCGGTAAAGTGAATGATGGTGTGTACAACACTTATTAATGAATAGATAAGTTGAAAAACAAACTACAGGTCACTGAAGTTTGCACTGAGGAAAAAACCGTCATTGTTTGTGTAATGAATAACTGTCTTATCTACAAGCTGAAGCAATAATTCACTCACTTTTCAAAACAGATTAAAGTTTTGCTGAATAAACAGTTGTCCTCCCCTATTCTTGGGAGGAGAAAGGGGAAGCAGACTGAGCTCTACGAATTCTGTAAGGATGGGAGGGTGGAGTACGAATGCAAGTGCCTAGAGTCACAACACTTTCTCACAGACCACCACTTTCTGGTGGTCGAAAGTAGAGGAACAAGTAGAGTGATCTGCAAGCAATAGCTCCCTATAAGGCAGTGGTTGTCAACATTTCCAGACTACTGTACTCCTTTCAGGAGTAGTTGTGTGTACCCTCAAGTTTCACCTCACTTAAACTACTTGCTTACAAAATCAGACATAAAAATTCAAAAGTGCCACAGCCACACTATTACTGAAAAATTGCTTACTTATTTTGACCATTTAATTATAAAATCAGTTGGAATATAAATATTGTACTTACATTTTGGTGTATAGTATACAGAGCAGTATAAACCATTGTCTATGAAATTTGTGTATGTAGTGACTTCGCTAGTGCTTTTTATGTAGCCTATTGTAAAACTAGGCAAATATCTAGATGAGTTGATGTACCCACTGGAAGGTCTGTGCACCCTCCAGTGGTATGTGCACCCCGGTTGAGAACCACTGCTTAAAATAAAAAATCTACTGGAGATGCCTTAAACAGCTGGACAGTGAAGCTAGCCAATTTCAAACTGGAAATAGTCTACATTTAACAGTGAGTAATTTAACCAATTGAACAAAATGTACCAATTGCTGGCAATCTTTAAATCAAGTTTTGGATGTTTTTTTCTAAAAGATCTGCTTTAGGAATTAGTTTGGGGAAATTCTGTGGCCTGTGTTATACAGGAGGTAAGATGAGATGATCACAATAGTCCCTTCTGACCTTGGAAAGTATGAATCTATGAAAAAGGCCCGGGGATTGGGAGAGATTGGGGGGGTGGGAACCCATGGGCCTCTGGCAGAACCAGGAGAACAGCAGAGAATCCTACAATGATATGGTGAGAGGGCAGAACTGACTGACTGATTGGGAGAGCACCCAGTTCTTAATGTGTTTTAATGCTACTTAAAAAACCCTGCAGTGTCAAGCCATGGCAGTAGATATATTCTTGCCATTTGTGCACCATAAAATTTAAAAACTGTCTGTTCATTTGTAAAAATCTTAGAATAGTTTAGACAACACTGACTGTTTCAGACTACATACTTTCTAAAATTAGGTTAATTCATTTTTACCTTTCCTTTGGGACTTTTGGAGTTCGCTGGATATAAAAAGATTCCTCCATACACTAGAGTACGATGTACATCAGCTACCATAGAACCTATATACCTCGCACCATACGGAGAGCTGCCATCCTGTATAAAGACATTTGATGAACAACCTTTGATTAAATCTTATTAGCTTTTTATTGGTAATAACTTGGCTCTTGCATCGTGTTTTTCATCCACTGAACTCAAAGTAATTTACAAAGAAAGCTTAATTATCATCCTCATTTTACAGATAGGAAAACAGAGGTACTGGGCAAGTCATTTTGCATCCAAGTCATACAAAAGGTCAGTGGCAGAGACAAATGTCACAGGACTCCAGATTCCCATTCCAGAGCCTTAAGCATGCTACCTTCTTAGTATACCTCTACCCCGATATAACGCTGTCCTCGGGAGCCAAAAAAAAAATCTTACCGCATTCTAGGTGAAACTGTGTTATATCAAACTTGCTTTGATCTGCCGGAGCACTGCTTTACCACGTTATATCCAAATTCGTGTTATATCGGGGTAAAGGTGTACTGACAAGACAACGTTAGAAACTAGAGTTTCCATCTTCCATTGGGCGGGGGGGGGGGAGACACCAGGGCTGTCCCTAGCTCCTCTCCAAGTTGTATCCACCAGATCACACCACTTCAGAGCTATAAGTTAAATCAGATCTATAGCAGAACCTCTGTTTTATGAACCCCTGTCATATTCACTCGCTTTCACCAGGCTGGGGCAAGAGACTGGGAGGGGGTGCAGGCTCTGGGCTGAGGGGTTTGCAATGTGGGAGGGGGTTCTGGGCTGAGCCTGGGACAGGTGGTTGGAGGGCATGGGGGGGTGCAGAAGAAGGGCTCTGAGGGGGTGAGGGTTGGGGCAGGGGGTTGGGGGGCAGGAGAGGGTATGGGGTGCTGGTTGTGGGAAGGGGCACTTACCTGGGGTGGTTCCCAGTTGGTGGCCCAGTGGGGCTTGGCTCCACTCAAGCACATCAGCACCTCCTCCCTATCCTGAGCCGGGCCACCCCCCCAATCTGCTAGCCAGTAGTGCACCATGTGGCTATCCCACTCCCAGAAGGGAGCAATGTGCCTCTGCTGCCCCTGAGAGAGAGAGGCATGTGGCTCTGCAGGCTGCCCCTCTCTGCAGGCACCGTCCCCACAGCTCCCATTGGCCACAGCTCTTCATTCCTGGCCAATGGGAGCTGTGGGGGCGGTGTTTGCAGGCAGGAGCAGCATATGGATACCCTTGCTGCCCCCTTCCCTGGAGGCATGCTGGCCACTTCAGGGAATGGTGTTGGGCTGAGGCAGGCAACCCCATGGCGCTGCCACAGCCAGAGACTGATTGACTGGGAGAGTCTCCAGGATGGACCAGTCGATCGGGATCGACGGGTTGGTGACCACTGCTCTATGGGTTCCAGTGGGGACTACTTCTGCCCTTTACCCTACTGGTGGCAGGGGAGGTGTTCCAAACTCTTTCTGCTCCATGGTCAAATGCAGTGGGGAGAAGAGTCCTGTGTTGGTACCTCTTGTCATGGGTTTTTCCTTGGCAACTCCTTTCTTTCTGACATGATTAAGGGCAGGAGATTCAATATCCCATCCTCCTCCCTCTTCATCATGATATCTGAATGGTGTCTAACTAGTCCCTTGTATCAAGAACAACCAGTGCGGTACTGGAACCCACAGGTTGCTGTGGAGAGAGAAGTGTTGGTTTGGCTCTGATTAGTTTTCACAGTGCAAAGTTGTAGCTTCTAATCTACAGTTGGACTAGGCTTCAGGACAAGTAATGTTTTAAAAGCATCCCCTCTCAGAAATATAAAAGCATCCCCTCTCAGATTGAGCCAGAAGGTTGAAAGCTAGGTCATTTAGTTTAAAGCTAGGCAGACAGACTGACAGATTTTCTTTAGGCTTTTTGTTCTCCTCTGAAAAAATCTTCACAAACTAAGTGAATGGCTTAGTAAGGAGATGTGGCACTTCCCCTCAAGGCCACCAATTCAAAGAGGATTTGGGACAGAGAAAAAGGTTATCTAATTATCTGCTTGGAATGATTTGTTAGTAGCCTCTTTAGTATTGTGAAAGCTTTTGTTAGCTCTCTCAGCAGAGAGGAATCAAAGACTTACTGAGAATGGAGACTTTCTTCTCACTCTTAAGGTGACTCTGCACTGCATCTTGGAGCATGCTGCCCAGCAGGGGCAGACAGATGCTAGCTCTGCTTGATCAAACATGCTAAAAATAGTGATGTAGCTAGAGGTAGCACGCAGGTGGCAACTTGGGCTAACCACCCAGCTACAGGGGTGGCAGGTTTGTAGAAATTTTGGTGGTGCCCAGAACCTGCCCCCACCCAAACTCCACCCCCTACCTGCCCAAGACTCTGGGAGGGAGTTTGGGTGGTGGAGGAAGTCTGGGCTGCAGGCCCTAGGCTAGGGCAGGGGATTGGGGTGCAGGTTCTGGGAGGGAGTTTGGTGATGGAGTGGGTGCAAGGGTGAGGGAGGGACTCAGGGCAAGAGTAGGAGTGTGGGGGATGAAGGCTCTGTCTGGGGCTGGGGGGGTTGGGATGTTAAGAGGCTCAGGGCTAGGGCAAGGGGAATGAGGGCTCTGGCTGGGGCTAGAGATAAGGTGTTTGGGGTGTTGGAGGGGCTCAGGGCTAGGGTAGAGGGTTGAGGGCATGGGGGGTGAAAGTTCTGGGTGTGGGCTCTGGGGTGGGGCAGGGCTGGGGATGAGTTTGGGGTGCAGGCAGGCTGCTCCGGGACAGGGGACAGAGAGGAACCCCTCCACACCCTTTCCCTGATGGCAGCAGTGAGCTCTGGGCCCCCTCACCCAAGCAATACACTCACCTCCACCACTGTCACTGCACGTGCTCTTAGGGCCTCTTTCAGGTCCAGAAATCTCCCTTACCCTCCTCCCCCATGGTGGATGCCAGGGGTGCTGCGTGTGCCTCCTCCCCTGCTGTTGCTCCTGACTGTAGCCTCACTGGGGGTGAGGGATGGGGCTGCTTCCTTGCCCAGCATGGGCAGGAGTGCTGACTGTGGGTGGGGGGGTCCCCTGTGCTGGTGGAGGGTCCCACAGGAAAAGGGAAGGGTCTGAGATGGAAGTGCAGGCTCAGAGTCAGTCTGCCCTGGGAGTTGAGATGGGGGGAATTAGGACTCTCCGGAGGCACCATGGAGCTGCATGGAAAAGACTGACTTTCTGCTCCAGGGCCCCAGGAAGGCAAGAGGAGCTGGAGGACACTCAGAACGCAACAGATGGGGCCGGGGGGGGGACACTTGGCCCCAAATATTGGTGGAGCTGGGCTCCCGGGCTCTGAATATTGCTGGTGCCCAGGCACCACGTGGGAATACAACTCGCTGCCTATGCCCAGATACATACCTTGGCATCCAGCTGGGTTTGTAATCAGGTTTCTACCCCCAGCCACATTGCTATTTTTAGCATGCTAGCTCAAGCAGAGCTAGTGAGAGTTTTGTCTACCCTAGCTGGGAAGCACAGTCCCAGCTGCAGTATAGATGTACCTTCAGAGAGAGTTTTCTAGCTCAGACAGTGGGCAGTATGGGGAAGCCTGAATTTCAGATATCACACTCAAACATGTCTCCAAAGCTTTCAAGTGAGAACTACGTTTATTTTACAGCCCTACAAAAATCCACACGAAAATGCCTGTCTTTGAGATGGCATGTTGTATTGTAAAGAATTATGCCCTATTATAGCTGTGCTGATAACAAGGGAAGATCAGTGCATAGAACACTGCTACTGATAAAGCAGCATCTTTCACATCTACAATAGCTGACTTTTTTTTCTTCAGTCTGATTTTGGAGTTAGATCTGGGCTAACTTCAAAAAAGCTTCTAATTTTAATCAAGATTCTCAGTGGGTCAGTTATCAAATCAAGGTCCTGCTAGCTCTGACAAGTTTAAATAAAACCTTAGGGTTTTTTGTTAACTTAAGGCAGGGGTGGCCAAACCATGGCTCTGGAGCTGCCTGTAGCTCTTCAGAAATTTAATATGCAGCTCCTTGCACAGGCGCCAACTCTGGAGCTGGACCTAGAGGCCCCAACTTTCCAATGTGCTGGGGGGGGTGTATGTGTGCTCACTGCTCAACCCCTGGCTCTGCCCTCTCTTCACCACTTCCCCCAAGGCCCAAGATCCTTCCTACCCACTCCCCTGCCACACCCTGGCTGCTCCCCAGAGCCTCCTGCACACTATGAAACAGCTGATTGCAGAGGGGGTGGGGATGTGGGGAGGCCCAGGGAGGTGCTGATTCACAGGGCTGCTGGCAGGCAGGATGCGCTGGGGTGGGAGCAGGCAGAGCTGATGGGGGCTGCTGCTGGCATATTACTGTGGCTCTTTGGCAATGTATGTTAGTAAATTCTGGCTCCTCCTCAGGCTCACATTAGCCACCCCTAACTTAAGGTATTCATCAGGTATTACTCAGCCAATGCAATTAGCACTGGACATAGGTAAGATGTAAAGCCACCTGTTGTCAATAGGGTTCCCATGTGGGTTTTCTAGCAGTGGGTGGTAGCTCTGGGGACCTGGACAGACTCTGTTCTGGGTAATTAAGGAGGAAGTTAACATCCAGCTAAGCACCTATCAATTTCTGGCTTCATGGCAGGTATTCACATAGCTTTAAAACAGACCCTGCCATTTGAGTAGTCCTTTAAGCAAGAGGATAGTCAGTCATCATAGTCAACTTCCAGCAGCACTAAGCACAAGTCTTGTTTCCACACCCATTCAGTACTCCAGCAAATTACCATCAGATGGACCGGTGCTGTAGGAGAGAAGGAGCAGATCCCTCACTTCCTCTTAAGTGCTGTTCCTGCATCACTGGATATGAGTTCCTCTCCACTCAACCACCATAGAGCATGGCCTCAACCCCCTAACTCCTTTCTAGACCCAGCACTGGCTAGAGCAGCAAGGGAAACAGGATGAAAAAAATACAAGTGCTTTATTGAAAAAGTGGGAGGGAGTTATATGGTTATCACCATTAACTGAACTAGCTGCTGAAACTTTTGAATCAGCCACTGAGTGTGGTGTGGTGCTCCTTACTCCACCAACATGAAGTTAACACAAAATGTTGGTGTACTTAAAGTATATGAGAGAGGAAAAACAAGCTCTGTAACTTTGTATAAACAAATAGTCAGCTATGATGGCTTACTGATTGCCAATTTAAACAGCCTAAGGAATAGTTGGTACACTTTGACTTGTACACTATTAAGGTTCAGTCTTGCCTAACTTTGGTGTTTGACATCCTGCACGTATGCATGACAACTGAGTTTAAAGATTGAGGCACTGAACATTTGCTTATCTTAGAAAAGTTTCTCTAGAAATACCTGAGGGAATTTCTTCTTTTGAAGATACTCGGTGACTGCAGGATCAAAATATGCAGCATAGCCCTCATTGAGACTGTAGATATTTCCTTTCTTTTTGATTTTCACATTCTTATCAACCAAAATGAATTCCCCAATTGCCTGACAATAATAATAAAGCAAGTCAGTAACTGCATGTGCGTGTTCTTCACGAGACTAAAAGCGAGTTAATGCTACATACAATTTAGTGAAAACCTACTGCAGTTTCCATTTTTTTTTGTTTACAATTCTGTACTGGGGGAAGGGGAGAGAGTACAGCTCTGTAGTCTTAGACCAAAAGTCTTGCTTACCCATATAAGATACCCCAAAAGCCCTGATGCATGCACATTTCTTCACATGATCACTCCCCATCTCCAAAATAATTCTCCTGTGTCAAGAGTAGTTTGATGCAAGTCCACTCAGTTTTTTCTTTTTACAACTGATGGCCCATGGACAGTTTCAGGGATTGTGAACACCTATTCATTAGGAGCTGGACTGAGATTTCTAACTCAATTTGACTAGCCATGAGATAGTAACAAGTTGACACTATTAGTCTGATCAGAATGAAAACTGTAATGTAGTGATGAAAGTATATAGTTATCAAATGTCTAAGGTATCTAGTCTCTACTGCAGTAAGTTTTCACATTTGTAGGAGAGAGGAAAAAATATTGTAAAGCGTCCTAGTTTCTAAACAAACTAAAAAGTTGGTAATACATGCAGACATTTAAACCATTACTATATAGAAAACATAAAATTCTACTTCCTTGAAACTACTGCCATGGCACATTCCAAACACGACTTACTATTAAGTGGCAAAACCTGATTTACAATATAATGGCTTTAAATTAAACAATCACTGCAGACAACAGCACTGGGTGATTTGAAATAAAGTATGTTTAACAAGTCAGATGGCCAATAGCTTCTAGGATGTCAAACACATGCATACACACTCCATACTTACTCTTTTAAACAATCAGGATGTGATCTGTAAGCGTAAGAGAATATTAAATATATTTCTGCATCTCTAGCCTACTAAAAAATGAAAGGTATTAGAGTTAAGGAATATACTAAACTACAAGAGAGAGTTAAGGGAAATTCTGCAAATGCAAAAAATGCTTAAAAATTCATCACATCAGGTGGCACATGATGTATACTTCATTCTCTGACTAAACTATAAATTTTGAGTGAGATTGACCACTGTCTCCAGCAGAGGGGAAGAATGCCAGAAGCCTTTGGGGGTTTATCTATTCTATTTTTATAGGCATATCAACTCCCATTGGTTCTCTTAAGAGTACTGCATCTTCAGATGTTAAGATTTAGTTTGGAAGCTGCTCTGTATATTTATCCACTTAGGAAACATTTGTTCTGGAATTTTATCTGTACAAGAGCAAGCTATTCATACCAGATTTATGCTTCCTTACCGGGTCAAGCATAAAACAGTTGACACCAGATTCGATGGCTAACACCAGCATTGTGGCACTCCCATAGAGGGCATAACCAGCTGCCACAAGATTACGTCCAGGCTGTAAAGCATCTCTCTCAGAAGGTTCCTCAGGAGAAGCCTGAAATAGGAAGGGTGTCAAGATTTTTTTAATTAAAAATTCCCCACGATTCATCTATTTTAAAAGCTTCATTTATTTACAGTAATGGACCCACAACACCATATGCTGCTGTAACAAGCTACTAGTGCATGCCTTTGGAAAACCAGGCCTAAGTCAGCATGCCTTCAATGGCTGAAAAGCAGCAATAACTTAATAGATACCTATTTTAGCTTATTGCTAGAGTAAGGTCACCAATTAAAGGGAAAAAAAAAGTCTCCTTAAAACTCTGCTGTTCTGTAATGCTGACAAAAACTTCACAACTATTAGGCTGCTAGTGTGGTGATTACAATATTGGTCAACATGATAGGCATTGATCTCATTGTTTCCTTGTCAATCTCCATTCTTGCCCCAAGTCATCTTTTCTCTGGTCATATACTAGACTAAGCTCTGTAAGGGAGCGACCATTTTTGTTCTGTGTTTGCACAGTGCCTACTATATTGGGGTCCTGGTTCATAACTAGGCTCCTAGGCACTACAGTTATACAAATAATTCATGATGAAAGCACTGGAGACAGGCCCTGATCTGACAAAGCTCTTCTATATATGGTTAACTTTATAGTCAACTGGGCTTCTCACGTGTTTACATTTAAAGTACATTCATAAGAGCTTTGCTGGATCAGGGCCAAAGTGAGAAGTCAAATGCTAGGGTGGAATGCAGAAAGTAGAAGATGGGGTAGAGATATGTAGTATCTTGGAAGTGATAATGAGTAAGGCTGAGAGTTTGTCAAGGATTCCATTACTTTCTATGAACTCAGTGACTTCTGCAGTGTCCGCTGCGCCTGCCTCTGGGGCAGCTCAGGCAGCCCCTGCACCAGCTGGAGTCTCAGGCCACTGCAACCCTCCTGTCCCCCAGCAGAATTTGGGTGTTGAAGGGAGCAGGGGGTTGGGGCACAGGACAGGGTGAGGCAGGCTCTGGCTGGCGCTTACCTGGGGGGGCTCCCTGGAAGTGGTGCCATCCCCCTTGCTCAGCTGTTAGCTGCCTGGCCATGCCTCTGCCCTGCGGGGTGTGTCTGCCCAGAGTGCTGGCTTAGCATCTTCCATTTGCCAGGAACCGCAGTGCCTGCTGCTGATGGGAGTGAGGTGTGGAGCCAGGTAGGGAGCCTGCTGGCTCCACCAACCCTCCTTTTCCCTACACCAGCATGGGTCCCAGGCCATGTGCTGCCATGTGAACTCCTGCCCGCCCCCCCCGCCAAAAAAACTCCCCACAAAAAACAGCCAGGCAGCCCTCTCCCAGGCAATCTTGCCCACTCCCCTTTTTTATTCACTGGTATTTTTAGTAAAATGTCTGACTTCCTAAAAATAAGTGACTAAAACATCACCTTAATGAGTACCTTCAATTTGATGCAGAAATCTGAGGCAGAATTTAAAAAACAAAGTGGAACTTTTAGTTGTAATGTTTACAATTGATTAGGGCTAAGAACTTGATTTCCTTTGCTCCTGGCGGAAGTGAGCCCAAAGAAGTGATTTTCAGATGCATCAAAACGTGGGTCAGGGTAGTTAAAGATGGACAGTGTGTCTTGTCTGAAATCACAGTAGTTTCCATGCCTGAGACATGTTAATCCTGTATTTCAGATGCCTGCAAACGAGACTTCCATCTTTCAGAATGAATTAGGCATGTTAAATTTACAAGCAATGTTTAAAACTGAATCTCATCTTGGAAGCCTGTCCTCAGGCTGATAGGACTACCTGTACAAGATGGGAGAATCAGTTTAATTGAAGAATGCACATAACTCAGGTAGATGAGATTAGTATTTTGTTTGGTCTCAAGCTGTATGAGTAATTATGAAGCATTTAACTCTTGTTATCCTTTTCATTGTTAGAGGAATCTAACTGGCTAATTGATATTCAATCAGGATTGCATGTATGTAGGTCTATTCACCAAGTGTTGTGTATCACTCAAAGGTATTGTGTAACTAAGCATTTGTAGATTTAGTTGGATTTCATTAAATCTTCGGATCCAACTTTATTCCATCATGAGCTGCTTAAGTGTGAAGAACTACTGCTTCTCCACCCCCACCCTCCCCATGACAGCATCCCACTTTACCTTTCTGTAGATGGCAAAGATAGTTCCAATTGAAACAAGGCAGTCAATGTTAGAAGAGCCATCAAGAGGATCCATGCAGACTATATATTTACCCTGGAAAATAAAAACAGAGGAACTGGATTTAGTTATTTGCCCATCTACCCCAAATAAATGTTTTGCCACCTAATCTACTCAGGCTAATTTTTAGCCAAGAACAGTTTAAATTAAGGCTATGTCTACACTAGAAACCTCAAAGTACTGCAGCGAGAGCACTCCCCCAGCAGTGCTTTAAAGTGTGAGCGTGGTCACGAGTGAGCACTGGGAGAGCTCAGTAATCCACTTCCACAAGGGGAATAGCTCCGAGTGCTGGGAGACCGTCCACACTAGCGCTTTAAAGCGCTCAAACTTGCTGAGCTCAGGGGACGATTTTTCACCGCCCTGAGCCAGCACGTTAGAGCGCTATAAAATGTAAGTGTAGACAAGCCCTAAGGGAATATTTATGTAGCTATATTCTCAAGAAGTGGAATACTATTTTGATGGCTTATTTTTGGCTAAGTTTTCACCACAGTCTAATCACTTGAGCGTCTGTATGAACAGAATTTGGGAAATGTTTAACTGAAAGAACAGATGATACCACTGTTCTTGTAATGGCACATGCAGTATAGTAAAGTCTAGCTATAGCCACAAAGAAAGATATTGCAGCTAAAAAGGTCATCCTTAGCTCCTCAATGTATGCTTAGTTATTACTTCACTTACAGTAAACAGCAACTGATAGGGAGGCCCTACAACACCTAGCACCCTACCTGTTTTTTACCTTTTCATCTTTTATAAAAAGAAATTGTGCCTTTAATTTACACAGTAGTATGAGAAAAATTTAGATCAATTTTTGTTTAGGCTCATAATTGAGCCATTAAAAAAACCCAACAACCTACTGGTCAAGAGTAACACCTAACTCCTGAATAACGTACAGTGTACTTCAAAGAAACACCAACCTGAGATTTGTTACACCTGCTCACACATCCTACTGCCAATTTGTGGCTTTACCATGCTGTTTTAGTAATATACAAAAAAAAGTTCCTCCTGCTGCTGCATGAAAGACTCAGACAAGGGATACCAACAAAGGGAAATTTCTCTAATCCTTTACTTTAAAAGTTACTTGTAGTTCGTAAGAGTAAAAAAAAAAAAAAATGGAGGTGTTTAAGTGAATTGGTATCACTTTAATCATCATGATCCCCGTAGCTGATTTAAGTCCAGCAATCCTTAATAGCAGTGCTGGCTCTTTAACAGGGGCAGTACTTCTGCTTTAGCTAAAGCACGTTAGCTCACATTCAGCAGCAAAATGTTTTAACACGGCGTCTCAGTTTAAAAAAAAAAGTTAAGGTGCTCCAGCACTGAGTCTTGTTAGCCTTTTCAACTGGAGTTTATTTAATTGGGGCATGGAAGTGTCCCAACAAAACATTCTATTGTACTTTGATATTTCTTTAGGAAAAAAATTAGAAAACCACCACCACAATTTTGGCATGGTCACATCAAAGTGAGCCAGGAGAAATTCATTAATACTTCTCTCACAAACGTATACCTTCCTGCAAATACATATAAATAATGCAGCTGCATAGGCCATGTATTAAATTCATAAACTTGTTTTTATTGGTTGTTTTATTTTCGAAGAGGCAGGAGAATACTGGTGGAAATTTTAATATTTCTAGGAAAGACTACAAAACAGTGTGTAAAACACCCCCACACTTAATACTATTCAATGACGCTGTCAATTCTTTAAGTCAGTCCTGAAGTCCTCACTCAGATTTTGCTGAGTCATACCCCTATTGACTTCAGTGAGAAGTTTGCCCGAGGAAGGACCTTTATGGATTGATCCATGAAAATAGTCATTTGGTGATTTACTAAAAATGCTATAGGAAGAGCCTGCCTGAGAACCATAGGGGAAGGGGGAAGAACACACCGGAAGTACAAACAATTCAGAATTTAGGACCAAAGGGGGAAGAAAAGCTCAAAAGATGTGGGAGCACAACTGGAGGAAAGAAACCAGGTAGGAGTGAATAGAAAATGTGACAATATTTTCCTGTATCCAGAAACACACATCTTTGGCTAAGTGCCTTTGAAATCTTTAACTCCAGTTCAATTTTTACATATTTGAAGAAAAGGATTTGTAAAAGTTAACTTGAATCCAAGTATTGACAAGTTTTGTAAGTTACTAACCCTTTTTTCAGCATCTATTATTATAGCATTTTTGTTTTCTTCTGACACAATAACACACGTAGTGAAGGATGACTTGAGCATGTTAATCAGCAGATCATTGGAAAGGACATCCAACTTCTTGACTTGGTCTCCTGTCACATTGGTGGAGCCAGCTATTCCATAGCTAAAGCAATGGAAAGAGATTCTCATGAGGAACAAAAAATACAGTAGAACCTCAGTTATGAACACCCTAGGAATGGAGGTCATTTGTAATTCTGAACAAAACATTACAGTTCTTTCAAGTTTACAACTGAACATTGACTTATTACAGCTTTGAAACTTTACTGTGCAGAAGTAAAATGCTGCTTTCGTTGTATCTTTTAGCAGTTTGTTTAACACTATTATATTTGCCTTTTAAGTCTGATTGATTGTGTACTTCCAATCCAAACGAGGTGTTTGGTTGACTGGTCTGTTCGTAAGTCTGGTTTCGTAACTCTGAGGTTCTATTGTATGACATTTTGTAAGATGAGGAGCACTATTCATGGCCCTTCCAATACTGGAGAGTTTACTTTATGCCATCATAGACCTCCATCTTCTATTATAACTTTTTTGGATGAGACCGCAATTCCATTCAATTGTTTTGATCTAGTGACCAGTGAACTGCCTGATTCCTCTTTCTCTCCATATACTGAAGACAGAGGATCCTTCATTCTGAGATTTCCAAACAGCCACTATTGTCTCAAGTCTATTGTATCAAGTCTACAAGATACTCACTCACAATTTAAGAAACATACAAAAAAAAGCATATAAACATTATCTTTAATTAGTCAAGCTCTGCTGGAATAGGTTAAGACCTACCATATATACTTGTTCATTAGCCCGTTCGTTTATAAGCCAATCCCCCAAGATGGTTAGGTAAAAATAGCAAAAACTGTATGACCCTTTCATAAACTGACCCTATATTTCAGGAGTTGGCAAACTTTGGTTCCTGGCCCATCAGGGTAAGCTGCTGGCAGATTGGGCATATCACTTCCTGCAGCTCCCGTTGGCTGGGAATGGTGAACCGTGGCCACTGGGAGCTGAAAGGCTCCATGCCTGCAGACACTCCAGGTAAACAAAACGACAATGTATTAGATATTCTGTTCAATGATTCCATAGAGTTTTTAAAATCAAATTTTGGTATAGAGCCATATATAAACTGACCCCTGCTCTTTGATGTGTCACTTTTTTACCAAAAATGTTTGGCTTATGAACAAGTATATACAGTAATTAAAAGGACTAAAAATTAGCCACAAATCCAGGATCTTCAAGATAATAGCTATGACTTGAGATTATATGTGACCACTTGTTCTTTCCTCCTATAGCATCTCTAAAAATCCTTGCTCTTAGCTTCAGCCAGCCTCATTCATGAGGCTTGTCTCTTGTGACCACATTAGAAAGCTTATGCATTAAAGATTAGTCATCTCTTATTGGTGTTCAGGGCTTCTGAATTACGCCCACAACACCACTGCATCCTGTGGAATTTCCACAGCTGCTTCCCAGCAGCTCCATTACAGGAGGGCAGCTTAATTTGTAGCTTAGGATGCATCAATTCTGCTAGTGGAAGCTTGCAGGAAACTTCCAATGAAGCTGCCCATCTTCCCCCTCACCCTCCGACCCCAGCTGTCTCCACCCATCTTCTGGTCTGCACAGAGCAGCTCCAAGTCCACAATGACACAGATATGGCAGGCACCATGCACTACTGAAACAAGCACTTGTGCTCGTCTATGCCAAACTTTCTCCAACAAGTTGAAAGGTATTTTATTCCCATCAGCAAGAGCTGGGAATGGACACTATAGTACTGGCTATTTCTTAAATCTTGAAGGCAAGATACCATAGTTTTGTCCAGTCTGCACATTATTTAAAGTCAGTATGGCTCGATATTCAATTCTGCAATTTCCTTCTAACGAGCATGGTTTAACGGAGCATTTCACAATAATTTCCTTCCATCCCCCACTGCTTCAAAAGCAAAAGGCATATGATTGTATTTCTCACCCATCTATACATGACTTGAACAAACACCTCAGTGGAAGATAATTTCCTGCCCAAACCAAGGCCAAGAGGAAAAGGAAAGTGCTGCTGCCTCAGTCTCCAAACAAATTACACAGATACTGTATTGAGTAAAACTTCTGGAGCAGTTTTTAAAGGGTCAGACAAAGCCATCTGTGTTAGACAAGAACCATCCATAATTCAAACGTGTACAGTTCTCACATCTGTACATAAACTTTTTTTATTTCAAAAACAAGAACATGGGGAAAGTTCGATACACAGAAATTCCTCGTGCTGGCTCAAACACAGTTTTCAGCTGGCATGAAAGTGCTGCAGTTGATCCCTGAGAGGCAGTAAGTAGGTTGAGGGGAAGAATTCTTCTGTCAATCCAGCAGTTTCTACACAGGTGTTACACTGGCAGAGCTACATCTGTCAGGATGTGGATTTTTATCCAAGAGATGTAGCTATGCCAGCATAAGGTTGCAGTGTTGATCAGCCCTATATTTTAAGTCAAGATAGCTAGTCAAGTCATTTGTAAGTCCATTAAGAGGTTTTACTTCCATTTTACAGCAACTTTTCACAACACAAGGAATTTTGTCAATTCTCTCTAGTGCTAACATTCATTTCTAAATTATAAAAAGGCTACTCTGTGTTGCTGGAGGCCTTTTGGGTAACATGTTTTGTCACTTGCTGTAAGCTGTCAAATTAGTAAAGTTTCCATTAAGTTTCTCACTAATAAAACAGGTCATTTATTGTAGGCATTTCTAGAGACCTGTTAAGTACAGTATCTGGTGAGTGATAAATATGCAAAATAATTAGAAGTAGGTTACAGTGCATTAACTTCAGTTTATATTAATCATTACAAAAAAATAAGCACTAGCTTCTTTCCGATGCTACCATTAAGCACTTCACTGTAGTACTAGCTCTGATTGTCTAGATACTGACACATCCCAGCTCCTCACAAGGATTGACTCTAAAAGTCTTATTCTTTCACAACTTCGTGTAAAACTCACTTTTCCCCCCCGACTGCAAAACGGGTTTTAATTAAACTGATTAGAGTAAAGTGGTTCTAAGATAAATCAGACTGCAGCTGATAATTCAGCCATGTCATCAAGATGTCTTCCCATTCAAAAATTGGAAGTTGCTGAAAAAAGTTTAATTGCACAAAGATGTTATCAACTGCAGGCTCCTTTGAAGGCCACTTCATATCTTAGTTTCTACCATATCAGTTCTAGCAGAGCATCAGCTCTGCTGTGGTTAAGGTTAAAACCAGCTATCTAAAGCCCAAATCTGACTGCTCTAAAATCCAGTTACTCTGCCTGTATTGAAATTGTCTTGTTCTCGTTTTTAAAAGAGAGAGTCAACGCTATTACATCTACCTTCAGTAAATACCCACTAGAGAGGAGGAACAATATCGAGGGTTTTACAAAGTTAGAAAAAGGCTGAGAGCTTATTTACATGATGTGTGTGTGCGCGCCCCAGCTGGAGTGTAAATTCTAGTGCACACCAGCATGCAGATACTTGCTGTCTGGGTGGACCCTGCTGGTGTGCACTAAAAGCTCTTTAGTGCATATTGACTTAAACATTAAGAAACTTAAGTGTATACCAGCCTGTGTGTGCCCATGTAGATAGCAAGTGTGTGACATGCTAGTGTGTATTAGAATTTACTCCCCACCTGGGATGCACTAATACCCCATGCAGACATGTCTTTAGATGGAGTTTTGGAATTTCTAATCATTTGGTTTACCTGCCAAGCTAATATAAAATTTGAAAGGTCATTTTTTTAATTTTTACCATTATACTAGAGTCTAAATCCTGAGAGTTTTTTTAAAGTAAGGTAATAGGTGATACTGATAGAGCATTGAGTACAAAAAAGTTTTTCCACTCCTTTAAAGTGGCTTTTTTGTGCTACCTGACAAAATGCACTCATTATTTCCACGGAAGCATGAGCTGAACTGAGAGCCCAAGACTGAGAGTTTAATATCCTTTTAGCATGTGAACGAATGTACTAATCCAAACAATATTTGCACTTATAAAACTTCTGATTGGCGGTTAGTCAGAAGCCATAAAGGTAGTAACAAGAAGAGTAAGTGCAACTGCAGATCATCTCTTGTCCTTGATCTGTATGCAGCTCTGCTAATGCCAAGAGTTGCTTACTGTTTAACAGAACTCCTAAATGCATCAATATCCACAGTCAATGGGAATTTCACTCAAAGAAAGACGGTCAGGAAATCTATAAATAGGCATGGGAGAATTTGACTTTAATATAATTTGACTAGTATCAAATTAAAAATACTTATCTATAAATTTTCACAGTTGTGCTAAGCTTTTATGTTTATAGATTTAAATTTTCATAACTGCAAGAAATTGCAGAGGAGGGGGTGCCCAGACAGTTATTTGCTAGCAGATGCTGAGATTAAAAAAGCTACAGCTTTATAGCCGTTGGCAAGTTGTCAACATCATATGTCAAAATATGATAATAGTTGGCTAGTATTTCAGCCATTTAAAATAACTTTAAAGGGAAATAGGACTATTTTTCATTCACTGTCCAATCCCTTTGGAAGCTACAAATAGGGCATGTTTCAATCTTCTTTCTTCTGAGTGCACTAATTTGGATTAGATTGCTTAAATACATTTAAACCAGTATTGAAGCTTCTGTTCATTACGCTATAACGGTTATATGGGCTTTGTAGACAAGGAAAGTGGGCAAACAGGGAAATGCGAAATGTCTTTTTTAAAGTCATGATACAAACTGAAGTTAGCAAGAAGACTCCACAGGTGAGATTGAGCCAAGCACTTTCTGTGCAATAACATTTCCCTGAACTGTAAATACCCACCATTTGAAGTAATTGCCACAACAATAAGCTAGAGGACAAAGGTTCAAACTTAATTCTGAATTTAAACATTTCAAAAAATTTTTAAACTTGACAGCATTTAAGTACTAATGCAGTGCAGTTGTGCTGTCTGCAAACATAGCAATATTGAGCAATATATAGGCAGGTAATAAGCTTAAGAGTGTACGAGCCAGAGAGGGCAAGAATACTCAGCTAGGCAAGGTGTTGCCTAATTAATAGATTAACTAAGATTAAGAATTATATGTAATAGAGTTACAATTATCCATGGGGGAGGGGGAAGGCTCACTCAGTGGTTTGAGCATTGGCCTGCTAAACCCACGGTTGTGAGCTTAATCCTTAAAGGGCAGCATTTAGGGATCTAGAGCAAAAAAGTTGGTCTGGGATGGCTCCTGCTTTGAGCAGGGGGTTGGAGTAGATGACCTCTTGAGGTTCCTTCCAACCCTGATATTCTATGATGCTGCAGCCTGTCAACACAGGGTTTGCCATACCTGTCTGGCTATTAAGTAGTACACATCTTCCTTCCTACGTTGTTTACATAGAATCAAACAATGTTATCTTAACGGCCAATGTAAGCTTCCTCCACCTTGTCCAGTCCTTACACGGCAACTTTAGTTTGATATGCAGAAAATGCGATTTGTCTTGCAAGGGCACCTTTGGGCCACGCTTCAGAGGACGGGAGTCTTGGTTTTTAGGGGGGGTAGAAATCTGATTCCCAATAACCTCTGTTAGCCTAGGATTGCAATTAATATGTGCAGGGCCCCATAACGCCACATCGTGCTTTAGTCACCTAAACTACCGTCCCTGCGTTGAGGGACCTACGGGGGAGGCCCCAGTTCTGCAAAGCCCCACCGAGCAGAGCTCTGCCGCAGGGGCGCCGGAACCGTGGGGCCAGGGCCCCATCAAGTTACCGGCTATGGGGGGGGACACACCGGGCGGGGGCGGGGTTTGGAAGGGAAGAGGCGGTGCTGGGGCGGGGTCTCGGTTGCGGCGCCCGTGGCCCCACCACCCCGCACTCCTAGGGCGCTTCCGCCGCTCCTGGCTGTGCGGGGCCCACGCCGGGTAAGGGCAGTTTCGCTCACAGACCCCCCGGAAGCCCTTCCCCTGCAGAGGTGGCGGATTCCGGCCTCTGAGGTGCAATCCAGGCTGGGCTGGGGCGAGGGGCCCGGCAGGGCGACTCTGCCCCACGGTGAGCCCCGGCTTGGGCGAGGGGACTGGGGCTAGCGGCGGCGGGCGACTCACAGGTGGGCGATGCCCGCCTTGCGCACGGCGGTGGAGATGGCCTTGACGGCGGTGCAGACGGCGCTGAGCAGCCGCGTGAGCTCCCCGGTGCCCTGGGCCCGCCTCCCCTCCTCCATCACGAAGCGGGTCAGGGTGACGACGTTGGTGTCGAAGGGGGACTGGTCCGTCATGGTGGCGGCAGCTGCGGGGATCGGGCTGGGAGACTGACCGATCGCCACGGAGCCGCAGCGAGACCCACACGCCGCCTCCTCCGTTGCCCCCCGGGAACTTCACCAGCCGCGGGGAGAGGGAGTGTCCCGGCCCGGACCTATCGGCAGGCGGGGCGGGGAGCAGCCGGCCCCCGGGATCCGCCCCCAAACCCGGGCTGCTTGCCTGTCACCTTGTCCCCACATCCTTCTCTCGGCCCCGCCCCCTGCGTATTTTACCTCTTAGCCCCGCCCCCTCCCCCAAATCCGTACTGCTTTATCGTCACCCTCTTCGCCAGGGCCCTCTCTCTTCTCAGCCCCGCCCCTCCGACCACATGTCGCTTGCCTTCTTCCCTCTTTATCCCCACTGTGCTGGGCCCTTTCCACCTCCTGCGTCAGGCACTCCCCCCACAACATTTCCACCTCCCTCCTGTCCCCGTGCCTTTGCTTTGCTCTGCACTCCTCATAGCTCCGAGTACTTGCTAAGGGCCCAGGAGCCCAGAGAGTGGGTTAAACATTGGAGATAAACTAATCCCCACTCATCTTGTCCAGGACACAGACATATGCATGGCTGGATCTGTGGGAAAACAATTAGTATATTCAAATTGAAACTCTTATATAGGTGGGATGGGGTATGTGATAGATTGTTGCTTCATCTTCCCCTACAGAAAACCACCAGTAAAGTAGGAAAGGCAGTTCAAATGCACTTGGTAGCATAGTTTGAAGCATTTTTTTTGGGAGGGACTTTTGTGGATCCTTCTATTACTTGGCCCTGAGCTGCCAATTATATCATCATAGAGAACTAACTGAACCCTCCCCCTCCCCCAAAAAAAATCAGACCTGAAAGCATCCCAGAGCATGTGTCACAAGACCCCCAATTCAGCATCTGGTTCCAACCAAATCCCCCCCCCCCCATTCTGTTGCGTAAGATCACAGAAAACCAGTTTTGGCTCTTGAATCTAGCCACATTCATAATTGATTTTGGCTACCGCCTTTAACTTTAAGGGCATTAATAGAGAACAAGTGGAGATGCTTCTACTACACCAAAAAAATCTAGATACAGCACATGACCACTGCAAAATCCCAAATCTGGCACATGGATCCTGCTGGATCTTGGCAGTTTTTAGCCCCAAACTGAAAATTGTGCAGTCTAAACAGAAAACAAATGTAGCCACTCTTACTTAACTAGAAAAGTACACTACATTAAATAAAATGTATCTGAAACATGCTGATTTCTTTCCCTAGACCTGAAGAAGAGTGAAAGCTTGAAAACTTGTAACTTGCATCAGCAGAAGTTGGTTCAATAAAAGGTATTACCTCCTCTACCTTGTCTTTCTTAAAATTAAGAACATATTTAAGTGCTTTGCTGAATATGGATCTAATTAAGCATATGTTTAAATGCTGAATGGGAGCCATTGTCTGTGCTGCACACACCTTTCATCTTCAAGATGTAGGAGCTGACATTCTTTCACCAGGACAGACAGGGAACTTCAGAATCATATAGTATGGAAAAAAGGAATGATATTCACTGATGGGTTGGGTTTATGGTGTTTTTTCCTAATGACAGTGGAAGCAATGAAAGGGATTAAGTCAGGGAGCAAAGACTGATTAGGCAGGGGTCAGGTTTGGCTTCCTTTCCTTTATAGATGGCAGCTAAGATGAACTACACCGCTGTCTTGCTATAACGCCACCCGATATAACATGAATTTGGATATAATGTGGTAAAGCAGTGCTCCGAGGGGGGCAGGGCTGCACACTCCGGTGGATCAAAGCAAGTTCATTATAACACAGTTTCACCTATAACGTGGTAAGATTTTTTGGCTCCCAAGGACAGCATTATATCGAGGTAGAGGTGTACTTTGACCTGAATAGAAAACACGGTGTTTTTTCCTCCTGGCTGGTCTTCAAGGCAAACTGGGAAACCATGCAGGTCACTAACATTTTGGGCTAGCAACATTTTCTGAGAGATCAACTTTTGCCATCATCTGGACAGCTGGTTCACTCAGTTACTTTTATCCCCATTGCTCCATTCCAAGGATAACCTGAACTTTCATGCTTAAGGGCTATCTGAAATGATTTCAGTATAGCTTGAGAGCTAAAAGCCTCAACAGTTGTAGAGCTGAGTAAAGACAGCTGTATGGAAATGAAATAATAAAGAAATATGACGAGCAGATGAGGAGTGGAAGAGACAGGAAGAATATATGACAAAAATCATGAGGGTGAAGAAAGAGGCTTGTAGATAGCCATTTTTGGGGTGCCAGTATAGTTCAATGAATTATTTTTTGATTTACTTCTTTGGAAACAACAAAGCAGGTCTCCCATATGTTTGTTGGCCTGGAATCTCTTTCCATTCCTCTTTCCTTTGTCCTAGTTTCCTTCCTCTCCCCCTGAATGGAGTGAAATCTGTCTTCTGGCCAGCCACTGTTCCCTGGAACCTGTGCTTTGGGAATGGGACCTAGAGAATGGGTTCTTCATGCTAGATGGCTTCTTTGAGTAGTATAACTCCCTTTAGAGTTGCAGAACTCCATGAAATGTAATGCCTGAGTTGGCTACCTGTCTAACTTACTTTTAATACCATCTCTGGTTTGTTTGAGCTGCAAGGCCTGATATTTGATTGCTGAATATGGTTCTTGATCATAGCCAGAATAAGTTGATCTAGTGAATGCTTAATGATTGGCCACAGTTCTGAAAAGAGGGGTCTTAAAAATCCTGCCTTGTTGACAGTACAACTTAAGAGAACCACCACATGCACTAGAGCTGCATCTGCAACTCTTATAGATGTAGCTCAGATGTAACCCGATTTAAGAGACTAGTTGGTTCAGTACCTGAAACAAGCTTCTTTCCCCAAATAAACTGCAAAACTAACCTACCGAAATACCATTATTGAAGGTACTCCTGTGCCATCATGATGTCAAATTACTATACAAACTGCTGATACCCAGTAAAAAGGAAAAGGTAAGAAATTAAACAGTTTAAGGCTATGTCTGCACTAGCACTTTTGTCGATCAGAAGTGTGAACCCCTCCTCCCCCTCACTGACAAAAGTTTCACCAACAAAAGTGCTGGTGTGTACAGCACTGTGTCATGGGAGCGTCTCTCACACTGACATAGAGCAGCTACACAGGAGACCTTACAGCGGCACAGCTGCAGCAGTACAGGTCCCTTAAATAATGGGTGATATGTGTATTTAGACACCTATCAGCCCTAGGCACAAAGGAGAAATTTTGTATATAGTCATAGTTGACACTACTAAGTTTTGTTTGTTTTTTTTTAAATATCAATAATGCCACCTTAAAATGAATCTGGCATTTTATTATTTATATTTACGGTCTAGAAAGTACTGAAGTGATATGATTCCATTAGCTCAAGACCATGAGTAAAAATATGCTGCTGCATTCCAAACAAACTGCAAATTATAGAGGAGCTCTGTTGAAAACCATACTCCAAGGGGAATGGAATGACAATAACCTAAACTCATCATCAGGAGGGCAAGTGTTGCTGTGGTAAGGTTGTCATCGGATAAACAAGGGCTGAACCTACTCAAGTTGCATAACTAGAAGAAAAAAATTTTTGAACCATATCCAACGTGCTCTTTTTGTGCCACTGAAAGGGCGTAGTCAGAAGTAATACTAACATTTGTAACCTGACTCATTACCTCAAAACAAATCCCTGCAGTAATCAACAACATGATGCAAAAGAGAGCCTCTTCATAACAAGTCTCCAGACAGCAGCAAGATTTCTGGGTTCTATAAGGTTCACAGTGACTCAGCAAGCTGGTACTTTTCATGGGGACTGCATATTGTATATCCGACTTTAAACTTTTGTTTAGCAAAAATAATTCTCTAGGCCTTATGATTGCAGAGAAAACCCCCCAAATTTAAACTAAGGTAGTAATAGCTATCTGAGTATGCAGCCAGGCTGAAACATTAATTGCCAGAGAAGTGTGAACTGTCCTACCAAGTAGCAAGACCTATCATTCAAAGGAGTTAATTATGAACCCGGGTGATGACATTTTAAATGTCAACATGAGCTATTTTACTGCTAATCAAAGTGCTCAAGAAACATTCTCACATATAATACAGAACTGCACAATCTTATTTTTGCATCTCAAATGGGTGTTATTTGGGATACTACCTTTTCCCCTCAAGTCGGATCCCTGTTCATATATACATTGAATTAACAAAGTGAGAGAGGGAGAGAGAAATCCTGCAGTTTGGTTACTTCATAGTGATGACAATTGTTCATTAACACCAAGTGACTGGTATCTAAGGTTTAATGTGAACGATACTGAAGGGCAATTCCAGACACATCAGCAACATCCTTTTGTCACCAAACCAGCAATCTATGGTCAGTTGTATGAATAGCTGCTGTGAGAACCAGCATGACCTAAATTACATATTGATCTTGATATAAAATTCTCACAGAATATCATTCATCACATGGCTAAGCACAGGCTCAAGTCCAAATGTGCAAACCTCATACTGGACTCTCTGCAGGATGCCATTGGTGTCAAGTGCAGGTAGAATTGAGGGTAAAAAAGGTGGGCACACATTTGTGCGTGCAAAGACTTCATGTACAAACTTCCACTGGTAAGTGCATGTGGGAGTCTTTGAATGCCTAATTTGGGCATAGTCAGAGTGCACACGCACTTGCAAAGTTTGGTCTTTTTATAGCCATTGTCTTGATCTCCAGAATGGGATTTTTGAAACACTGGTAATCAATCAGCATTCTAGTATCAAAAGAAGATTCCTGAAAATAAAGGTGGACTTCAATGTGTTTATATGTGATTGGTAGCCTCCATTTGCTAAGGGGTTGATTAAAGCCTTGTATAATGTATGGCAGCCACACTACTTGCTTTAAACAACAAAGAAGGATCCCAGATGAGCATGAATATCTGCCTCAAAATTGACTAGAACCAACTCAGGAAGAACATTCTGGAAACCAGTGAGTCTCAGTAAAAAGGTCCAGAGGAACGCCCCCATGCCAGTGCACCTTATTTGAATCATAGAATATCAGGGTTGGAAGGGACCTCAGGAGGTCATCTAGTCCAACCCCCTGCTCAAAGCAGGACCAATCCCCAGACAGATTTTTGCCTCACATCCCTAAATGGCCTCCTCAAGGATTAAACTCACAACCCTGGTTTTAGCAGGCCAATGCACAACCCCCTGAGCTGTCCTTTCTCCCCTCCTCCCCCCCCCCCCCCCCGCTAATTGTAACAAATGCTTCAATAACCAGCTGAAGGTGCTATCACCAGTGTGATGCAGTCTGGATTAATCAGACTATGCACTTATCCAAAAAAGTTCAGACACCAATACTATGGCTTAGGATAAGTACTGCTAAATTCTTTTGACCTCATTGATAGCACTCTGTGTATCCTCCTAAACTCTGAGTGAAATTGTGACCTCATTGAAATCAATGGCAAAACTCCCATTACTTCAGTGGAGCCCAGATTTCATCACTCGTACATAAGGACATACTGCAGGTAGCTCTCCATGTATCTAATGTCCAGCAGTTTTAACTCCTACAGCTTATTAGGACAACATAGAAAGAGGGAAAGAAGAGGGGAAGGAAAATTAGCAGTAATACTAAATAAAATGCTTGTCTGTTCTCTTCCAAACTGTCGACATGATGGGTGTGCATCCATCTGGCTTTTAATGTTTCATTTAGATTGTTATTGAACAATATCTTGCATATGCATATGCTAAAGTAAAAGAACTCCCAAGCTTATAAGTGTTATGGGATTAACTGGTTCCTCCGACAGTATCTATACATATCCTGATCAGGAGAATGAGAAACAGATAGGTCAGTGGTCATCAGCTGGTCGATCGTGATTGACTGTTTGATCCTGGAAACTCTCCTGGTCAATCGTGATCTCTGGCTGTAGCAAGGTTGTTGCTAGGGCAGGCTCTCTGCCTGCCCCGGCCCCATGCTGCTCGCAGAAGCGCACAGCATGCCCCTGCAGCCCTGGGCAAGGGGAGGGGTAGGGGTCCCCGCACACTGCTCCTGCCTGCAAGCACAGCCCTAGCAATTCCCATTGACTAGGAATGGGGAACTGCAGCCAGTGGGAGCTGCAGGGGCAGTGCCTGTAGAGAGGATCAGCGCATGGAGCCACATACCCTCTCCCCCAGGTGCATTGGCCCCTTCTAGGAGCGGCGTGGGGCTGGAGCAGGCAGGGAGTGTGCCTTAGCCCTGCTGCACCGCCAGCTGGGAGCTGCTCATGGTAAGTGCAGCTCGGCAGGAGCCCACACCCCAGCCTTGAGCCCCCTCTTGGAGCCAGAAGCCCAAATCCTCTCCTGCATCCCAACACTCTGCCACAACCCGGAGCTCCCTCCTGCACCCAAACTCCATCCCAGAGCTTGCACCCCAACACTGCCCCAGGCTCAGCCCGGAGCCCCCTCCCACAGTGCAACCCCCTTGGTCCCAGCCTGGTGAAAGTGAGTGAGGGTCGAGGAGAATGAGTGACGGAGAGAGGGGGGATGGAGTGAGTGGGGCGGGGCCTTGAGGAAGGGGTGGGGTAGATCTTGGGTTGCACTTAAATCAAAAAGTGATCTTGTATGTAAAAAGGTTGGAGACCACTGAGATAGGTGAAGTTGAATGACAAAGGAAACATTTGGAGTCTACTGCTGAGGTGTATGCACTGACCAAAGTGTCACAAGATTTTCAAAATATAAGACAAGCTTTTTATTCTAATCTTTATAAATCAGGCATACAACTATATTGAAGACATGCAGTTACACCACTATAAAACCAGTGTAAATGAGATCACAGCTGGGCTCTGTGTGTTATGAAGAATTCTCTTCAGAAATCAGTAAGTTAAACATTTATTGAAAACAAGCTGTGTTGTTGGGCGAGAGAGGTCAGTTCTGGTTGATTAAACATTACTGAATGAGTGCACTTCTATATTAAAAAAAACCCACAATCTTGTTTGGGAACAGATGGTGGTTCAGCCAACTGTGGTCATTAGGAAGAGTTATACCTTTACTATCCTATACATTTTGACAGGTTTCAAAGCCTTCTCTTTTCTTTATGTCCCACCCCTATTTCTCATTTTTGGACATGTGCATTTTTGGCACAATTTTTGGGGAAAAAAATTTATTTCATACATTAGACTTAAATGAATCAATATAGTTTTCATGCTTTTCCTGATTTTTAGAGGCAAATGTGCTTTTTACACATCTAGTGTTGTTCTAAATAAAGTCTAGTAAACAGGTGTACAAAGTCTGAATGACAGAAGAATAAAGTGTTACATGCCTTTTTAGAGAGGAACATTTTTATGGAGCTAATGCTTTGCTAAATAAAGGCATTAAATAATTTTACAAAATCTTAGTAACAGCAGAATAAAGAAGTGGCAAAGCTATGTTAATGTGAATTTTTAGAGGAAAATATTTTATTTGCAGTTAGTACTTTTTTTCTAAATAAAGCTGGTTAAACAATTGCATAAAGGTCAGAAAGTATTAGTGACAGAGAGAGAAACTATAACTATAGAGTTAGTTACATATGGCAAGGGACAGTCACCTTTTAAAAGAGCAAGAAAGGGGAAAAAAGGGAGGGAGAAGAGTAAAGCTCTCACTTCACAGACTGATACTGGCCAAATGACAGAATCTCCTGTTCTGGGAGCTTGCAACAAACTGCGCCCTCTTAGTTGAACCAAGCAGAAGGTATTGAACCACAGGATCTCTTGCGGAATCGCACATCATAGAATATTAAAAGGCATCACATTTTCCTGTGTCATTTTGAATGTTTTTATCCAATGATATTTAATTTCCCATATTTTCCCGAGTCACTGAACACCGCACACTTTTCCCAAGTCATAGCGAACACTGCATTTTATTCATTGCAGCATATTAAAATGTAAATTAGAGCTAAAATATCAAACAAAAAGAGCATGCATTTCTTTATTAGGCTTTTGATAAACCCTATGTAAATTTAGCAGACAGCTAAATTCTGTACTAGGAATCAAACTCCTCTTTTTACATAACTTTAGCATTTGTCTTTAAAAAAAAAATGGTAGGCAGACCCTTATGAAAGGCATGCCTAACCTTTATACCAATTTTCCTTATTCCATTTACTTAGTTATGTATTTCTTCATAACCTTTTATATTTATTGGAAATTAGCACCTATTGACTTCAGCTGCAAGGAGGCCTCTTAATTCAAACCCTGTACCACCAGTTTACAGGATATGATTTGAAAAGTAATTTTTGGGATCAGTATATTACCACCATCATTTGGCTTTACAAAATAAAATAAAAGTTTAAAAAGACTTTTATAACTGTGTGGAGGAGAGAGATAAAGACTGTCCACACGAACAATTATCTGAAGAAACATGTCTTCTGCAAAATCCCTGCCCCTCCCCTGTTTTTTTTGCAGTGGGTTCAGCAAAATAATTTTTTAATCACAGGATAAAAAATAAATGAAAATTGAAATAAAACGTTTTACATTGGAGCTATACATTACACCTTTGAGAGGCAAGAACAGGAAATTGGTAAATTTATATAAGTTGCAGAATGCCTAATTATCATTCTGTAATAGAGAGACAGGTCTTTGTTACACCTCAAATTTAGCAAAGGTTTGCCTAAACAAAGTGCATACCATGCAAAATCCCCTCTAAAAGTAGTTTCCACAGATATAGTTTGTAATTTGTTTTTGATCCGAATCGAAACAGAGTGCTTCAATTTTTTCAGCAAAATGGAATTTACAAATTTTTTTTGATTGAGCAGAACATTCTATTTTGATAAATATTGGAATGTTTTATTCCTACTTTGACTTTTAAAATGTTTTTAAAATTTGAAATAAAGTCAGTTTGAAATGAAAATTCAGAATGTTCTGTTCTAAAATGCTGTAAAAATGGAATGCTTCATTTTGTTTTTTTCCTAAATAAAATTTCATTACAATCAACATGGTTCTCTTTAGATTTAAAAAAAAACCACAGCATTTTCAAACAGAGAAATCATAGAATCATAAAAAGTATGTCTGGAAGAGACCAGTGCATCCTGCTGTGCTGAGTCAGGACCATATATACCTAAACCATCCCTGACAAGTGTTTGTACCTCCTGGGTGGGACAGCTTAGTGGTTTAGGCATTGGCCTGCTTAAACCCAGGGTTGTGAGTTCAATCCTTGAGGGAGCCACTTAAGGATCTGGGGCAAAATCAGTAATTGGTCCTGCTAGTGAAGGCAGGGGGCTGGACTCAATGACCTTTCAAGGTCCCTTCCAGTTCTAGGAAATAGGTATATCTCCTATCATTATTCTTAAAAATCTCCAATGATGGGGATTCCACAGCTTTCCTTGGAAGCCTATTCCAGAATTTAGAAAGTGTTTCCTAGTAGCCAACAAATCTCCCTTGCTACATCTTGTCCTATCATTGATGAACACAAAAAACAATTGATCACTGTCCTCTTTGTAACAACCCTTAAAATAGTTGAAGTTTTATCAGGTCCTCCCTCCTCAATCTTCTTTTCTCAAGACTAAACAAGCCAGTTTTTTTTAACCTTTCATCATAGATCAGGTTTTCTAAACCTTTCATAATTATTGTTCTGTAGATTTTCTCAAATTTGTCATAAGAACACGAGAAGGGCGATACTGGGTCAGACCAAAGGTCCATTTAGCCCAGTATCCTGTCTTCCAACAGTGGCTAATTCCAGGTGCCCCAGAGGGAATGAACAAGTGATCCATTTCCTGTCGCCTATTTCCAGCTTCTGGCAAACAGAGGTTAGGGACACCATCCCTGCCCATCCTGGCTAATAGCTATTAATGGACCTATCCTCCATGAACTTATCTAGTTCTTTTTTGAACCCTGTTATTGTCTTGGCCTTCACAACATCCTCTGGCAAAGCATTCCACAGGTTGACTATGCTGTGTGAAGAAATATTTCCTTCTGTTTGCTCTAACCTGCTGGCTATTAATTTCATTTGGTGACCACTAGTTCTTGTGTTATGAGAAGTAGTAAATAACACTTCCTTATTTACTTTCTCCACACCAGTCATGATTTTAGATCTCAATCATATTCCCTCTTAGCTGTCTCTTAGCTGAAAAGTCCCAGTCTTATTAATCTCTCCTGGTAAAGATTTGGACACAGGACTCTACCTGAGGTCTCACCAGTGTCGAGTGAAGCAGGAGTTACCTCCCTGTGTGTTACGTACAACAATCCTGTTAATGCAGCTCACAATGATCCTAGCCTTTTTGGCAACTGCATCACATTGTTGGCTTCTATTCAATTTATGATTCATTATAACCCTCAGATCCTTCTCAGGAGTACTACTGCCTAGTCAGTTATTGTCAGTGACTGGGACGTGGGTCATGCGTAGTGGTCAGAGCAGGAGTCACAGGCCAAAGCCCAGGGTTAGAGGCAGAGCTGGAGTTTTGAGCCAGGGGTCAGAGCCCAGGGTCAGAACCAGAGTCAAATGCCAGAGCCAAGGGTCGGAGCAGGGTTACCTGGAGTGGGACAAGGCAGGAGCGGGGCTTGGAACAAAGCAGGAGCTATTGCAATCATGGGCAAATGCTTTTGAGTAGCCATTGAACTGCTGCTGGTGGGGTTAATCGCTGGTCTGCAGGCTCATCCAGCCAATCAGGCACTGTTACAAATTAGGCAGCCCTCCTTCAGGTAAGCTCGATGCATTAGGTTGCCCAGAGACTGGCTCTATTCCTGGCTCTTCTTTCTGACAATTATTACCTGTTTTGTATTTGTGCATTGGATTTTTCCTTCCTAAGTGTAGTACTTTGCACTTGTCATTATTGAACTTCATTTTGTTGATTTCAGACCAATTTTCCAATTTATCAAGGTCATTTTTAATTCTAATGCTGTCCTCCACAGTGTTTGCAACCCCTCACAGCTTGTTGTCATCTGTACTCTCTGCTTTGTTATTCAAGTCTAAAGAAAATATTGAATAGTACTAGACCTAGGAGAGACTCCTATTGACCCCAGTAGACAAATCTGCCCAGATTGAGAGGAAATCATTGAAAAAACATACTCAGAGTAATTATCAATCCCAATTTACTCATCAGTAATTTCATCTATAGCACATTTTGGTAGTTGGCTTGTGAGAATGTCATATGAAACAATGTCAAAAGCCTTACTAAAATCAAGATACATCAAGGCTGCTGCTTCCCCACTCGCTACCCATTAGGCCAGTAATCCTGTCAAAGAAGGAAATTCGGTTGACTCGCATGTAGCTATTCTGGCTATTATTTATCATCCTGTTATCCTCTAGGTGTTTACAGTCGATTGTTTAATAATGTTCTGTTGAAAATTTTGACTAGTTCTAATATCTCATTGCAAAATCAGAATCACAGTTGGCACTAACTGGCACCCTGTCAGCAATTTTTGTAGAGAAGCTGTGTTGGACTGGGTATTGTCTACACTAAATCATGTAGGATTGGCATTTTGGAGAATTATTGACAACTGTGGTAACTTCAAGGTTCTGATTTGATGAGAGCTGCATTGTGTATGACTCCTTAGGCTGAGGCAGCCAACCAGTTTTGAAGAGACAGACCTATTTATATGCAAATAACTATTTTAATAGTTATTTGCAAGCCAAGAGGATATGAGCACCATCATTGCCAGGAGGCATTGGAGATGGATTGGCTACATGCTTTGGATGAAAACTGATTCCATCACCAGAGTGGCAATAAGATGGACACCTGAAGGCAAATGAAAATGAGGCCACCTGAAAACAACGTGACAAAGAGCTGTGGAAGCTGAGCTGAAAAACATGGGGCACAGCTAGGGAACCATTGAAAGACTTGCTAGAAACAGAGAGGAGTGGAGGAGCTTTGTCGCTGTTCTAAATGCCAGAGGCATAATGGAAACATGATGATGATGATCACCAATCGTGACTCAAAGGGGCCTTTGAAGTGATATATGTTAACTGACAGGAGATTAAAAACAGTCTATTCAGGGAAACTAATTTCCATTCAGTATTGAATAAAACTGAATGTACAGTGGCAGAGGGGATGTATATCTCAAGATCCATTGTAAAACTTCTCTTTGATTAGAATCAGTAGGTAACAAAGGTTGTTAACATCTAAACTCCAGAGGGAGATACAGAGGAGCTGGGTTCTTCTCGTTGTAGGAAAGAAACATAAATGCTTAGACAAAGCCTGAGAGTTTGACAGATTTCTGAACTCATAAAAGTATAAAGAAATTATTTGGAAGAGCACAACACACTAAACTGGAAATGCATTTTTTTTATATATATGGAAATATATTGCCACACCATTAAAAACTCTATTCTGCCAACATGTGGCACAATTTCTTCCCCCATCCCCTTCTTTCTTTCTTTAACATAATTTAAGTTACATGGCTCCTTTGGATAAATCACAGAAAGATTGTATTCTGCTCTCCTAAAAAGAGAAGCATCGTTGACAGCGTATGGGGTGAGGGGCACATCTCACAAGTGAAAAGAGAAACATGCATAATGAGGAACAATTCACCACACTGAGTAATATAGTGACCACAATCTAGTGCTCTCACACTTCAGTGAAGGTACTCAGATACTGCAATGAGGAGCATGGGTATAGATACACAGGTAAGGCACAAGATTTGGAGTCGAGATGTGGGTACTATTCTCACTTCTGTCACACACTTGCAGCCAGACCATGAAAAATTACTTAGAACAGGAAGCCAGGGTTTCAATTTCTCCATCTGTAGTGTAAAAAAAATAAAATAAATAAAAATAAAAAATATTTCATTAATTTACTTCATCTAATGACTATCACAACGGCTGGACACGTTGAATAAGCCAACATCAGATATCCAGCACACATAGTGGTTGTTATATGTAGATCTTAAAGCTATTCTCTCACTTATAAAGTTATCATTATGAAGACTGTTGGCCAAATTCTGACCTTAGTTACATCCTGTGCTGCTCTGTGGAATAGGATTGCATGGGGTGTGTTTCAGGGCAAACTTTGTCCTGAAGTATCTGTAAAACTCAGCATGTTTTCTCTGATGATACACACACCTCTTTAAAAAAGAGGAGTCTGCTAATCATATAGATTTTCTCCTGTTCCTCCAACTCCACTCAGTGCTAGTATGAAGTTCTTCCCATCAAAGAACAGGACACAGTTTCACAAAGGATTGTGATAAAATCATTTAAAAACTATATAATGTATGAACATTAAATTTGGTATTTAGTTAGAGGCATTTCCATTTAAACAAAATCTCTTCAATTTAGAGTCCTGATTTTCCATTCAGTTATAGAATCGCTTGGTTGCACAAGTTTACCACTAGGTGGCAATGCTCATTTGTTCCAAGTATCTCATAACAGTATACCAGGCAGACCATTGTGCCAGGCAGACCAGATGTTCCAAGCAGCCACATTTTTTTTTCCTCAAAAGGGTTATCAAACGCTGTGCACTGGAGACCTCTTTAATACATGATGGTTCAAGTAAGTGGAAGAGCGAACATTATTATTATTAATTATTTGTATTACTGTAATTCCTAGAATCCCTATTTGTGGACCTTGTAGCCTGGTAAAAGGTTCGTTCCCTTATAAACATTTAATTTAGAGATGGGGTAACAATTCAAGCATATCAGTGACATAAATTGATACATGGCAGATTCCTTCCTTTAGTAGATGTACTAATCTGAAAACATGTGAATGACATGTACCTGTTAAACTGTTATTGACAATAACCTGTTAAACTGTTATTGTTGAAATGGAGCCATTTGTACTTCCAAATAAGAACATTGTACTCACTCTTCTGTTCCCTCTTCTTCCTTTATCAGATTCTTATTTTGCTCCCATAGTTTGCAAAAGATGGTAATGTAGTGGCATTAATCTTTCCACTTTAGCTTTCTCTGAAACAGCCTAAAACAATGGCTCTTAGGCTCTCAGTGTGTTTAAAACTTGTGTTAGTCAACGTGTTTGCAGAAAATGGTGATGAAGTGTCATTAATCCTTCCACTTCGGCACACATTGTGGGTAAGTGGGTTTTGCTCAGGGATTTTCTTTGGCTTTCAGGCCAGGGTCTCTAAAGCAGTGGTAACCCAGCACATCTGCACATTTACTGCAGTTATGGCCAATAGCTTCAATAGTCACTGTGCCCCGCCTATACAGGGAGTTAGAGATGTATGGATCCATGTAGTATTGCATACAGTTTTGGTCCCCCCCCCCACTACAGAAGGGATGTGGACAAATTGGAAAGAGTCCAGCGGAGGGCAACAAAAATGATTAGGAGGCCTGGGGCACATGACTTACGAGGAGAGGCTGAGGGAACTGGGGTTATTTAGTCTTCAGAAGAGAAGAGTGAGGGGGGATTTGATAGCAGCCTTCAACTACCTGAAGGGGGGTTCCAAAGAGGATGGAGCGAGGCTGTTCTCAGTGGTGGCAGATGACAGAACAAGAAACAATGGTCTCAAGTTGCAGTGGGGGAGTTCTAGGTTGGATATTAGGAAACACTATTTCACCAGGAAGGTGATGAAGAACCAGAATGGGTTACCTCGGGAGGTGTTGGAATCTCCATCCTTAGAGATTTTTAAGGCCCAGCTTGACAAAGTCTTGGCTGGGATGATTTAGTTGGTGTTGGTCCTGCATTGAGCAGGGGATTAGATTAGATGACCTCTTGAGGGATCTTCCAACCCTAATCTTCTATGATTCTATGATCTCCTTGTCACACCCTCACTTCTTGCCAGGCATGCTGCCAAGCCTTTGCATATTGCCCCAGTTGGACTATCCTCTGGTATTCATTTAGGTGATGACAGGTGCACATAGGCTGCAGAAGTGTAGCGTGCAGATTCTGAGCAGTAGTGCCCTGCGCAGATACAAAATTTGTATCTGCATTCGATCTGCAAATATGCGTGGATTTGCAGGGCTCTGTTGAGCAGCCTGTCCCCCTTCCCACAAAAGTGGAATCACATAGTGCAATCAATCTTTTTATATGTTCCATGAGGAAGGAGGGCAAGACTTGGTCTTTAGTGTATGTGGTTATCTTGTGCTGGACACTGTGTGATCGGTTTACTTATATTCAGGATCCTGTGTTTTGTGCAGTTCCACGCCTATAGAATCTGGCCCTTGCTGCAGAATTTTGCTTGAGAATGTAGGTTTTCACTTTAAAAAAAAAAGTGTCTAGCCTTTTTGGTTGCAAAGAGAACCTTGAAAACGTGACCTGAATGTTAACTAATGCACTATCATCTTCCTGAATCTGCAAACAGCCTAAAACAATGTCTCTGAGGCTCTCAGTGTGTCTAAAACTTGCATTAGTCAATAAAATTTAAATACTACTTAGCAGCTACTATAGATGCATCTTAACACCCATAAATGGTTTTAGTTGGTCATGGGCAACCTGAGATTGACTACTGCAAGCTAAAACAGTTTAAGCACGGTTAAACCAATCTAAGGGTCTGTCTACACTTAGATATTTACCAAAATAACTATTCTGGAATAATTATTTTGGTAAATG
Organism: Gopherus evgoodei; assembly: GCF_007399415.2. Lineage (NCBI taxonomy): Eukaryota > Metazoa > Chordata > Testudines > Testudinidae > Gopherus > Gopherus evgoodei. Next base: position 47,458,597 of record NC_044327.1, read on the forward strand.
TCCAAGTGTAAACAAGCCTTCAGTGCATTTACATTATGGTTTTGCACCAGACTGATTTTAAATTGATCTGGTTAAACTAGTGCAACTTTTATACTCCAGATAGTTAAGTCCCAAGCAGACTGCAAAGAGCTACAAAAGGATCTCACAGAACTAGGTTACTGGGCAACAAAATGGCAGATGAAATTCATTGTTGATAAATACAAAATAATGCAAATTGGAAAACATAATCCCAACTATATATATAAAATGATGGGGTCTAAATTAACTGTTACCACTCAAGAAAGAGATTAAGGAGTCATTGTGGATAGTTCTCTGAAAACATCCATTCAATGTGCAGCGTCAGTCAAAAAAAGCAAACAATGTTGGGAATCATTAAGAAAGAGACAGATAATAAGACAGAAAATACCATATTGTATCTATATACATCCATTGTACACCCACATCTTGAATACTGCATGCAGATTTGGTCACCCCATCTCAAAAAAGATGTATTGAAATTGAAATGGTTCAGAAAAGGGCAACAAAAATGAGTAGGGGTATGGAACAGCTTCCATATGAGGAGCTATTAATAAGAGTGAGACTTTTCAGCTTGGAAAGGAGTCAAATAAGGGGGGATATAATAGAGGTCTATAAAATCATGACTGGTGTGGAGAAAGTAAATAAGGAAGCGTTATTTATTCCTTTTCATAACTCAAGAACCAGTGGTCCCCAAATGAAATTAATAGGCAGCAAGTTTAAAACAAAAGAGAGTATTTTTTTCACACAACACACAGTCAACCTGTGGAACTCCTTGCTAGAGGATGTTGTGAAGGCCAAGACTACAACAGGGTTCAAAAAAGAACTAGGTAAGTTCATGGAGGATAGGTCTGGAGGATGGAGTTCATGGAGGATAGCTTCTGGCAAACAGCAGCTATTAGCTGCTGTTTGCCAGAAGCTGGGAATGGGTGACAGAGGATGGATGACTTGATGATTACCTGTTCTGTTCATTCCCTCTGGGGTGCCTGACACTGGTTACTGTCAGAAGACAGGATACTGCGCTGGATGGACCTTTGGTCTGACCCAAGATGGCCTTCTTATGTTCTAGTATAGACAGGGACTAATTCATATTTGAGGCTAGAAAGGAATAAAAAGTATAAGTGGCTGATAAGGGGAATGGCAGGAAATCAAGAATTTTAAGGACAAAAACTGCAAACAAGCCACAGGCTGCAGAAGGGATGGAAAACTCCTCTGAGCGCTTCTTTGGATACTTGTCATTCTGTGAATACTTAATTATACAGGTATATTTAAAGCAAAACAAAAATTTGTCTCATATTTTTCTCATTTTTTTTTCCCTACGAATATGGTCTTTTCTTGTCTACAATCTAAAGCCAGTTGTTTTGGAACCGGGAAAGGTCTCTGCTGCTTCATGTTCTTATTTAACCAGTAATCTCTTCATTTTCTACTAATGGCATGCATTTAAATCCCTTTAAATATTAACAGTGGTGCCAGAGAATACAAGTTCAGTACATAAAGGCCTGTCTGAATTAGTACAGAATTTCTGAATAGGTGTGGGCTGTGGTTATTTTACTTTAAGTAAATGAACTTTGCTGCAGTAATATCCCATTACTACAGATTATATGTACTGCTGGAAAATAAATCAGCTCGTCAGCAAATCTGGGTGTCCTGACTTTACATATATTATACAAATATTTAACATGTGTGCCATTGCTCTCCACTGTACTACTCTTGCTTGAATAGATGTTATACTAATCTAGCTATCTAAAGTACTGCAAAGTGGCATGAGGAAAAGGGTGACACTTTAAGCCTTTTCATTCAGAGCGAGAGAGTCTGAGGATAGGACTGGGAGCCAGGTAGTCTCCAATATTAATGCTGTCTGACACTGATTCCATGGAAGGCCTTTTTCATAGGTTGGATTGGTGGTCACTCGATGGTGCCATGGCAGGAGCAGGGAGGGTTTCTGGTGGTTGGAGGATTGGCCAGCTCAGGACTCTTGTCTAGAGCAAATCCTAACCTAGCTCCACTTCTCTTTCCTCCAGGAATATTACTTCTCCTTTCCCACCCTGTACTCCCACTATGAACCATGTCTTTCCATTGCAGGTCCCAGCTTCTCTTTCATGCTGTGAACCAAGGAGTAGAGAGAGATGATCACAGAACTTAAACAACCAGGTACTTGAATTCAGGAACTGTGTCTGTAGACAGGTGGAGTGGCCTCCCTCTGACGCTGACAGGATACTCCCTGCCCTCTGGTGGACGGAGCCAGGTCAGGCCCAACCTTTGCACCAGAAGCAGAGGCGTGGAACAGGAAGTATAAGATGTGGGGCCTCCAGCTCAGTTGAGGGAGAGCCAGGGAAGGAGTTGGATTCCTCTGCCTTATTGCTGACCCTTGAGCCAGAGACCGAGCTGTACCAACCCCTGCCCCTGGAGGAATACCCTGAGGAGCTGCCGAATACTCTGAGGAGTCTGAGGGCCCGTGAGCAACGAAGCCCTTCAAACAGGTAGGGATAGGAAATAGCCGAGAAAAACAAGATATTAGTCTGATTGTGTTGTGTTTCAGGAGGATCCCTGCTGACCCAGTAGCAGGATTACTCGCCATTGTTAGGGCTTTGGGCTGGGACTTGGTGGAGTAGGTTGGGTCTGGGTCCTCCTACCCCCTGCTGCCAGCCCCATTCCTGAGGTGGCAGCCTACCCAGTTTAGGCCAGATGGCCTCCATTTGTTTGTTTTTTGCCCCACCAGGGAGCTGGGCCATAGACTGCAGTTGCTCTGCCCTGCCGAGGGAGCTTGAGCCTGACTCCGTCTGCCCCAAAGACACAGCTGGGCTGAAGACTGATAATCTACCTGATCTGCCCCATTGGCACATACCATGCTAATTCCTTGTCAATTGGCCGATAGGTGGCATAGAGAGGTGGAGTGGCCTCCCTCCAAGGCTGACAGGAAGGAATCACTCCATGCTACTACAGTGTTCAAGAAGGGACAAGGTCTTTGGTTGTCTGATATTAGGGTAATATGAGATGGGAAGGAATCGGAAGGCCCCACAGACATGGTACAAGGAAGGCACTCTCTCAAGGCAGAGAAGAGGTGTATTTTGCATATTATTAGTGTGCTAATAGATAACCTCTCTAAAATTATTAGAATATTGGAACTTCCACAGCAGACTTCAGGCTCCATTTTCAATAGTGGCCCCCTATGTAAATCCCTGCATATGGATTTAGGTTCTTAACTGTAGGCATTCAAGTTTGAAAACTTAAGTCTTTGTTTTGTGGATCTGAGTTTCGGTAACTATCAAAACTATAATGGTAATAGTAGGACAGTACTCACTCAAAGTGTTACTAGTCGAATCGTAGGACTGGAAGGAACCTTGAAAGGTCATCTAGTCCAGTTCATGGTACTCATGGCAGGACTATGTAGTAACTAGACCATCCCTGACCGGTGTTGTCTAACCTGCTCTTAAAAATCTCCGGTGATGAAGATTCTACAACTTATCTAGGCAATTTATTCCAGCGCTTAACCACCATGATGGGTAGGAAGTTTTTCCTAATGTCCAACCTAAACCGCCCTTGCTGCAATTTAAGCCTGTTGCTTCTTATCCTATCTTCAGATGTTCACGAGAACACATTTTCTCCCTCCTGCTTGCAACAACCTTTTATGTACTTGAAAACTGTTACTGTGTCCTCTCTCGGACTTCTTTTCTCCAGACTAAACAAATCCAGTTTCTTCAATCTTCCCTCATAGGTCATGGTTTTTAGACCTTTTAATCATTTTTGTTGCTTTTTCTCTGGACTTTCTCCAATTTGTCCACATCTTTCCTGAAATGTCGCGCCCAGAACTGGACACGATACTCCAGTTGAGGTCTAATCAGCACAGAATAGAGTGCAGGAATTACTTCTCGTGTCTTGCTCACAATACGCCTGCTAATACATCCCAGAATTATATTCCTTTTTTTTTGGTCCCCCCCCCCAAAGTGTTACATTGTTGACTCATATTTAGCTTGTGATCCCCTATGACCCCAGATTCCTTTCTGCAGAACTCCTTCATATATGTGTAACTGATTGTTCCTTGCTAAGTGGAATACTTTGCATTTGTCCTTACTGAATTTCATCCTATTTACTTCAGACCATTTCTTGAGTTTGTTCAGATCATTTTGAATTTTAATCCTAACCTCCATAACACCTGGAACCCCTCCAAGCTTGGTATCATTTGCAAACTTTATATGTACTCTCTATGCCATTATCTAATCATCAATGAAGATATTGAACAGAACCTGTGGGACCACATTCAATATGCCTTTCTAGCTTGACAGTGAACCACTGATAACTACTCTCTGGGAACAGTTTTCCAGCCAATTATGGACACACTTTATAGTAGCTCCATCTAGGTTGCATTTCCCTAGTTTGTTTATGAGGCGGTTATGTAAGACAGTATTAAAAGCCTTACTAAAGTCAAGATATATCCCATGTACCACTTCCCCACCCCCCCATCCACAAGGCTTGTTACCCTGTCAAAGAAAGCTGTTAGGTTGGTTTGATAAGATTTGTTCTTGACAAATCTATGATGACTGTTATTTATCACCTTATTATTTTCTAGGTGTTTGCAAATTGCTGAATTATTTTCTCCATTATCTTCTCAGGTACTGAAGGTAAGCTAACTGGTCTGTAATTCCCTGGGTTGTCCTTATTTCCCTTTTTACAGATGAGCACTATAATTGCCCTCTTCCAGTCCCCTGGAATCTCTCCTGTCTTCCATGACTCTTCAGAGAGAATCGCTAATGGCTCATATCTCCTCAGTCAGCACCTTGAGTATTCTAGGATATATTTCATCAGGGTCTCGTGACTTGAAGATGTCTAAAGTGTCTAAGTAATTTTCAATTTGTTCTTTCCCTATTTTAGCCTCTGATCCTACCTAATTTTCACTGGCACTCACTATGTTAGACATCCAATCACCAACAAACTTCTTGGTGGAAACCGAAACAAAAACATCATTTAGCACTTCTGCCATTTCCTCATTTTCTGTTATTTTTTTCCTGTCTCATTGAGTAATGGGCATACCCTATCCTTGGTCTTTCTCTTGCTGCTAATGTATTTGTAGAATGTTTTCTTGTTACTCTTTATATCTCTATATAGTTTAATCTCATTTTGTGCCTTGGCCTTTCTAATTTTATCCCTATATACTTGTGTTATTTGTTTATATTCATCCTTTGTAATTTGACCTAGTTTCCACTTTTTTGTAGGACTCTTTTTGAGTTTCAGATCATTGAAGATCTCCTGGTAAAGCCAGAGTGGTCTCATGCCATACTTCCTGTCTTTCCTACACAGTGGGATTGTTGGCTCTTGTGCCCTCAATAATGTCTCTTTGAAAAACTGACAACTCGCTTGAACTATTTTTCCCCTTAGACTTGTTTCCCATGGGATCTTACTTACCAACTCCCCAAGTTTGCTAGGGTCTGCCTTCTTGAAATCCATTGACTTTATTGTTCTGCATTCCCTCCTACCATTCCTTAGGATCATAAACTCTACCATTTCATGATCACTTTCACTTCAGCTGCCTTCCACTTTCAAATTCTCAACCAGTTCCTCCCTGTTCGTCAAAATCAAATCTAAAACAGCCTTTCCCCTAGTAGTTTTCTCCACCTTCTGAAATTAAAAAATGTCTCCAATACATTCCAAGAACTTGTTGGATAATATGTGCTCAGATGTATTATTTCCCCAGCAGATGTCTGGGTCCCCCATCACCACCAAGTCCTGTGCTTTGGATGACTTTGTTGTTTAAAAAAAGCCTCACCCACCTCTTCTTCCTGGTTAAGTGGTCTATAATAGACCCCTTCTGTGACATCACCCTTGTTTTTACCCCATTTATCCTTACTCAGAGACTTTCAACAAGTCGGTCTCCTGTTTCCATCTCAGCCTCAATCCAAATGTATACAATTTTAATATATAAGGCACACCAACACCTTCTCCCTTTTTTCCCTGCCTCTCCATCCTGAGTAAGCTGTACCAGTCTATACTAATATTCCAGTCATGCGTATTATCCCTCCAAGTCATAGTTGTGTTTATTAACTAGCATTTCAAGTTTGTTCTGCTTATAGACTCATAGACTCTAGGACTGGAAGGGACCTCGAGAGGTCATCGAGTCCAGTCCCCTGCCCTCATGGCAGGACCAAATACTGTCTAGACCATCCCTAATAGACATTTATCTAACCTACTCTTAAATATCTCCAGAGATGGAGATTCCACAACTTCCCTAGGCAATCTATTCCAGTGTTTAACTACCCTGACAGTTAGGAACTTTTTCCTAATGTCCAACCTAAATCTCCCTTGCTGCAGTTTAAGCCCATTGCTTCTTGTTCTATCATTGGAGGCTAAGGTGAACAGGTTTTCTCCCTCCTCCTGATGACACCCTTTTAGATACCTGAAAACTGCTATCATGTCCCCTCTCAGTCTTCTCTTTTCCAAACTAAACAAACCCAGTTCCTTCAGCCTTCCTTCATAGGTCATGTTCTCAAGACCTTTAATCATTTTTGTTGCTTTTCTCTGGACCCTCTCCAATTTCTCCACATCTTTCTTGAAATGTGGTGCCCAGAACTGGACACAATACTCCAGTTGAGGCCTAACCAGCGCAGAGTAAAGTGGAAGAATGACTTCTCGTGTCTTGTTTACAACACACCTGTTAATGCATCCCAGAATCACGTTTGCTTTTTTTGCAACAGTATCACACTGTTGACTCATATTAAGCTTGTGGTCTACTATGACCCCTAGATCTCTTTCTGCCATACTCCTTCCTAGACAGTCTCCTCCCATTCTGTATGTGTGAAACTGATTGTTCCTTCCTAGGTGGAGCACTTTGCATTTATCTTTATTGAACTTCATCCTGTTTACCTCAGACCATTTCTCCAATTTGTCCAGATCATTTTGAATTTTGACCCTGTCCTCCAAAGCAGTTGCAATCCCTCCCAGTTTGGTATCATCCGCAAACTTAATAAGCATACTTTCTATGCCAACATCTAAATCGTTGATGAAGATATTGAACAGAACCGGTCCCAAAACAGACCCCTGCGGAACCCCACTTGTTATACCTTTCCAGCAGGATTGGGAGCCATTAATAACTACTCTCTGAGTACGGTTATCCAGCCAGTTATGCACCCACCTTATAGTATCCCCATCTAAATTGTACTTTCCTAGTTTATCTATAAGAATATCATGCAAGACTGTATCAAATGCCTTACTAAAGTCTAGGTATATCACATCCACCGCTTCTCCCTTATCCACAAGGCTCGTTATCCTATCAAAGAATGCTATCAGATTAGTTTGACACGATTTGTTCTTTACAAATCCATGCTGGCTATTCCCTATCACCTTACCACCTTCCAAGTGTTTGCAGATAATTTCTTTGATTACCTGCTCCATTATCTTCCCTGTTACAGAAGTTAAACTAACTGGTCTGTAGTTTCCTGGGTTGTTTTTATTTCCCTTTTTATAGATGGGCACTAAATTTGCCCCCTTCCAGTCTTCTGGAATCTCCCCCGTCTCCCATGATTTCCCAAAGATAATAGCTAGAGGCTCAGATACCTCCTCTATTAACTCCTTGAGTATTCTAGGATGCATTTCATCAGGCCCTGGTGACTTGCAGGCATCTAACTTTTCTAAGTGATTTTTTACTTGCTCTTTTTTTATTTTCTCTTCTAAACCTACCCTCTTCCCGTTAAGCATTCACTATACTAGACATTCCTTCAGACTTCTCAGTGAAGACTGAAACAAAGAAGTCATTAAGCATCTCTGCCATTTCCAAGTCTCCTGTTACTGTTTCCCCCTCCTCATTGAGCAGTGGGCCTACCCTGTCCTTGGTCTTCCTCTTGCTTCTAATGTATTGATAAAAAGTCTTCTTGTTTCCCTTTATTCCCATAGCTAGTTTGAGTTCATTTTGTGCCTTTGCTTTTCTAATCTTGCCTCTGCATTCCTGTGTTATTTGCCTATATTCATCCTTTGTAATCTGACCTAGTTTCCATTTTTTATATGACGCCTTTTTATTTTGTAGGTCACGCGAGATCTCGTGGTTAAGCCAAGGTGGTCTTTTGCCACATTTTCTATCTTTCCTAACCATCGTAATAACTTGCTTTTGGGCCCTTAATAGTGTCCCTTTGAAAAACTGCCAACTTTCTTCAGTTGTTTTTCCCCTCAGTCTTAATTCCCATGGGACCTTACCTATCAGCTCTCTGAGCTTACCAAAATCCGCCTTCCTGAAATCCATTGTCTCTATTCTGCTGTACTCCCTTCTACCCTTCCTTCGAATTGCAAATTCTATGATTTCATGATCACTTTCACCCAAGCTTCCTTCTACTTTCAAATTCTCAACAATTTCTCCATACTTCTTGCAAATTCTCCATACTTCTTGCATTAGTAAACAGACATCTAAGATACTGATTTGATTTCCCCTCTATGTTCTCTCTTGTGTCTCCCTTATCCCTGCCATAATGGCCCATGCGCCCCCTCCCCCCCAGATTCCGACCCTTCTCCCAGGTCACCATGTTTTTGACTTTCCTGTAGGATTTTGTCACCTGCCCCTACTGAACCTAGTTTAAAGCCCTCCTCACAAGGTTAGCCAGCCTGTATCCAAGTATGCTCTTCCCCTTCCTTGATAGGTGGGCTCCATCTCTGCTTAGCAGTCCTTCCTGGAACAGTATCCCATGGTCAAGGAGGCCAAAGCCCTCCGGGCGACACCATCCTTGCATCTATGAGATGAATGCCTGGCTGCATCTGTCTGTCTGTCTGGGTCCCTACCTGTGACTGGAAGGATCGAAGAGAACACCACCTGCACCACAGACTCCTTCACCCTTACTCTGAGTGCCCTGTAGTCACTTCTAATCTGCTCAAGGTCATACCTTGCAGTATCATTAGTGTCCCATGGATGAGTAGCATAGGGTAGCAGTCAGAGGGCTGGATGATCCTTGACAATCCCTCCATAACATCTTGGATATGGGCACTGGAAGGCAGCACACCTCGCGAGATGCCATGTCAGGCTGACAGATGGGTGCCTCTGTCCCCTTCAGAAGCAAGTCACTAATGACCGCTACCCTATGTTTTGTCCTGGGAGTTGTGGTTGTGATCATCCCAGCCTTGGGGGTATGTAGCTTCGCCTCCTCCACCTTGGGAGGCGATTCCGCATTGCTTGTTGCCAGGACAGTACAACGGTAGTTCATCACTATGGTGGGTGGATCGGCAGTAGGGGTGGAGCACTGCCTGCTTCCAGAAGTAACCAGCAGCCATTGTCCTCCCTGTGACAGAGCCATATCCTCCTCCTTCAGTGGCATGACAGCAGTCCTCTCTAGATGGATAGTTTCCTCAGTCTTGGATGTTTCCATATAAATACTGTCAATAAATTCCTCATGGAAACGGATGCTCCTCAGCCTAGCCACATCCTCCTGTAGCTCTACCGCCTGCTTCCTGAGAGATTCCACCAGCAGACACCTTTCACAATGGATAGTCCCCTCAGTCTGGCTTTCTGAATGGGAAATGCAGACCACAGTCTCTGCAAATCTACCACAGGATCTGGGTAGGGTATCCATGGTCAAGTTCGTGGTCTGGATGTAGGTGGAGGAGACAGGAGCAGTGTGGGTACTGGCAATGTAGCCCTTCATAACCATAGCAATTATATTACTATTGTCTCTTACAAACTCCCCTGTTTGCGGTCCCCTGTTCGCACAGTCCCCTTGGTGGCTTAGCCTATGGCTTTTAAGGCCTTTTCTCCTAGGTCGGTCCTATCCTCTCGTTCAATCACACAGAAGGAGGGTGATCACAAGGCTGACTGAGGCTGATCAAGGATGACCTAGGGAACAAAGGCTCAAACAGTCCGCAAACACACAATCCCAACTGACCCTGTAACTTTAAATAACCTCAAAGAGAAAGAAAAACACAAACAGCCAAACAAACTCACTCACCCCAAGATTACTACTTGCATCTTGTTCGTTCAGCAAGGGGATCTCATTCTCCCCCTCTTAAACTTCCCTGTTTGCAGTCCCCTGTTCACTAGCTTGCATGTGCATGCACCTTAGCGTGCACAAGTAGGCCCTTTTTAATATGCAGATGAGAAATTACATGCATAAATGTCAGTTTACACATATTGTCTATTCTTATGTGCAAATGCAGGTTCTTGCAGAAGCAGAGGCTATATATGTTTTTGCAAGCATAATGTTCCCTCCTTGGAAAAATTTCACCTTAACTGCTACTTATGAGCTGGCTTATGCTTTAACAGTCTGCCTTCTGTAATGAGTGGTGCATAGCTTCACTGCTCCAGGAGCAGAAGAGGAAGATTCCTCAGAGAGACAATATGTCAGGAATAAGTAACCTGATGTGTGCCATCTCAGCAGTGCAGGCTGGCATGGTTGGGGTGGAGTCTTCATTCCAACCACTCCTTGCCCACTTGCTTGGATGGGAAGTAGTGAGCATGCAGTACCTGCTTACTCCTTTCAGGGATGCTGCACAGTAATGTTAGGTTGGAGAATTACTTTATAGGCTGGGTCACAAAATGGTTCTGTCTCTCCAGTTTCTCTGCAAACTGGAATGAAAGAATTGTGCCTGAGAGGAGGTCTTCAAGGAGTAGGAAAATAAAGCACAGAGACAAAAGGAAAATGCATAAATAGTAGGAACGCTTTCTAGTCAGACAACCTACGTGGCTAGTGCTCTCTTGTGACTCAGAGAGAACTGCAGAGCACTTTTAGACAAAGTTGGAGAAGCAAGTGGTTTGTGGAAAAAATACCTAATTTATGCCCTCTAATGATATTCAACTTCTCCATGCTATTTGGGTGGCCTACCCGCCTTCTATCTACCTCCCAAATATCCATTAGTGGAATTGTTTATTAATTGCAGCCTTGCTACTGACATGCCGTGACTTTGATTGATGATTAAAGAGCTGTTCTGTTAAATGTACCAGGCAACATAAGCCTGAAATTACAGCTGTACTCTGAAAAGTAACACAGCATTTAAAAAAAAAAAAGTATTCTGGGTTTCCAGTTTTCTCTTGATTCTGTTTCAAAAATATTGATTCTGTTTCAAAAAATATTTTAAACTATCTACCCTGGAAATTTCAACCTGGAATCTGGATTCTTTTTAATTCTGGATCATCACCAATGATCAAGATTCCACAACTGGAACTTAGTTAACAATTCTGTGAATTGTAAATGCCAAAAAAGATTCCAGCTCATTTGCCCAGAGCAGAATTGTGTGCAGTGCTAAGAATAAAAAGCAGTGAAAACTCATTTTACTTAGAAAAGTAAGCAATAGACTGTGCATAGAAACAGAGAGTAGAACTCTGGAGGGTTAAGAGATGTTATTTTAACATCTTCATTTTTCTTGAACTTTTAATTGTCCATTGATTTCAGTGAAACAAAATGAACTGAAATGTTGGTTGGTTTTCCCTGCACCTATGCTGAAGAACCAACTAGGAAAGAGTTAACATCTGATGTTTCTATGCTTGTTAATTACATAAAAAGGACAAAGACTACATGGAGATGGCAGCTAGAATTATCTGTGACAGATTAATGTGTAATTTACAAATTCAAAATATTATGTTTGAAGATCTTCTATAGACACTGCAATTTTTTTCTTATGTGCAAACGTTAAGACTGCTTTCCCCCTTACCCCCAAAATCAAGAGCATATAACACTGAAGGTTTCAAAATCACTTACTTCTGAAATTTCTGTATTAGAGTGCAGTGGTTTATGGGTACCACAGTTATGGAATTGGTATAAGAACCCAAATACTAGAGTAGAATGATTAGTAATGGAACAGTTATAGACTTAAAAAAAATTGGTGGGGGGAGGCTTAGATTTTGTTTGTTTAACTTTACATTCCTAAATGAAAGTCAGGACAGTAAATTAGTGGCAAAAAGCTCTATTCACATTCTCTAGTAACAGAAAATCTATAGTTCATAGCATGATTGACCATATCCCTGAGCAGCCAGTTTCACATTTAATCTTTCAGTAAAATTCAAAAGGAAGAATAATGGAGGCAACAATTATTGCACATGTTATTGTGCAAATGCCAGTTTTCTTTATTCTTATACAATTATGAAAGTCAAAAGGTCAGGATATGAAATGCTAAGAACATCCCCATAGCTGATCAGTTAATCCTGGGAATGCATAAAAGGGACTGCTTAGTCAGTCATAAAATTTTAAAGAGCTATGGTAAATCTCTGTGCAAATATTGCCTTCATTTTTACAGTAAAGCAGTTAAGTGATATTCAGAATGATCACTTATCTCTGTTCTGTAACCCATTTAACCCCTAATAGTGCACCTTATTTTATACTCATATTCCCTCTGCAATGGTCTTTATGTAAGAGTGAAGTAGAAGGGTTAAAAATTAAGATCGTATCCATTAACTCAAGTTTACTTCACATCAGCATTGCTCACCACAGGATGAGTAACTGAATCATTCTCTAGTGAAAACATTTATCTGCAGCCCTCTTGTGCAGCTGCTTAACATGCAAGTTTGACAGTGTTCAGAGCTCTATCTCCAAGACCCCATTCTGTTCTTGCTGCAGTTGATCAGAAATAATAAGCATGTGCCGAGCAAGAAGTGTACTTCCTATAAGCAGTGAAACAAGAAAATGAAAGCTAAGAGAGACCAATTCATCATTACCTCATTGAATTATAATTGGCATTCAGACATTTCTTATTCAAACAGTGTCTGCCAATTACATCTCCAGGAATGGGCAAAAGACTAAATTTTTTTCAGAAATCCTTTTCAAAATCCATTGCAACTCTCAGGTAAGCTTTCCAGACAGTTTTATTAACCAAATCTCGCGAAGTGTGTACTTTTTCTATATTCCTTTCCCTGTCATTAGCAATTAAAAGAACAAAAACAAAATAAATGATGGAGCCAGATGAAAAATAGACTACAGGGTCAATAAGAGAAAGGAAGTTCAAAGGCACAAAAATAAGGTCATATGATTAAATGTGTAAAAACAAAATCAGTGGCATATATATAACTGCGATATAAACCACAATGCTTCCTTCACATCAGTGGAAGGTAGCTATAATATATAAAAAAGAGAGCTGAATGGGGGCAAAACAAAGGGAGTGGCAGCTTTGCGAGATGCATCTGTCTGTTGACCAGGCTGTGAAGCCTTTATTCCCAATAGTGAGCAGTTACTTGCAGGAATAATCACATTGACATCAGTACAAACAACTCCCTAGTGGGAATAAGGGGTTCACAATATGGCATCACATGTGTATGTTAGGGGGTTCGGTGAGTAAATGCAGGTATCTAGTGGACGAGCATCCAGTCTATACTGCATGCTCCCTGTGAAGGTATCTAAAGTCCACTATGACATAATGGTCTGTATTAATTAACTGGAGAAGTTAATGTGGTGCAGACTAGCATTAATTCTCCATACAAAGGATAGTATTGGGGGGCAAAGTAGCTAACTATGCCACCAGATGTGTTGGGGGAGCATCTGGAAAGAAAACTGCTTTGTAGGTCTGGTGGAGGAACCATAACATGACACAGGTCTGTGCTTCCTGGCTGTCCCCAACTGATGCAGCCTCACCATTTCCCCTGCCAGGAAATCTCCATCCCTGTGAAACTGATGGGAAAATGTGACAAAAAAAAAAATGCCCCAGCTTTTTTCAGTAACTTTTCCTTTCTCATGAGTGTCATTCTATATGAGGAAAAGATGGGGCATGCAAAGCCTAGATTTTGATGCTCCCAAAATCAGATATGATGAGCAATTAGAGAGGAGACAGATATCTTCTGTTTACACAGAAACACCTCGCAACTCATCAATAATGACAGGAAAGGAAATACAGAAGAAAGTATGTGACAGGTTAATGGAGTTATAGTGGGGTAACAGTTTTTATCCCTGTGCTTCTTTATCCTCCAGAGCCTCTGCTTACATTCACATCAGCAATGTCATAGATTAATGAAGGAGTTGTTTCATTCCATCTACAGTGCTTATTTTGGAGAAGTTTAGTTTACATGAAAAAGGAAAATAATGAACTTATCACAATGTCATTGCTTATAGGAAAAAACATATGAATAAGAGAGTACACATTACAGCAAGTGGACACCATCAACACTTCGGCTTAGCATTATGACATTTTTTGTATATCATAAAAGTTAATACACGTGGTATTGGGAGCTTTGAATGACTATGTGTCAAACTGGTTCTTAGGATCGTACAGGGGTATTCTCAGCTGAAAACTCAATGCTGTGACGGCTACAAGACCAGATTCAGACTGGGTGTAAGCAGATATTTGGAGCTTTCAACTGATGTCAGTAGGAGTTGCATCTAATTACACGAGGACTGAATTTGATCCATATTATTGATTTAAGCATGTGATGATAACCTGTTTTACCAGAATTCAAACCTGAACCCTAGCCTAACCTTATTCTGAGACGTCCTACTCCTCTGACAGTTCTCCCACTACTGGGCTAGGAGGCTGGTCTTTTATAATCCCACTTCCTGTCCCACCACTCTGCTTCCGGTTGGATGGCCATACATGGCCTAGTTCTGCCCACCAGGGAGTGATTTCAGATCTCTCCCCTTCTGACAGGGTGGGAGGCCGCGCCTCCTCGCTGCACATATATGCAAGTGATATGCTTGTGTCTCTCTCCCCCAGATGATGTTGTATATCACTTGTATTTATGGCAAGATCTTTGGATCAAAGACTGTGTCTTTGTATTGTTTGTAGAACACCTAGCAAAATGGGGCTCAGATCCTTTATGTGCTATTGCAGTATCAATATGTAGAAATTAATGCAATGCTATGACAGCTATTGCCCTTTTCCAGCAGCTCAAGTGATACTAAAAGAGGTCTCTGATTACTACATGTGTACCCTGTTGTGATGGGGTATACAAACCCCACAGCAAGCCGTTGAACTGCTTGGGCTCAGCTAGCTTGGCCCCACCACACTTTCAAAAGATGCACAGACTGGAAGAGGAGTTGAAAAGTAGCAGAACAGCATCCTTATGAACAGATCAGGGAAGAGAAAAGACTTCTAGCTTGCAGCTCCTGTGTTTTGTTTATGGACTATCCTGGAAGGGGAGAGACTTGGGACTGAC
This sequence comes from Gopherus evgoodei, assembly GCF_007399415.2. Lineage (NCBI taxonomy): Eukaryota > Metazoa > Chordata > Testudines > Testudinidae > Gopherus > Gopherus evgoodei. Next base: position 47,473,646 of record NC_044327.1, read on the forward strand.
CTGGCCAGAGGGCCAAGACGCAAGAGGAGGCACCTGCCTCCTCAAGAGAGAGAGAGCTACTGTGCTTGCCTGGCTGCGAAGAGATGCTAAGTGGTGAGCTGACCCCCTTCACAGCCTCCTTGGGTAGACTATGAACTTTGGACAACAGCTGAGTGGTAGGAAGTGGCCTAGGAAAGGCAGCCTTAATGTGTTCCTGGGCATCAGACCCTTGTATCACCTTCATGAGGCCCAGTGCAATGGGAAGGCCCAAAAACCCCCTCTGCAGGTTGAAGGGCCTAAGCTCTGACTGCTAGGCAATGCTCCCCATGAGCAAAGACTATCACACTTGTATACCATATTTGCCATGCATGTATCTAGATTAGGAATAAAAGTATGATGTTAGTACTTGACTAGTTTAGTACATGTTAAAGGTAGGGTGCCTTGTCTAGACTAGACTTTTAAAACATGTTAGTTAGCAAGTGGCAGCTAAGGTGTGGTAACATGACAACTTAAAGTCTAATTTAGGGAAGGACCACACCATGCAAAGCACTGGAATTAAAGTAGCAGGATTCAGTTACAATCCAACATAGAGTGGAAAAATACTGACAAATCTAATACTTCTGAAGGATTTTCGTATTCAAATATAGAAAATTAGATTCCTATTGCACCACGTCTAATAATTTGAAGTCATGTTAGATAGTAATTTGGGGCTTTGAATCTTTTAGATAAGTAGTTCTGTAGATTTCATTTATTTGACTGTTTACATTTGCCTGAACTAAATATTTAAAATAGCCTTAAAGTATGTGTATGTTTGCTGGGGTGAGGCGAATGTTAGTTTGGTAATAAAAGTTAGAAGGAGAATTAAACTTTGAAATAGGAAAGATGGGAACCTTATTTACCAAAAGTTACAGTATAATAGTGAAAGAGAGTGAAGGCCAGAAAACTTAAAACTGGTAAATGAGAATGGAACAGTAAGCAACTTGTACAGTCATCCTCAATGAATGAAATGAACAGTTTTCACCACTCCGCGCTATAGCCTGTTTTATTTGTATTACATAAAATCTTGCCCTTTTCCTTTTTTATTGATTTCTTTCTGATACTGGAACAGCTCAGTATCATAAATTGCAAAGCTGTTTGATGAATATGCTAGGTTCAACTCAAAATGTTAGTCCTTACATTTATTTGTGAGTGGAATTGTGTCATGTTAGCGTTTGTTATGGTTGACTGCACTACAGAGGGAAAAAGTGTTGTAAATTTTGATGCAGTGCAGCTGTACAAACCGTTATGTAAGTGTCAGCTTTTAATTGACTGACTGGCTATGTGCCTTTTTTCTCTAGATCTATCTGAATATTAGTAAATCATGTTGTGGTGGCATGTGGTACAGTGAGGATAAATTGTGAGTGTATATAAGCACCCATATGGTAAATTTATATCTATCAATATTGTTCTTAGTTACAGTATATATCTTTATACTGAAAATAAGATAGTACAATGGGTCAACAGGTTTTATCACATGCATACTTAGTGTATAATATATACCAAATCACCTCAAGACATGTCGCTTTTTGGTGTCTAGCTGTCACAATGGATTATTTACTGGTCTTTCATCTCTGTAGATCTAGGACCAAGTACAGCTCTGAACTGGGTAGAAATCCAATGAAAGATTGTGTTTAGTGCAGGATTGAATATGGCACATAATCTCAAATTTTGTTTTTGTTAGCTCATAAGTGAAGATTAGCTTGATGGTCTCCTCACTATCTCCGGTGGGTCTTTGTCTGCATCATACATGAGGCAAGAAGGCAATGTGGCCATACTTTCTCATTTGATCTCAAATGCAAGAAGAGTCCCAGCTTGAAAATTAAGTCATCTGAATGTACAGTCCTAATATGTGAATCCAGGGATGAAATAAACACAAGAATATCCTTGATGTACAGATAATCTGGTGAGAAATCCAATGAAGGCTAGTGAGATTCCTGGAATAAATAACAGAGCTCTTATTTAACATCATAATGGACTTCTCAAGAGTCATTGTCCTGAGAGATCTGAACATCCACATAGACAATATATCTAACAACATAGTTCACTATTTCCTACTTACCATAGATTTTTCTCAAGTTGTCTTGAGCATCATCCACAAAACCGAACATACGCTAGAGCTCATCTTCGGCATTGGGTCAGGTAGAGTGGACAACAATCTGTCCTCTTGCAGAGACCATCACCTTCTCATGATAAAGATTAAAAGAATCAATCATTTCCACTTCAGTGAATGAAGCTTCTAGAAAATGTTTGGAAGGAGTTGACAAACTAGCAGAACACTACAACCAACTACTGACTGAAGCCATTGATTGCTCCCCAAAGCCCCTTCCCTCCTACCATCTCTGTAAATTACTGTGATTTTTCTGATGAACTCTACCTAGTGAAGAAAAAAACCAGCTGAGTGAAGTGCATATGAGGCAAGATCCACTTGGCAACCTATGAAATTCTCCAGATGCAACTTCATATTGTGGCAACACAACTCTTTCATCATAGCAAAACTTAGCATTTCTCTCCTCTGGTGTTGGGACCTGGAGAAAATCAGTCCTATAAGGAGGTTTAATTTTTAATGTTGCGTTATTTACAGAGCAGGCCCTAGGGTTGGCCTCGAGGTTTCTTTAAACAAACAGACAAATTTCCTAAGTCCCATTGGAGTACTTCCTCTTATGCTGCTACCAATCGCCATCAACACTCTCTAACCCACACTGTGTTGGGAACTCAGGTCCCCACTCCAAACAGAAATAAATACAAGATTTCTCTTGTAGAGAAAAACAACTCTTTACCTGGGAGGAGCCCTTCCCCCTTGTCGCACACAGCTGTTTTGCAGCTTGCTTCTCATCCCTCCTTTCCCCTCTCTCTCCTAACTGGGGTCAGTTTTTTAGAGATCACGTGTTCGACTCTGGTGATCATAATTAACCTGAGGTAACTTCTTTCCGTTCATAGGAAAAGGGCTTTAAGTCTGATATACCTGCCTTCAACCACCCTTTTAGATCTGTCAGGTCTGACTGTGTCACAGTATGTACTCAGCAGCCATAAAGAAAGCTAAAAGGGCATATGACACAACTGAATCCTTTGTGTCCCTCTCAAACACAACTGCACCAGCTTGCTAAAGGTAAGCAGAAGTGTTTCATGCATCTCTAAAACTGACCCCCTGTCCTTCATGAGAAGTGAAGTCCAGTGAGAAACACCTAGTCCCCTTGATAACTGAGATAACCCGTGACTCCCTCAAAAAGGCAAACTATCAGTTATCCTAATGAATTCAGTACTCAGACTTTGGAGAAGCCAACCCTTAAAACAGCCTCTCTGAATGCCACCCACTCTCCAATCTCAATTTCTTTGGTAAAGTTATTGAGACCCCAAGCTCCAGTAATATCTGTCAAAATCCTAGATATATATCACAGTCATGTTTCAGACCTGGCAATGATACCAAAATGGCCCTGAGGAAAACTGCCTGTTGTTCATGGCACTAAGGGACTACCTTCTTCTGCTCTTAAGCAACAAATCAAATTCTTTGTTGATATTGCTAGATCTCTCTGCATCCTTCGAAACCATGGATCATATATGGTACTGATGACAAACAAACAAGATCTTATCTGAGAATGGCTTAGCACTGTGTAGGATGCACTTGTTCCTTTTATATAAGTTCCAGAGAGTCATGATGGGCACCTGTTCCTTGTCAAAATTCTTAAATAGACAAATCAGTACCATCGTGCACTTCTGCATAACTGACAGTCCCTTCTGAGAAGCCCAGGACTGGAACAGCTGAGATGATGTGAATTACAAATGAGCCACATTGCCAAAGCTGCTGTTGGCTCAAACAGACTGTGTAGTATCTGCTGGCATGAGTTGGGTACAGTGCCATGTTCTAAATCACTCTCATTAACTAAAACTCACCCACACAATCTTTAGCAAGAATACACATGATTTGTAAAATACATACAGATGACTATTCATGCTAATAGAGTTATTGTTTGACACCTTTTTAAATTGTTACAGTCACACAGTATATAATTTAGGATAAATCTTTAAAGCCCATATACAATAATCCATCAGTGCTGTGGCCGTTTAAAATGTGTAACAAATAAAAAATGTTAAAATTATTTATGAATGGAGCGACTGGTAAAGATTTGGGAAGATTCACTTCATAAATAATCTGATAAATCATGGAAACAATGAATTACATTTGTACCAAGTCAGAAGTGAACTACCTAGGTTAGACTTAATATAATAATGTTGTTGTTTCTTTCAGATGGATATAATTAAATATACAGATAGAAGTATGGGAATGGACGACAGCATTCCACTGTTGGTGGAACCCTTTGACTGAAGAAAAGAAATATTCAGTATAAATAGATAAAGGTTAGAAATCAAACAGTTACACTTAATTGATGTAATTCTTGTAAATTTAATGTAATTCTAGGAAAGCTTCACAAGAATGATACATTTGTACACTTGTTTGCATGTATATTACCTCTGTGGAGATAATTAACACATCATAAGAGTTTAAGTATTAGGACAAAACCTAGAGCTTGTTGTAAATTCAAGAACAATTATCTTTAAGCATTTTCAGCATCTAATAATTTAGGGATTACAGTCTTAATTCATTCAGAATCCAAAGATTTTACGTATATTATATAATATGCTGTCATAAACAGATAGTAGGAGTTAACAGAACAGAAGTACTTCATGTCTCTTTTGCCTGTAAAGGGTTAACAAGTCCAGTGAGCCTGGCTGTCACCTGACCAGAGGACCAATCAGGGGACAGGATACTTTCAAATCTTGAGGGAGGGAAGTTGGTGTGTGTGCTGTTAGTTTTTGGTTGTTGTTCACTCTGGGGGCTCAGAGGGATCAGGCATGCAACCAGGTTTCTCTCCAATCTCTCCGATACAGGCTCTTATAAATTCAGAATAGTGAGTATTAGGTAGATAAAGCGAGTTAGGCTTATGGTTTTTCTTTATTTGCAAATGTGTATTTGGTTGGAAGGAGTTCAAATGTGTATTTTGCTGAAAGGATTTTAATTTGTACTTGAATACTTAGGCTGGGAGGGTATTCCCAGTGTCTATAGCTAAAAGACCCTGTAACATATTCCATCTTAAATCTACAAAGATAATTTTTACTGTTTTTTTCCTTCTTTAATTAAAAAGCTTTTCTTGTTTAAGAACCTGATTGTTTTTCTATTCTGATGAGACCCAAGGGGACGGGGTCTGGGTCCACCAGGGAATTGGTGGGGAGAAAGGAGGGAAGGGGGGGAGAGAGGCTAATTTCTCTCTGTGTTAGGATTACTGTCTCTCTTAGGGAGAATCTGGGAGGGGAAGAGAGAAGGAGGGGGGAAGGTGCATTTTCCTCTCTGTTTTAAGATTCAAGGAGTTTGAATCACAGTGATCTTCCAGGGTAACCCAGGGAGGGGAAGCCTGGGAGAGGCAACGGTGGGGGAAAGGATTTACTTTCCTTGTGGTAAGATCCAGAGGGTCTGGGTCTTGGGGTTCCCCGGGCAAGGTCTTGGGGGGACCAAAGTGTACCAGGCACTGATATTCCTGGTTGGTGGCAGCGCTACAGGTTCTAAGCTGGTAATTAAGCTGAGAGGAATTCATGCTGGTACCCCATCTTTTGGACGCTAAGGTTCAGAGTGCTGAATTATACCATGACATATGCCTGTTTTGTTGTTCCTGTCAACACCTTTGAAAAAAGTGATATTTTTTGGTAGTGTGACTTTTATCAGCAAATAGTGAATAATTTGAATCCTCATTGAGAAGTCTTTTCTGAGATGTTAAGGTTCCACATGATGGAATTTCTGTTTTTGATATTCCATGTGTTATGAAGGAGATCAGACTAGATTATCATAATAGTCCTTTCTGGGCTTAAAAGTCTATGATTCCACAAGATACACGTCTACCTCGATATAACACTGTCCTCGGGAGCCAAAAAATCTTACTGCACTATAGGTGAAACTGTGTTATATTGAACTTGCCTTGATCTGCTGGAGCACTCCCCCCCCCCCGAGCACTGCTTTACCGCGTTATATCCGAATTCGTGTTATATCAGATCATGTTATATCGGGATAGAGGTGTACATGCTAATTCAGGGCATTACACACTATTAAACCTAGTGAAAGAAATGTTACATTTTGGAGGCTTTCTTTTTTTCTTTTCTTTTTTTTTTTTTTTTTTACTAACTTTAGATGTTCTTATTCTTTTTAATCTCTTTACCCACCCCTTTTGTTGTTCATTTATCACCCTCCTGATTACTCTAGGCAGCCTGTCGCCAAGGAGAACGGTTCCCATTCTGCTGTAGTGGAGGGAGGCCATCCATACTATACAGCCCCCTCTCTCCATAGAATGTTCCACCAAATCGAAATCCTCCACCCTACACCACTTATCCAGCTACGGGTTCACTTGCAGCACCTTCTGACTTCTGTCTTCCTTTGCTCGTGGGATAGGAAGGATCTCAGAGATTGCTTGGACGTTCTTCTTCAGGGAATCTGGAAGCGTGCTGAAGTCATCTATTATCTGTGAGGTATCCAGTGATGCAGTGTCATTATTGTCATTATGAACCATCCCCAATGGATTCTTGCCTGTCAACTTTAGGATGCTTATCTGATCTTAGAGTGAAGTCTCATGTCTTGGCTCTGGGAAGGCAGCACACCATCCTGTTGACAGCCTGTTCCTTGCAGAAGGGTTTAGGACACATCCCTGTCCTTGGCATCTCTCATTGGTGAGCTTACGTGGCTCACCACCTAGCACATGTGGTTTTGTGGATTGCATCATAAGAAGTGTCTAACTCGGGCTTTGTGGATTGCAGTGTTGTTCCTGTGATTTTTCTGGGTGTCTAAAATTAGGCATCACAATGTTCAGCATCACAATACCTAAGTTGCTTTGTGGAGCTGGGTTGACAGAACTAATGAAAATCAACAACTTGCCAATTAGAAGCATCCCTAGGCAGCTGAAGTGAAGTGATAACCCCGGAAACGAACAAAAGTGCATTGCGATGAAGAGATGGGCTACGTGTGCCAGCAGATAATGAGTGATTGTTTGCTCCAAGGGTTGTCAAAGTGAGTGAGTGAATGAAACATTCAATTAATGATTTGGAGAGGTTTTTATTTTTTCTATCCTACCCTTGTTTCAGTGAGTTTTGGCTATCTCACATAGCAACATTAGGGTCTTGTCTTGATGAGCAAAAAGGAAGGTGTGTTTCTCCATCCTGTTATCTTAACATGATTGAAAATGCTCATCAGAACAGAGCCTGGTAGTGATAGATTAATTATTCTCAAACTCCAGATGACCATGAGTTGTTCCTGTTCATTTTGTTTGTCTGCAGACTCCCATTGGAGGGGATTTAATTAGCCATTTACAATTAGTCCTCTGATGCCCAATGTGCCCCATCACCCAATGTGATAGGTCCTGCAGCATTTCCTTTGGAACTCTGTGGGAATCCATGTCACCTGCTGAAGTGCTATGGGTTTGAAGGAAAGGATTCTGGAGAACATCTGGGAAAAATTAATTCCTAATGACTGAACTTGAGGTCATTTAGTTAGAACAGCTTCCTCTCAGGGTGAAATGTAAACTCTATAGGAAGGACTAGTGTGCAGAACTGTTAAGTGTACATTGTTGACCATATTTTCACCTGGTGTGAATTGGCACAGCTCCACTGAAGTTGACGGAGCTTCACCAGTTTACCTCAGTAGAGAATTTGGCCTTAGGACTTTCTGTGAATGCCAGCGAGGCAGCACAAACTTCAAAAAAGATTTCAGCATGATGTGAAGGCCACCTTAATTTTTTTCAGTAGCTGAGCTATAAAGAGCAGTAAGCTGCATGAAGAGCTGTGGGAAGCCCTATTGAAGTACACACACTGTCGATGCACGCAGTGCAGTAGCTGTCATTTAACTGGAATGGTTCCTGAGAATATAAAGCAGTGATATTTTTGAGAGAGCTCATGATAACTGCTTGGATTTTTCAGTACATGCATTTTTGTTTTCTAACCATTTTCAGAACAAAGCCTTTGGTATGTAAGGTATGGAGTGTTGTTTGCAGTTAGGACTCCTAACTCTAAGGCCAATGTTCTGATGCTGGCTTTGAGGATCAATTTTTGGGCAGATCACTAAACCTTTCTTTGCCTCATTTTCCACATTTAATAATTTTACATACCAAAACACTTCTATGAGGTGAGTAATAAGGCTAAATAAATTAATGATTGTAGATGACAGGTTAGACTGTAGACTGACTGAAGTTAAAAGCTGAAGGAGAATTGGTATAGGGATGAGATGGGGCTTAGTAGATGATTAATGGAGAGATAAGAGAGGTCCCTGATTCTTATTTATTTATGGCCACACATTAAATGTAGTCATAATTGTATTAACTGTTTTTGCACTCTAACTCAACAGACGTAAATCTCATTGTTCCTTTTTTGTTTTACAGTTTAGCCTCTTTTCAAATCCCACCCTCTGCTTATAAACAACTATAGACAGTAAGAAGAAAAACAAAATGTCAGAAATGTGATAAACCATTCCACTAGCTGGTAATCTGATTGCTAAGAAGTCACACACACAAAAAAAAGTGTACCTATATTTTCACTCCTTTCCCCACTTGCTATTTCTCCAGGTCTTTGCTGGCTAATCAGTGCTAACGGTGGAAAACAAAATTGTGATTTGCATTTGTTCTCTAAAGAATGCAATTCCCTTAATTTCTAATGAATCACATGGAGGATATAAAAAGGAATGATATTTTAACTTATTAAAAAAATTCTTAGTGACAACCACTGTTACATTTCAGGGAAATAAAGGTAATCTGGATTTCAAACTACTAGCAGTGATGCTAGGAAAGTAGAGGACAAAGCTTGTTTAGAAAGGAAAGCACCATGTTATTTTATTCCTGGTCCAATACCATTAACTTCGATCAGGGATTTGCCTAACTGTCTGTGCTCCAGCTCCAAGTAGTGTCCATATTATCACTTGCCATGGAAGTTGAGTTGGTTGCATCCTTAAAATGTGTCCTAAATATGTCCATTGTCTTACTATATTTGATGCTTTAGATTGTTTGCTCTACTTAGAATTTCTGATGTTGCAAGAAAGATTTTCCAATGGAGTCTTAAGATCTTCTAAAGGCATTTATTTTTGGAATGAGTGGCTCTTCTTATCAATTTCTGTTGTAAATTTCTGACTCTGCTCCATAAATGGAGATAGACATGATACCACTGTTAAAAATTTGTATTTTTGTCAGTGCTAATCATATTACGGTACTTTTTCAAATTTTTTCCAGTTTATGAAAATTGTTTACTTCTTTGACATCTAGCATGGTGTTGCCTTCATGGCACATCTCACTCCTTAGATAGATAAAATAGCTTATTTCTTCTAGTGCTTTTCATCCACTCTGATGTCCACTGTTGGGGACATGGATAGCCATGTATTTTTGTCTTCCCTTGCTGTAGCTGTATTTGCCAGAAGCTGGGTCTTTTCTTCCATTAAGCCATGTGTTGAACAAAGCAAGACAGTATCATCAGCAAAATCAAGGTAATCCTTATTGTGCTTTATCTTTTGACCATAAAATTCCTCAATTGCCTTCAGCAGTTACTTTCCTCATGACATAGTCTTTGACCAGTGCAACAATAGTGGGGACATAATACACCCTTGCCTTACTGCAATTGCCACTGGAAACCACTGGCTGATGTTATCACTGTCTCTGAATGCACATTTGGCATTATATAGATCCTTGATTATTTTAATAATTTTTGCTGGTATTCCATAGCATACCATAATTTTCCAAAGACCGTTACTGTGTATGCTGTCAAAAGTCTTCTAGAAATCTGTAAAATATATCACAAGAGATGCTTTCCATTCCACACTTTGTTCTCAGAGATATGGAACAACAGTATGGTCTGCTCATGATCTCTGTTTAAACTTGCTTGATTCTCTCCAAGCTGAAGGTCTATTTGCTTTTTGATACAGTCCAGCATAAGTGCCGGAACTCGGGGTGCTGGGGATGCTGCTGCACCCTCTGGCTTGAAGTGGTTTCCATCCTATACAAGATGTACAGCTTGGTTCAGTGGCTCTCAGTACCCCCCATTATAAAATTTGTTCCAGAACCCCTACCTTCCAGGATGATGATGCACATGAGTGATATGATTCCTCCCCAGTTATTGCAGTTGGTGAGGTCACCCTTCTTTGGCAATTTTACTATATGCTCTGTCTTCCGTTGAGTTGGATTCTTTTCTTCATTCCATTTTCTATCCCAAAACACAAGGGAAGTCTGCAGGACTGTTTCATCACTTGCTTTAAGCATCTCTCCAGTAATGTTATCCTCTCCAGCGGCATTCCCACATTTCAGTTTACTGATTTTTTTTTGACTTCTACAATTGTAGTATCTTCTAAATCAATATCAAGGTTTAGTAGTAGGTCTTTGTCACATATATTTCTAATAGTTCACATGTGCTTGGTCAATTTTAAAACAGCCTGAAAATGTTCTGCCCATCTTTTCTGTTGTTCCTCTGTTCTAAGTCTTTCCATCTGCATCTGTAGCAGGGCCTCCAGTACTATTAACTGTTTGTCTTATACAAGGTTGTAATGTCACCTTTTTAGCTAGCATCTTCAGCATCTTGACATTTTCTGTCTATATATGCCCTTTTATCTCTTCTAGTACTTCTTTTTCCTCTCTAACTAGATCTCTATTTTTGCCATTTGCTTGTCATTATGCGTCTTAGCATTCATGAATTATTGCTTTACACTTTTTTTTCTGCAGATGCCTAAGTAACTTTGCTAATCCATTTTTCCTTTTTTTGATTTTGTTGTTGTTAGAAAGCAGTTTTCCCACCCATCTTTTATTTTCTTCAGTTACGTACATTAGAACACTGAACCTGTTCTTCAGTTTAAGCTGAATAGGGCTTTTTATATTTGGGTCATTTAATTGTGCTGGTTGATGCATAGTCTTTGTTTTAACCTTCTTGATCTTCAATTTAGTGATACAAAGGTTCTGATTGCTGCTGACCTCTGCTCCCCTGTATAATACACATCTGCCAGTGAGCTGGGAAATTTTCTTGAAATGCAGAAGTGATCTGTCTGGTTCTCTGTAGTACCATGGGAAAGGAGAGAGTTCCATGTTGCTTTATGAATTTCTTTATGAGGAAATAATTCCACCCATCAGTAGGTTGTTTCCTGCACATTTCTACTAATCATTCACTATTTTGGTTCATGTCCAGACCATTCTGCATTTGTCTATAACTTTATCCAATCTATCATTGTTACTTGTACCTTTGTGTTAAAATCACCCCTGATCACTGTATCATTTTTGGGGATCTTGATTAACACATCTTGTAACAAATAATAAAAATCCCGCAAGAGATTCGTGCATATTAGGGTTTCTGCAGCTTCTTCTATCAGGGTGTATATTTTGGAGGGGACAGAGTTTGCAAAATTCTTTTTTCGAATGGAACAGTAGAAGTACCGCTTGTTTCTATTTTAATGCACATTTTCTGGATTTGTGGTAGGATTACAAGAACCAGATACTAGACCTAAGATTTTCAGTACAATTGCTTCGGTGCCACTTTTAGGCACCTAAAGTCAAAGTATTTTTAATTAAGTTGCTTTAAATTCTTTAAAAAGGTATTACTGGTTTGTGTATTGTAAATGCCATATACTTTCCAAAGCAAGATCACTTGGGAGGATTACATTTTTTATTAAAATAGCAGTACATTGGAAATGTCTGTGCTTTTGAATCCTATTATTTCTTGCTTTATTACTTTCTATTTTGTACTTGGAAAACACATCCTTTATATTGCTCTGAAAGGATATATTGATACCATCAATTATTATGCTCTGAGAGTCTATGGAGAAATAAGAAATATGCTTTGGTTTGGAAGGATTTTGTATAATCTTTGTCTTGCCTTCTATATTGGTTAAGATAGTTTGTTTAAAAAACAGTGACAAGTGTGTCTTCTTGCTTGTACATGTGACTTTAGCTGGTATAATCCAAAGTGGATTTGGTTTTCCTATGGCATTTGCCCACACAAAGAAGAACATATTAGTTCCCCCAAAATGTAATCCATCTGAAGGAAACCATTGCTGGCACAGGATATATCAGTATCTGCACCAGAAAACAATAATAAAAGATTACCAAGCATGAGGGATTCTTATAATGTACAATACTGACAAATATTTTAGGAGAGATTCACAAAAGCTGTTGAATAATAAAGGTTTAAATATGTATACATATCCATGTAGTTAAAATTTACATACATTTTAACTCAGATCCTTTTGTTCTGGTTGTATATAAAAATAATTGTGAATTTCTAGGAAATTGTCTGTCTTATCTAGATTAGTGAATAAAAGACCACATCCTTTTAAAAAGTATAAGTTGTCACTTGTTTCTTTTAATGCCTTGCTAAAGAAAATGCTTACTAAAATAAATTCAGGCAGGATTTTGGATTTCTGGTTTCTGAAGTGTAAAGTTTTATGGGATAAGAAGCTTTAAAAAACTTAATATCTCAATTTAAGGCAATATTCTCCTTTTCTAGTCCACATTGTAGACCTTTACTGTGAATTCTATGTATAAAATGAGTACAGAACTCCCACTGTATTACTGGAATTTGTGTGTAATATGAGTTTGGGAAATTCAGCAGAGATCCCTAGTGTGATTTGGAGAGATTTTGCACTTGGATTGGTTGTTGGTATCTAGTAAACATAACAGGTGGTTTCTTCATCTGTAGTTATCCTGTGTGTTCCTTTGGCTTCACTAGTCCTCATTTTAGAGCTTTTTACAATAATTAGAATGAATAAGCCAACCACAGGGTTAGCCACACAAACTCCATTAACATCGGAGGGAGTTGTGTGTCTAAATCCCCGATAGGCTTTGAAAATCTCAACCATGTAGTTCACGAAACATGTTTATGAATTAACTTAGAATCATAAAAACATCCATACATACAATATTTTCCTCTACTCATACTAGATAGCAAATAACCATCTAGAGATCTACTTAGATATCAACTGTTATAATTTTCAGTGGGTCAAGGTAGCTGTCAAGTAGAAAATATCATTAAAGGCTGCTTTATTCACTATAACTCCCACAATATTTTTATTATAGTCACTTTTGGGGGGAGGGCGGGATATTACTATTTAATATCATAGCTAAGAAATATACATTGAAATTAAAGACTGTATAAAAATTAACAACTTCATACTAAATCTGAATACTTCAAGCATCTTGCTGATCTAGGTACTTATGTAGCCATTATCACTATGGAATCTGAGTTAATTTCTGTAACTCAAATGTAGTGGCCTAAAGGTAGAAAGTATTTGTATGTATTATACAAAACCAGTGGTTTTCAAACTTTTTTTCTGGGGACCCAGTTGAAGAAAATTGTTGATGCCTGCTAGCCAATGGAGCTGGGGATGAGGGGCTCAGGGCTGGGGCAGAGGCGTGAGGTGTGGGGGTGAGGGCTGCGGGTTGGGGTCAGGAATGAGGGGTTCAGGGTGTTGGAGGGGGCTCAGGGCTAGGGCAGTGGTTTGGGGTGCAGGAGGAGATCAGGGCTCTGGGCTAGGGGTGCAGGCTCTGGCGTGGAGCCAGGGATGAGAGGTTTGGGGTTCAGGAAGGGGTTCTGGCTTTTGGGGGGAGTGGGTTCGGGACTGGGGCAGGGGATTGGGGTGCGGACTTATCTCCAGTGGCTCCCGGTCAGCAGATCAGCCGGGTTGCAGAGGGAGGTTTCCTGCCTGTCCTGGCATCACAGACTGTGTTGCGCACCGGAAGTGGCCAGCAGCAGGTCCGGCTCCTAGGCGGAGGCGTGCAAGTGGCTTCATGCAGCTCTCGCCTACAGGCACTGCATTTCACCTCCCCAGTTTTGATTGGCTGGATCCCGGCCAATGGGAGTGTGGAGCCAGTGCTCAGGAGGAGGCAGCGCATGGAGTACTGTGGCCCCCCTGCGTAGAAGCCAGACCTGCTGCTGGCCATTTCCTGGGTGCAGCACAGTGTTGGAAAAGGTAGGCACTAGCCTGCCTTAGCTGGGCAGCACCGCCAATGGGTGCTCCACCGCCGCAGTGGTCCTTCAGCTGGCGCCCGCTAGCCAAAAAGGTTGGGGACCACTGCTATAATGGATCAAATCTTACTTGCTTTAGTAAGTCTATGCACTTGAAATGTGGCATTAATTGCGAGAGTAATGACCAAAATTGGGTTTAAAGACTAAGATTCTGTGATCTTGGTAAAACAATTGGGTAGATTCCTTCCCCACCCCCCAAACAAGGTAGCCTTGTCTGTAATTATGTACACAAGTGATTTTTTTCAAAATTTAAAAAAAAATATCAAAGGACATAAGGGTGAAGGAAGTGTTTCTTGTGTTTGCCTTCGCTGACCATCCCCCCAACCATAGCACTTGAAACAGCAGTGCACTCTTGCCTCTGTTGCTCCTGCACTGTATGAAGATGATCCCAACGTGCATCCCTGTAACTTCATGTATATATCTTTTCACTAGAGCCATAAAAGACAGCAGCTAATGATTTTTTTGCCTCTTTTGTGAGGCTTTGAGGTGATGGTGTGGGCCAGCTGGTCCAGCAACAAAAGTCTTTCAGTAGCATTTTTTTTCTCCCCAAAGGTTTTATTGTTGAAATCAAGAGCGAACCACTTGTAACAAAGGAAACAAAAAGGTTTTATTAGCCCAGGCTACAACCCAGGCCCTTGTATGGCAGAGGAGCTCTGCCTCCTCAGAAACCTCTTGTCCAACAGGGAGCTATTTTTTGGTAAGGGAGGGTGGGAGAGAGTGGTTATAGCAACTGCTATTATGAAGGCTACATGGGTTTCTCTTCTTAACCCCATGCTTTCAGTTGCTTCATATGTTCTAAAACTACATTTGTGGCTGTGATTTTACAGACTTGGTTCATTTTCCCCAAGTGAATTATACTTTATAAATTTCAGAGTGGTAGCCGTGTTAGTCTGTATCAGCAAAAACAACGAGGAGTCCTTGTGGCATCTTAGAGACTAACCAATTTATTTGGGCATAAACTTTCATGGGCTAAAACCCACTTCATCAGATGCATGGAGTGAAAAATACAGTAAGCAGTATAAATATTACAGCACATGAAAAAATGGGAGTTGCCATACTAAGTGGGGGGGGGTCAGTGCTAAGAAGGCCAATTCAGTTAAGGTGGAAGTGGCCTATTCTCAACAGTTGACGAGAGGGGGTGAATATCAAGAGAGGGAAAAGTTCAAAAAGTAAAAACCTTCAACAAGAAACTGAAGAACTGGAATTAATTTGCAAACTGGATACCATCAAATTAGGCCTGAATAAAGACTGGGAGTGGATGATTCACTACAAAAAGTAATTTTCCATCTTTTGATATTCCCCCCTTCTTGTCAACTGTTGAGAATAGGCCACTTCCACCTTAATTGAATTGGCCTCATTAGCACTGACCCCCCACTTGGTAAGGCAACTCCCATCTTTCATGCGCTGTAATATTTATACTGTATCTTTCACTCCAGGCATCTGATGAAGTGGGTTTTAGCCCATGAAAGCTTATGCCCAAATAAATTGGTTAGTCTCGAAGGTGCCACAAGGACACCTCATTGTTTTTTCTTTATAAACAGGAACAATACATGGATAAGTCACTTATCTTTAAAGAGGGCAGATGGGATGGAATTGAGTTTTCCCCTATATATAATATAGTATGTGTGTAAGTATCCCCCCTCCAAATAAAAAAAAAACCGAAAAAAACCCCTCTAAACCGACAGCAAAGCCCCCAAAGTTCATGTAATGCTGTGGAAAGGGATCTGGGGGTTATTGGATCACAGGCTAAATATGAGTCAACAATGTAACACTGTTGCAAAAAAAAAAAAAAAAAGCAAACATCATTCTAGGATGTATTACCAGGAATGTTGTAAGCAAGACACACGAAGTAATTCTTCCACTCTACTCTGCACTGATAAGGCTGCAACTGGAGTACTGTGTCCAGTTCTGGGTGCCACATTTCAGGAAAGATGTGGACAACCTGGAGAAAGTCCAGAGGAGAACAACAAAAATTATTAAAGGTCTAGAAAACATGACCTATGAGGAAAAATTGAAAACATTGGGTTTGTTTAATCTGGAGAGGAGAAGAAGACTGAGGGGGTGACCATAACAGTTTTCAAGTACATGAAAGTCCGTTTCAAGGCAGAGGGAGAAAAATTGTTCTCATTAACCTCTGAGGACAGGACAAGAAGCAATGGGCTTAAATCGCAGCAAGGGCGATTTAGGTTGGACATTAGAAAAACTTATTAACTGACAGCATAGTTAAGCACTCACCCCTAGTCATGGCTCTCCTCCTGGCTCTGGCTCCAGCTCCACCCTGTCCATGGCTCTGCTCCTGGACCCATCCCCAGCCTTGGCTCCCGGCCCTAGATGTACCACCCAGCGTTGGCCCCTTTACCTCTCTCTGTGCCTCCCCCTGGGAGCCACAACTTCCAGCTCTGGCTCTAGTTGGGGGAGGAGGGCAGCTGTGGGGATCACTGCAATAAAGGAACACTTAATATTCTAAAACTACTGCGGTTATGGGGCTTCGTATTCCAGGACTCTAGTGTTTGTCCAAGAGGAGCAGCTAATGAAGGCTGAGGCACATTTCTACAAGCACCTACATAGGTTTGTTGTTTTCCTTTTATTGGACAAATGTCCTGCCAAGATGACGACTAAAAAAAAATATCCCTATCAAAAGAATATTTAGTGAAAATGGGGAACTATTTGAAACAACAAATACATACTGCATACATAGACCATCCATATACAGTTTAAATACTTACAACACCGTCTTCATTTTATGTTTAAATGTTGTTAAAATGCACTGTGGCACAAAGAGCGACCATTGCTTAAGGGTTAGAGAGTTATTGGTTCTACTGTTGACTTTCTGTATGATCTTCAGCAAGTTGCTTCATTCTCTGTGCCTCACTTTTTCAGTGGTCTAATACTTTTCAGCAGTGGTTCTCAAACATGGTACTAAGAGTACTTCCAAGTGGTCCACAGGCTGCTTCTGTGAGAACTTCAGGGTGTGATGTTTCTGGGAGCTGTATCTGAGCATTAGATTCTGTGGATTTCCAAAAGGCTTTTGACCAACAAAACTTAAATGCAAACGTAAAACCATCACCACATTTCCATACCCACAAGAGGACCGCTTTAAAATTGCAGAATGACAGAGCGATAAGGGGAAATTTGGCAATGATAAATGTAAAGTTCCTACATCCAGGGAAACAAAATGACCAACCAGAGTACAAAATGAGTGGGAAGGGGTATAACAAAGCAGTCATAGCCATCACACTAAAGCCTGTTTAATTTTCATTTTGTCTCCCTAATACTGTCCATTTTCATGAAGTGAATGCTATAGCGATCAGAGGGAAAGGTATTGAACTGGACTTTAGTGAGGAAGTGGTGGACCACAAGAGCTTGTCTTTTTTTAAGAGTTGTCTACAATAAGAAAATATTTCAGATCTATTGCTTTAGAGTACCTACCTCATAGCCATCTGTGTGGCTTAATTAAGAATTCTAGGGCTTCCATTTTTACAAATTTTCAGTGTTTACTTTTGGCTATCTTTGAATTGTACTTGTGCAGATATAAGCAAAAAAAAAGTTGTTTAGAAATTAAATAAACCAAAAGATAAAAACATGCTTATATTTTTACAAAAAAATTTCACACACTGCGTACACAAACAGAACCACTTACAACTTGCTTTGTGCATGCCCAAGAAGTGAACCACAGGGAATGTGAAATGAAAGTGATTATAGACTAATTTATAGTAAATAGTGAGAATTGGATCTGGGTTCTGTTGAAAGTCTGGCTTGGTTGTCTTTTTGTGGTGGTGTAGCATCTAGGAGCTTACAATCAAAGTAGAGTTTTTAAATACATTTTACTACTTTCTGGTTGCTTGCTTGTTTTCCCTCTTCCCAGTGTTTGCCTGTTAAATTCAAATCTTGGAAAATTGCTTTGTGTTGATCATGGGTTTTCTGTTTAGCTAGAAACCAGGCATGAAATTCTGGCCCACTTGAAAGTAATGCCAAAACTCCCACTGAATTTATAGGGCCAGAATTTCACTTCAGATTTCTGATAATTGATGACTGGCAAGTGCTTGGAGCAGCTCTTATGAAGATTGGTATAGAAACATAATGCATTATAAATTATTTGTCCTCTGTTATACAATGCATCAGTGCCTTCTCTGTAATTAATACACAGGATCCTTTAAATTCTCAGGCTTTTGCTCTTATTACCAGGCCACAGAATGTTTTTATACAGCATGCTATAATCTCATCTTGACATATGTATTCTCTGTATATACATATTGTTTACACAAGTGTAGTTATTGTATGTCACTGTGTAAAATTTGGGCTGTTACAGGAAATGACAAAGCTGAGGCAAAACATTTGTTCCATGTCTCCTTGACTGTTTATGATGAACCAAACCATAAGTGACAATGTTTTGCTTTTTATACCACTCAGATTTGTTGTAAGCACAGGTATTATGTATCTCTCTTGTATTGATCCTGCTCACAAACATTTTATATAGGTTCCACATCAATTTTAACTTTGCTACATAATTCTCTGTGGGTATCCAATGGACAAAACTTTACTGAAGTTATTGTAGCTGTGCCTGTTTACGTAAGCAGAAAGTTTGGCCCTGTACCTGAAATATTATTTACACATATCTAAGACTTATGAACTAAGTACTATATAACAAAATCATCTGTGTTCAGACAGTCTCTCAGGATACCAGGAACTGTAAAATGCATATAGGTACAATAACACAATACATTTCTTGCCTGAGTCTTTCCATTCTTGTATCTGGACATTCTAGAGGCACTGTAAGAAAATCTAGCCTCTGCCTGTTAGTGATCCAGGTCCCCCTTAACACGTGAAAAAGTAGCCAGAGCAACGGGGATCTTCTAGGAACTAAGGTCATCAGAACTTCGTAGGTGAGGAGGAAAATCTACCATGAATGTGTGCCATGTTGTGGCCAATACCTGAGAAACCATTCCCACACGCGGCTAATATCTCCAAATACTGACTGGTCTCAAACTTCTCATTTTTGAGCAATTTAACTGCGAAGCTTGCTGAAGCTTGACTCTAACTCCACCTATATACAGTTAATGTTCTGGACGCCTTCCATTTGAGCTCCAGGCCAGTACATTGGTGCTGTTGGTATTGGATGATCCTTTCATGACTGGACAAGAAGCAGATACTCCTATTTATATTGCTGGACCTCTCTGCTGTATTTGATATTATCAAACATGGAATTCTGTGGTCAGTTTTCAGAGTTGTCCAGTGGTTAGCAGAACTATGCTGATGTGGCTTCATTCATTCCTCTCAGACTTCACGTAGAGAGTTATGATGGACACCTTGTCCTCCACCTCCAGAAGTGTTACCTGTGGAATCCTACTAGGATAAATTCCCTTCCCTGTCTTTCTTGTGTGCATGCCCTCTCTCCTGCTTTTTCTTTCTCTCTCTGAAGCACCCAAGGCATGTTGAGACAATATGGACTGAAACGCCAGCAATATGCTGATGGCATACAACTTTGTATCACTTTCATATCAGATGCAGAGAGCATCACCCTGCACCTGTCTGATGGCTGGTAGCAGCAGATGGTTGAAGAGAAGTTGGTAGAAGCTGAATATCTGAATAGATGTGGTGGTGATGGTGAGGAAAGGGAAACACTTTAAAGAAGTCACCCTGTCTTAACAATGAGGGTGTCTGCCCTCAAATTGTCAAGGAATTCCATAGCCTTGCTTCTGGGTAACTTAATCACATAAGTAAAAATTGCCCTTTTTCATGTATGGCTGGAATGAGGACACCATCACCTCCTGTCAAAGCCAAACATAACCTCAGTGATCCACAGATATGTGACCTTGAGAGTTGATTGTTGTAATTCTCTGAACATCAGGATGTTACCAAAAACCCGCAAAAAAGCTACCTTTTGGTTCAGAATGTAGTAGCCTGTCTCTGCGTAAAACAAGCTAGCATGAGGACATCACCCCAGTGCTCTGTCTTCAGAATCTCCCAGTTAAATACTGGATCAAGTTTAACGTTTCAGTTCTGCTCATCAGAATCCCAGGGTTGTCTCAAGTTACTTGAGGGACCACCTCACTCTGTGGGATCATACCTTCCAATGGCATCCACATTCCCCTGGAAAAATTGAAGTGTCCTTGAGAGAGAGTCATGCACAGAAAACAGTGCTTTCTCTATGATTGGCCCATGTAGCTGGAACTAACCCATGGAAGATATCAGGATGACTCTGAATCTCCTCATCTTCAGAACAGAATGTAGAACCTATTTCTTTGACCAGACTTCCTACAATAGCATCATATTTAAAAAACCAAAGACCCATACATACCAAATAAACTAAAGCCAGTCCTTGAGAGGAAGATGGAGACTGTGGTGGTGGGGATGGGGAAGGGGAAGAGAGAGAGTTTTAATGTGTACACTTTATAATTTTTGGAAGATGCTCAAACCCTTGCTCAAGTGATGGAGAGGGGCAAGACAAAAGCAATATACATTCATCTTATTTACTTATAAGAGGAACTATATTAAACTTTGATATAAGAGCGTATATAGAACTCTAAGATTTTTGAGATGTGTAATCATATATGTCGACCTCAATTAACAGAAATCTCTTAACCTAAATCCCTACGTTTTTCTTTGCTTCATTGAAACATGTGACCACCTTGAATCTGAGATTTTATGTCCTAAAATAATAATTTTTATAAAATGATTTAAATTGATTTAATTTTCATTCAAATGAACTTTACACATACTTTAATTGAGTTTTACTGGTACAGTGCTTTGGTTCCTCCTAACCTTGCTGTATGTAACAACTAATTACATAGTTATAAATCCTCTAATGTTTGTGTGCACTGAACTACAATGTTAGTTTTATTATTGTAGGATTTTCTATGGTGCATATCACCACAGTATCTGAGAAATTCAGATATGTTCATCATAATGTCCCTGTGAGCTAGGTATTATCATTCTCACATTATAGATGGAGAATTGAGGTACAGAGATTAAGATACTTGCCAAAAGTCATCCAGAAAGTTTGTGGTAGAGTCAGGAACAAAACCCAGATTATGTGAGTCCCAATGTAGTCCATTAATCATAAAATCAGTATTGGCACAATAGCATATAGAACTTTTTGTCTTTCATGGTTGTATTTGCAGTAGGCTTCAAGCCAAGGCACTGTACGAAGAAAGCGGTCACAGCTCTGGTAGCTCTCCTACAGTTCATAAACAGGGCCGGCTTTAGGCCAATTCCACCAATTCCACCTAATCGGGCCCCGTGCCTAAGAGGGCCCCGCACCCAGTGAGAATCTCTTCCCTAGCTAGAGGCACCTTTTTAATTTTTACTCACCTGGCGGCGCTCCGGGTCTTCAGCAGCCACTTCAGCGGTGGGTCCTTCGCTTGTTCTGGGTCTTCGGCGACACTTCGGCGGCGGGTTCTTCAGTGCCGCTGAAGATTTGGAGCAAGTGAAGGACCCACCACCGAAGTGCCGCTGAAGACTTGGAGCACTGCCCGGTGAGTACAAGCCCCACGTGTTTTTTCATGGTGTTTTTTTTTTCTTCCTTGCCAAGGCCTCGTCAAAACTGTTCGAATTGGGCCCCGCGCTTCCTAAAGCCGGCCCTGTTCATAAACAAGAACCATCCTCCATACTCATACTTCTGGATGTGTCTGTGGCATTTGTTACCAATATTGACTAAATACTCTTGTTCTATCTCTAATATTCTGTTTATTTTTAAATAGAAGACACTTCGCATTATGGTAATGGTAATGTATCTAGTTACGCAGATCAAACTAGGGTGGGGTAAAATGTTGAAGCCAATTTGGCTTCAACATCGAGCCAGATTTGCATTGGAATTGACTTGTGTAAGTCCCTGTACTTGTACAAAGGTGTATTTATTTCATTAGGACTCTGCATGGGCTCAAAAGTCTGCTAGTGGATTCCATGCAAGTTTGAGTTCTAAAGGAGCTAAATGTACATATAACTTGCCTAAGTGGGTAACTAAGATGGTGTGCAGCATGATAACTGTTTGCAAATATTTGAAGCGTGTCATAATCGAGTAGGGTAACTAGCAGTAATGGAATTAAATGAGAGAAAAACAGGGAAAACTTCTCCCATGTGGAAATACTTGCAAGAGGGAGTTTGGGAAAGGAAATTCAGTGAGGAATTTTGAGTGTCCTCCTAAATGTTCTCTGAGCATGGGGTTAGATGTAGTTACACCCAGTGTGAAATGAGCTGCCGTTCCATCCTCCCAGCTCTTTGTAATTACTTGGATCCTCTGAAGGAAAAGGCCTTGTGTGTTAACTTTGGGTTCCATGGCATGATAAAAGGTCTGTGTTAAAGGGGATCATGAGACATGCAATCAGGGCTTTCACTTGCTCTAGCTGTCCCCCAAACACCCCTTGGCCAGGGGAGAAGGCCCAATGCTATGATACCTTGTTTTCTGGGTAATTTTCCTGGTAGTAGTATGGGGCGCAATGTAGTCCCTTCTTGGCCTTCCCCTTGGGATACCAATCTAACAGAGAGAGTACTCCATGGGCACCCACAAAAGAGGGAAGGAGTAATAGAGAAATCTGATCCTGACCGCTGTTTTGCACAGACAGTGGGAGATCCACATACAAATCTCTTTGAGATGTTCTAGTGAGGTATATATGGCTGTGAAACAATATCCCAAGGGATGCCTCAACACTTCAGATATATAAAATAAACTGGACAGATGTTATTGAGAACATTCCTACATTGGTAGAGAATGGGCTAGTTGTCCTAATGGTTCCCCACCTTCTCTAATTTCTAATCCTCAAAATATTTTATTTATTTAGTTCAATTTTTAAAAGGCTGAGTAATAGAGATGTAAAGTAGTAATCTTTGATATGAAAACAAAGCTCACCACCAAATAAATTTTGACAAATAAGACTAGAATGCTCACAAATGCAAAGCTCATTCTGAGCAAGCCTACCCTAGAGAAGCTGCACTAAGAGTTTGAGCTGAGGTTTTCAATTTCTTGTCTCTAATGTTTATTACTATATATTCAAAAAATGGACAGAAATAGAATATGCTAGAAAATATTCAGTTACAACAAAGAAACATCAGTGAGCTAAATGATTTTGAACAATTTGAATGTTGTCTCAATCACTATATTGTACAAACAAAGTATGTATTGGTTCAAAACTTTCATGAAGAACTTCTGTCTTTTGTTGCTACAGATGTTGATGCATTTTATGTTTTTCTTCCTTGTATTGGTATTTGCATATTTTCCAGTGAGAAGACCTTTTGTTTGCCATAAGTAGGCTATTATCCAGAATGTTAATGGATTTCCAGCTATTAAGATGTAATGATATACCTTGAGTATCTAACTATACATTTGAAAAATCTCCATGAGCAATCTCAAAGGAATACTTAGAATGCACTCCTGGTAAATTGGCTCATTTTCTTGTAATTTACTAGAAGTGCTGATATGCAAGCGGTTGTAATATAAAAAGTACATTAATCCCTGGAGTTACATTGTATATATTAAATTATTACTCTCAAAGTATAAAACATACGAGGCCATTTAGCCTTCTTTCATACTTGTTACTTAGAATCACAGTAGAAAAATAATCTCCGTCATTTGAGGCAAGAAATTTATAAATGATATGTTTAGCATCTTAAAAACAAGATATGCTGTAATAAAGTAAGTTTGATCGTGCATAAAAACTCATATTTTTCAAAGGGTTGCCAGTGAAAAGAAAGTGCTGTTAAGGAAGTTATATCATTAAAGCTCATTTCCTTTAGTTAACAAACTAATATTTTGAGAAATCTGTTCACTTGGACATCTTCTGTGATTGTCATATAGATTAGACTGCCTGCTGTTCTAGCTGCCAGATCTTGAAATCTTTTCTTAAGGAATATGCTCACTACCTCAGTATAAACAAAGGAATTCATTATTTGACCATAGAAATTCTAATAATTACAGCACAGTTATTTGTATTAATTTCTAGATACATCCATTTCAGAACACTTGTTTAAAATGTTATTTGATTGTTTTCCCTTCTACAGAGTAAGAGAGAAGTGGTGGAACTGTAACTCACTACACTAACTTATATGAACCAACCGTTATTTATGCCACTGGGATGCTGAAAGTCCTGGAAACATGTTGTGTAAGAAATGACAGAGAATTTGCAAAGCCGTTGCCTAGCAAATTGGAACATGGAGATGAAGCTAGATCCTGCTAAGGATGACCTACCCCTAATGGCCAACACACGCCACATGCTCGTAAAGCATTATGTATTGGACTTAGATGTGGATTTTAAAAGCCAAGTTATTGAAGGCACCGTAGTTCTCTTTTTTGAGCCTGGGAGCAGATGCGAAAAAGGAGGCAGTGCTGGGGAAGGACCCTGCCTTTCACAGTCATATGAAACATGCAAAATTAGGGCATCTGAACCTTGTCACAGTCCTGTGACAAATGTAAGTGCCTGCTCATCTAAAACAGAATATAATGATTTTGCAGTCTGTGCTAAAGGTGAAAAAGATACTTCTGATAAAAATGGTAACCATAGCAACAGAGAACAGGTTTCTGGGATTTCTAGTTCAAAGAACTGCTATGACATAGAGAATCATGGGAATGAAGATTTTTTGCTGGTATTGGACTGCTGTGATTTATCTGTGTTAAAGGTTGAGGAGGTAGATGTTGCTGCTGTGCCAGGTATTGAAAAATTTACAAGGTCTGCCAAGCTAACTGATGCTGAAGAGCTGAGAAATCTTAGGAATCAGATTGTACATGAACTTGTGACTTTACCTGCAGATCATTGGAGGGAACAGCTATACTATTACACCCGCTGCAGCCAGGCACCTGGTTGTGGAGAGCTTCTGTTTTCCACTGGCCCTTGGAGCTTGATGATAGGGAAAGCAGAGGTTCAAGCACCAAGAGACTTCCCTCATGCAATAAGGATATGGTACAAAACAAAGCCAGAGGGAAGATCAGTTACATGGACCACAGACCAGAGTAGCAGGTATGTAACTATTTGCTCTACAGCTGTACACATGTTCATTTTATACGCGGAGAGAGAAGAATTCAGAGTGATGCATTAAATGGGAGTAACTATGCAAAGAAGATAAACATTCATTTTCACTGCTTTCTTTTCATCCTTAGTCTGAATTCTACTGGATTACAGTAAAGCAGGTAAACTGAAGGGCAGACAAAACCCTAACAAGATTACATTCCTTAATCCTAGATCAAATGATTGCCTTTATTTAGTTTGCGTGTTCAGGACTGGAAGTAATGGATTGGGTTGCATGTCGGGTAAGGTGTATGTGTCGGGGGGGGGGCGAGAGGGGAGGGGTAGAGGGTGGGATGAGGTAGTTGTGGGGGAAGAGAATATATAAATGAAAGATACTTTCGCTTTAGTATTCTGCGTTGTTTTTCCTTCCTAGCATAAGAAACTGCTCATATAATATAACAATTGGTATTTGTAATACTGAGTAGAATATCTCACAAACTAGCCTTTTGTCATTTACTAATTCTATACTGAGTTTATAGTTAGAATCTTTTCCTGTTTAGTCTCTCTTAACCAACTTTTAAAATCTCCTTTGTGCATAAAATAAAATACATTGCTGATGGCAAGTAAATTGTGAGTTGCAATTTGAGTGGAGGTTTGGTTATTATATAGCATTGTAAATATATATGATGCTGTACAGAGCACTTAAAGTTAGGTTTACAATCACATGAACTGTAACTTCATTGGGTCATATTTAAATTGGATTTCAATAACTTACTGGATTCCTCAGTGGAGATAGTTGAGAAATAGCAACAAATCTACTGTGCCATCATGTTTGACGGTGGTAGGGAACCAGGTTCCAGTAAACTCTTGTCACTCTTCCACAAAACACAAACTGAGCTGTCATTCAGTCTCAGCCACGCTACTGGAAATTGAGTCACTTCACTGAAGTCTGAATTTGGCTCTCAGTAGTTGTGCATAAAGCCCTTGGACAATTTTAATACTGAACCTCTACTCAAGCTTTAAGCAAAGAGTGTTGTTTGCTCATGTTCATTACTAATCAGTAGATATTTCTGGTCCTGAAGAAATATTCATTTGATGTGGGATTTTTTTTATTCAGTGAGGGCATGCATTTTTTTACCATTGCATTGAGTGAAGCACGAGGAGGTTGAGTTGCCTGTAATCATACGATATATCAGTGGCTCTCTATCCTTCATTTTAGTTTTATAACTTTCTGGACACCAGCTGGCATCAGACTTTTTTACAAGGTGTTTTTTGGTGGTTATTCCAGGTTAATGTTTTGAACATTCGGGAAATTTTTATAGATTAAATCACTAAGTGCTCTTAGTTTTAAATCTTTTTTCCCCATTTGATTCCTAGGGATAGTACTGATGTTTTTGCTGCTTATATTAGAAGCAGCCCATGGGAGTTGCACAGAAGTGTGCAGGCTTTTATGCTTCTGTAGAGTGGAAAAGACAAGACTATGTGGTGATCATTATATCAGAAAGTTTGATGGAAACAGTCTGTTGTAGCTTTGTTTTCTGTCTCTTGTAGTTGATTTTTTTAATTGCTGTATTCCAGAAACTATTTCCTATCACAAGTTTTCAGATCACAGACAGGTACTAGAATCCTTATTTTCAGAGGTTGTGAAATGAGATTTACAGATTATACGTCTATAAATAAAGGGATTAACTCCTTTCCACACCATACAGAAATTTTGTCGTCATTTATTTTTTCTTTGTTTTCATTTAAAAAATAAAATCAATTAATAGTATATGGGGATGGGGGAGTGATGTTTTAGTGTTTTATTACTTCTACAATGCCACATATGTGAATGATGCTATATAGATAGACACAATGTCAATCCTTTCTCCAAAGTGTTTACAGTCTTGGGTTCCAATCTTCCAAAAAATTGCTCAAATGAATATGACGGAACAGACATTCTATAGTCATTTCAAATGCATTATCTTCTAGTTTGTTTGTACAGTGCTTTGAAGATGTAGTATTCAATATGTAATATTCAATAAATATTATATCACATTTTTATTTTATTTTTGTAGATACTTCTGTTTGTTGTGATTCACAAAAATCTATTTAAGCAGTGTGATTATGATTAGTGGGCTGGATTCACATGAGTATATGCATAAGGAAATTAAATACGAGCATAATGGGTTGCATTCTTTTTTCCAAAGCAAGGCCTGAACACATGGAATTTCAGTGATTCACTGTTTAACCCTTTGATACTAGAAAATGCATTAATGCTCACAGTAGGCGCTTCCATCCAGCCCCAGGACATTGGGTTTATATGTTAAAAACAGATGCCTTTTCGAGGCTTCCTACAAGAGCAATAAATTATGGGGCAAAAAAAAGAAGCAGGCTTGCCCTTTTTTGTTCTTGCCTTTTCCCAGAAGTCTGCAACAGTATCCTTATTAAGATAAAAGTATGTATAGAACAAAAAATCACTTGAAGTGTGGGAAAGGTGTCAAGGATCCCAATTCAGTGAGGTCTCCCAAACTTTGAGGATGAGTAGCCCTGCTGAAGTCAGTGAGACTACTCACGCACTTAACATTATGCCCAAGTATTTTGTAGATTTAGGACCTATCAAAATGTCATTTTAGGATTCCAGGCTTATTATTTAAGTAAATTATTCCATATTAAATATACTCAGTTTATGATTTTCACAACTGCCAGCTTTGCAAATTAAACTTGGAGTGTGAAAATCCACACAGGTTCCTTCTGCCTTTACTCATCATCCACTCTAATAAAGAAATTGCAGTTGGAATTTATTTTATAATTTGGTTGACGTATACCTACAACAGAATTCACCTTACTTTCTCAGAGCTGTTCTAGCAATAACAAAACCTTACTTTTCATAATAAAGGAGCAAACAGGACTCTGAATACATACAAGTAACATATTTGCTGAGTCAAATGATAGCATTGTAGTCAGTTCTCAGACTATAATGACCTTTTAAAATAAAACAAGGATCTTCAGCATAATCTCTAGAACAGGGATTCTCAAACTGTGGATCGCAACTCCATTTTAATGGGGTCGCCAGCACTGGCTTAGACTTGCTGGGGCCTGGGGCTAACGCCAAAGCCCGAGCCCCACTCCCTGGGACCGAAGCCCAAGCCCTGAGCAGCAGGCTCAGGTTACAGGCTCCCTGCCTGGGGCTGAAGCCCTTGGGCTTTGGCTTTGCTCTCTCATCCCGCAAGGGGGAGTGGGATTCGGGCTTTGGGCGCCCCTGCCCAGGGCGGTGGGGCTTGGGTGGGGCCCAGGCTTCGTTCCCATCTCCTGTGACTGTAATAATTTTTGTTGTCAGAAGGAGGGTCACGGTGCAATGAAGTTTGAGAACCCCTGCTCTAGAACCAAGGGGTTCAAAAAGTTCAAAGTATCTGGACTTATTTGAACCAAATTTCTGGATCTTTTGAGATAACTTGCAGCTAATTTTTATGAAAAGTATTTGACAAAATGTTTTAAAAGCATTCTACCCCTTTTTGTCTTTGTGCAAGCTGTAAAGCTTGCCACTTTCAGCATAAATCTCTTATTTTAATAATAATTATTAATAATTCAGCTGAGGGTCTTGAGTGCATTGCAAATATTAATTGATTCACACAGTTCCTGCTTTGATGTATATAAATTAGTGTTTTCCCTAATTTACAGGTAAGTAAACTGAGGTAGAGGGAGATTAAGTGAGTACCTTGAGGTCACAGAAGATGTCTGTGACAGATCTGGGGATACATAAGAGTCCTGTTTCCCAGTTCTCTGCTCACATTTAGACCGCAGTGCCTCTACTGTAATAAGAGCCAAAGAATTAGTAGAAAAGTGCTTCAGAACCTTTTCAGAACTGAGCAGCTTGCCAGGAGCCTGAAGACTGCATCTGATTTACAAATGGATGTACATGTTACTTTAAGCAGAGATAAATGCATACCGTGTATGTTTACAGAGTACAGTAAATGTACATAGTACTCTACAAAATCTGTAGAGAGGAAAAATGTGTTTGAGTTACATTGGAAGGAATGTTAAAAGGGAAGAGTAGAACTGCTTCTTTGCAACGGAAGGCTTTAAAGACACAAACATTATGCGATGCAGGTAGATTGTAAGGTTGGTTGTTGCAGTTGTTCAGGTTCATAACGGAAAAGAACTGCTGGCTGGTATTTCCAAAGAGAATGTTTCCAAAAAGGAGCCCTCTTATGGTAACTGTGATATTTGTTGTTTGTCAAGCATACTGGCACATAAAGAAATTCAGTAAGCTTCTCTCAAGAAATATGCACTGGAACATTGTGAGTCCGTCAATTCTAGATAAATCTTGTCCATCTCGTCTTTTGGGTTCAGCTTGTGATGTGTTAGCAAACATATTTCTGTCCCTTTGAAAGTGTCTGAACCTTTCATCAAATGAACTTTAAAGTCTGTCTGGATTTTTCAGCATAGGGATAACTAAAACACTTGGGTTTCTTGAACATTTATTAGGAAATCTAAAAACAGAAAAGACCTGTTTCTTTTCATGACTGCAGCCAAGACCTCTGGTCTTGTGGGAGCTGCAGACAAAGGCCCATGACTAGCTTCTGCTCTCCTGGCATTTGCAGCCAGAGGTCTCTGCTCCACTCCTAATTTTAATATTTTAGATACTTGTAAGTAACATATTTCAGCAATTATTATTTTTATTCTTAAATAGTCAAGAAGTAGTTTCTGACTGATTAGACGTGACATTATCATCAAGGTTCCAAGTTAAAACATTATTGAAATATATTCATACCTCCTAACATTTAAAGTTAATACAGTTGCGGGAGTGGGGGGGGGGCACCAGAGTTTTGGTTTCAAAGCGAGCCTGCCCTGCACTTACCCCACAAAGGCAGCATTGAGGCTCCTGTCCCATGGGGCTGACTGGGCTTGGCCCCTGGTACGGTGGTCGTAATGCCACTCAGGTTTGGCCCAGTCCCACTGATGTGGGGGAGAGGTGGGTTGCCAAGCCAAATTTGAGTGAGTAGAGCTGCAACTGTATGTGTTAGGGCCCAGGTTTCAAGCCCTGTGTTGGGGAACTGAGCCCAGTCAGGCCTGCAGGACAGGAGTGGCTTCGACTGGGTCAAGGTATTTTGTAGGTCAAAGCGAGTCGATCCCACAGAACCCAGGACTGTTGAGAGATCTTTATATGGAGGCAGTATGCACTCAGAACTATAAGCTGTGTTTTGGGGCAGTCTGTCTATAGAATCAAAGCAGACAATATTTTTTTGGTTTACATTTGCAGCCAGAAAAGAGGATAGAAATTTAATCATTATTAAAAAAAAACCCCTCAAATTCTGGAGAAACTGAGAGGCTACCATATGGCTGCAGGAATCACTTTGTGGGTTGTGCACCAAATAAAAAAATAGCTATTTTCCATCATTCAGTTAGACATTGTCATAGTTATAGGCCAGGCTTGGAACAACACTCTGAGTAGAGTTAAAAAAAATCCAAGAAAGGATATACTGATTTAGATGAAATGAGAGCCAACCTAAAACATGAACCAAACCATTTTGAAAGTTTGGATTGGTTCTGTAAGATATTCCTCCCTACTGGGTCCAAAGTCTGATTTGTGTCTAATGTGCCCTGGGCTTTTGATGATAGCCCTCAAAATCCAATATGAAGTACAGCACATCTGGCAGTCCCTTATTGGGTAGGTTGCTGTCTTCAAATCTATCTAATCTAGCCAAGTGTTCATTGTCTGGATCTGCCCATTGTGAATTTTCTGAAAAGGGAGAAGCGTTCAGCCACTCAGCTGTTTGTTCCCAAAGAAAGAAGGGGAGGGGAAAGGGAAGAGGAAGAGATAAGATGGAGTTGGGGAGAGGAAGAAGGAACAAATTAGATTAGAAAGTTCTCTAACATAATTTTACTTGTTCTGATGCTATGCTGAGGGTTTTAGGAATTCACAATATTTTTGATAATGTTTTCTATGCAAATATTGGGGACATAAAAATATTTTGAAACTGACCCATTTTTCATTTTTTAAACACTTTGAAACTAAAACAACGTCAGATGGTTATTTAACATAGACACCATGTGACATATCCTGTGTAGATTGCAGTTCCCTGATGCTGTAAGGGAAGTGCAGAACCATCATTTCAGGTCAAAATTCTGTTTTTCTGGTCCACTCATCTGCTGGAATTGAGCAGCCCAGACCTAAGGTGGGGAATACTGCCAACTGCAAGATACTCTGTAATTGTGTAGCACCATCACACTGCTGACATTTTAACATGTCTCTAATGTATATTAAGTATGGAAAAATAAATAGCAAAGAAAGTAAAACGTGATTCAGAGGAATAGAAGGAACCCAGTAATGTTTGTTTTTTGTTTTTCAAAAAATGTGGACAAAACAGGTTAAAAATTTCACTGAAAGAGGAAAAAATATTTTTGAGTAAATCATGGCAGAGTTCTCCTTTTTGCAAATCTTCTAAACTCTTTTCTCTCTGACATAATGAGACAGTTCAGTGTTCGTTGACACCTCAGTTAGTACCAACCTGTCAATCAGCTAATCTCCAGGCAATCATGCCATGAATATATGAATATCTAACTAGAAGCTGATGTGACTGTTGTTCTGACATTCCCACTCAAACTGTAATAGGGTTCTGTATGGTCTGTTGCTATTTTCATGGCAGACTTTGACATATTTGAAGAAATTTGGTTTAGGAATGCTAAGTTAATCAGTATATCCTGGGCCATCCATAGAGTGGTGTGGGACCTGGTACAAATCAGCCTCTCTGCTAGTCTCCTTGCCATCCGTCCAGTGTGCGCCCCCTGTCTGCCCGACCGCTGCTCTCCTCCTCGCCATCCACCCGCCTGCCTGCCTCCTCACTCCCCTCCCGCCTGCTGCTTGTCTCCCTACCCACCTGCCTGCCTCTTGCCTCCGCATTTGCCTCCTCACGCCGCTCGCCTCCCACCTAACCTCCCACCCACCTCCTCACCTGAATATTGGGACAAATCACGTCCCGATCATACATCAGCCGGGACATGGGACAAAGGGCTAAATATCGGGACAGTCCCAATTTTATGAAGTGCAGGGCATCCAAAGTGCAGGGGCTGAGGTGGTAGCCCCAATCACCCTACCCAAGGGACAGCTCTGAGTATATCTGAACAAAAATAGCATAAAAGCAGCTATGGAAAAAATGGAAACCCTGGATTTACCAAATATTATAACCATTCTCCAACTTTTTGACTTTGTGTGTAATTATCACTATATTTATGTGCCCATTTAATATATAAAATACTTTAAAAATGAAGGTAAAGGTATTTGAAAATTAGAAACTGCACATACACAATATGCTATTTTGTATTTATTTTCCATATTAGTAGCACAGAACTGGAAGCCTGGAGATTAGGTTCTATTCCCAGTTCCCACTGACCTTCTGTTTGACCTTGTACAAGCCATTTTATTGCTCTGTACCTCTATTTTTTTCTCCCATCCTCTGTTTGTTTTGTGTATTTAGATTATAAGCTCTTTGGGGCAGAGACTGACTCTTACTATGTGTTTTTACCATGCCTAGCACAATGAGGCCCCAAATTTGGTTGGGATCTCTGAGCACCAACCTAATTAGTTAATTGTTAATAATAATAATAATTATGTATATGTACCAAATTACAGAGCTCCATATATTAATAAGTAGAGAATAGGCTGATATTCAGATGATACTGGAATTCAGATGTCCTAATATCTG
Organism: Gopherus evgoodei; assembly: GCF_007399415.2. NCBI lineage: Eukaryota > Metazoa > Chordata > Testudines > Testudinidae > Gopherus > Gopherus evgoodei. Next base: position 47,506,293 of record NC_044327.1, read on the forward strand.
TGTGACATTTGGAATATGAGTAAAGGGCCAGATCCTGGGGTCTGGGCTTTGTGTTCTCAGTACAGCCTATGTGTATGTGTGGACGTGGCACAAAAGTGGGGGTAAGATCCCAGACTTTAAGCTGCTGGCTACCAGTCTGGTACCCCAGTGTAAAGGATAGTAGCTTTCAACTGCTGTATGTTATGCCAACTGCCTGTGGGCCCAAGGGTTTTTTCAGCAGCTGGGGTTCACCAGCATATAGGAACACATATGTTATGCTGACTACCTGTGGGTCTAAGCAGCTGTTTTGACAGCTGGGATTTGCCAGCAGGTAGACACCCTCTGACCTTTTTTGTCAGAGGGTGAGAGTGTGGGTTTGCAGGGAAGCCACTACAGTGGTGCTATACCACTCAAGGAGTTCCTCATGCTGGGAAATCCTCCAAGGGCCTCTTAGGCCAGGTTTGAGGTTGGTTTAGACCATTGGAGGAGAGCAAAACAGTCTTAGCAGGGCCAAGGCTCTGGCTAAAAATCTGAATATCAGCATCACCTTTCTCATAGCAATTCGTTCCTGGAGTACCTGGGCTCTCCTCCTGCAATCCTGTGGTTTTTGTGTGGTTTCCATGTACCTGGAACCATCCTCTACTCCTTCTCTTTCCCCTTTGTCCACAGATGCTGTAGCTCAGGGGTAGGCAACCTATGGCACACGTGCCGAAGGCGGCACTCAAGCTGATTTTCAGTGGCACTCACACTGCTTGGGTCCTGGCCACCAGTCTGGGGGACTCTGCATTTTAATTTAATTGTAAATTAAGCTTCATAAACATTTTAAAAACCTTATTTACTTTACATACAACAATAGTTTAGTTATATATTATAGAAAGAGACCTTCTAAAAATGTTAACATGTATTACTGGCACGCAAAACCTTAAATTAGCGTGAATAAATGAAGACTCGGCACACCACTTCTGAAAGGTTGCCAACCCCCTGCTATAGTTAGTCTTCTGTTTCCTTCCTAGATTTTTGGGGTGCAAAGGGTATCTTCTAGGGAGTAAGTGATCTGCCTACCTTCCCCCCGCACCTCTCTTTCTCATCTAAAACATTTTTGCTCCCATTGTTGTGCACTGTTCCTTTTTCTGTGGCAGAGACCCATTGTTTTCTAATGCATGCCTGGTTACCAAGGGATGTAACCTTCAGTGATTCACACCAGAGTGATGTGAATTTATGAGGAAGTTTGTAAAGCCTACTTGCCTTTCGCCCTTATGTGCTCCTGATGTTTCTGGAGAGTGATTGTGGATTAGGGGATTAGGGCTAGGGACTGTGCCCCCTAGAAATGCAGGAAAAAGAGTGGGCCTGCTGCTGCCCCAAACGTTAGAAGAAAATAAGAGTAAAAGGCCAGTAGGCTGTAAAAGTTTCCTGAATAATTCACTTTGGGGTTTGTTCCCTAAGGTTAGATCCCTTAGTAACTCAGGATCTAGTAGGCCTTATGTCCTTCAAAAAGAAACACGACACATTTGACAAAAAGACTAGTGGTAGCCTCAGAAAATCTTTCATCTATACTACCGCACAGCTGACAGCTTTTGTTCACTCCCTCTGTGCAGTAAGGGCTTGGCTTTTGGGAAGGAATTGAATTAATGAAATTCAGTGTATTGAGGTACTACAGTGGCCACTGCAAAAGATGCTGCTTCCTTGCAAACTAACAACCACCTTCCTACAGGATTTGGTCACTTTTCAAATTATGACATAAATAGCTGACTCCAATATTGCAAGTCTCAAGCATTCAAAAATTTTGTGTTAAGCCTCCAAAGCTATGAGATTTGCTTAAAAATCATGAGATTTAAAAACATGGGTTCTTTTATTTCTAGAACACTTTAGTTTAGGGCACACTTTGATCACATTTTCAAGCTTTTCTCTGCAATTATGAGGTTTGTAAATGTACTTGGTTTTTTTTTTTGGTAGTTGAAAACTGAGATTGTCACATAGTTACTTGATTCTAGTAGTTGGTGCTTAAAGAAAAACACCAGGGATTGTGAGACTCATGATGATATAGCGAGAGTTGGCAACAGTGTATTCATTCTAAAATACCCATATTGGTCCCTTGGGTTCACAATTCCCAGTGGCTGGAAAATTATTGCCTGAGGTCCAAAGGTCATGGCATGAACAAGGGAGCAGAAAGGATGGGAATATCTATGCCATTTTTTTCTCTGCTGTCTCTTACTTATAAGTTAATCTGTTAGGATGGATAACTGCAAAACTTCAAGGTTTGGTATCTTGGCTGGTTCATATAATGTTAGGTTGAAACCAGTGCTTTGGAGCAGAGCCCGGAGCTGGAGCGCGGAGCTGCTCCGGAGCAGTAGAGCTGCAGGTTTTTGCCTGGAGCTGGAGTGGAGCCAGAGCACAGCTCCAAAGCCCTGGTTGAAACCCATAATGAGATGTTGTAACCAGTAAGTAAGTTTGAATTTCTTTTTATAATGGCAAATTCTACTCAGCTTTCACTATTTCATGTTTTAGAGTAACAATGATGTCACTCTTGTTTTTATCTTTCTCCCCCCTCCCTGTAGGCCATGTGTTTATACGATGGGGTCTCCAATAAACAACAGGGCCCTTTTTCCATGTCAGGAGCCACCGGTTGCCATGTCAACATGGCAAACCACAGTCCGAACAGCTTCTTGCTTTGTTGTCTTAATGAGTGGTGAAAATTCAGCAGAACCAGTACAACTTCAAGAAGGTGCAGTATATATATTCTTAATCATGTGTTGTACAAAATGATGCTAGCAAAGTGCCAGAAAGTAGTTTACAAAGATGGGTGCACATTATTATCTCTATTTTACAGAGAGGGAAATTAAGGTACAGGGAGGCCAAGTGACCTGCCATGCAGCTGGTGTGAGTACTTAGGTGTTCTAACTTCTGATCTGGTACCTCATCCACTGGAATATATTGGCATCTGTTTTTTTCAGGTATAAACTTCACACAGCTCACTAACTGGCTTAGTTTCAGTCAATCTACAGCTAAATATTTGGCAGATCAGCCCACAGACTGCTGAACGCATTGATAACAGGATATAGACTTTTGGTTTGAGGATGCCAGTTCAATTTAGGAAGGCTGGTAGTGTCTGAGGATTGTTACCCATATCATAGCTGCTTGTTGAACAATGTGAAATGAGTTGATGATCTCAGTTTGATGCCAACTGTCCATGAAAGATCTTTATTTCCACTTCATCTGGAACCAGTGCAGTGGCTCCCAGTGCTCACTACTGCCTGCCTGCTTAGAGTCATGCAAGAGTATGTTCTGAGTGATGTCTTCCCTTCGTTTTTTGCTGCACTTCTTCATCACCACCTCCGTGCACAGTATGAAGGGAAAAGCAAATGTAAGGTGGTGCCAAGCATAACTGCACCAAGCTCATTTCCCAGGGTTAGTTCTGAGCTCTCTTTGCAGACGCCAACGGTCAGCATTTTCAAATTAATCACGATTAATTGGGCAATTAAAAAAAAAGTAATCACAATTAATTGCGCTGTTAATAATAGAATACCATTTATTTAAATATTTTTGGATTTTTCTACATTTCTAAATTTATTGATTTCAGTTACAACAGAGTACTACTTTATATTTATTTTTTATTAAAATATTTGCACTGTAAAAAACAAAAGAAATAGTATTTTTCAATTCACCTAATACAAGTACCATAGTGCAATCTCTTTGTCATGAAAGTTGAACTTACAAATGTAGAATTATGTACAAAAAAATAACTGCATTCAAAAATAAAAATGTAAAACTGTAGAACCTACAGGTCCACCCAGTTCTACTTCAGACGATCAATCTACTTCACCAGACAAACAAGTTAGGTTACAATTTGCAGGAGATAATGCTGCCCGCCTCTTGTTTACAATGTCATCTGAAATTGAGAACAGGAGATTGCATGGCATGTTGTAGCCGGCATCGCAAGATATTTACATGCCAGATGCGCTGAAGATTCATATGTCCCTTCATGCTTCAACCACCATTCCAGAGAACATATGTCCATGCTGATGATGGATTCTGCTTCTGTTCTTTTTCATCATCTGTGTCAGATGCCACAAACAGAAGGTTGATTTTCTTTTTCGGTTGTTCGTATTCTGTAGTTTTCGTTTCTGTAGTGTTGCATGCTCTACGCCTTGTCCCGCTCAGATTTCGGACAGCACTTCAGATTCTTAAACCTTGGATCAAGTGCTGTAGCTATTTTTAGAAATCTCACATTTGGTACCTTCTTTGCATTTTGTCAATTCAACTGTGAAAGTCTTCTTAAAACAAACATGCACCGTATCGTCATCCGAGCCTGCTATAACATGAAAAATATGGCAAGTAAAACAGAACTGGAGACATACAATTCTCCCCCAAAGAGTTCTGTCACAAATTTAATTAACACATTTTTTTAATGAGCATCATCAGCATGGAAGCATGTCATCTGGAATGGTGTCTGAAGTTTGAAGGGGCATACAAATGGTTAGCATATCTGTCACATAAATACCTTTCAGTGCCAACTACAGAAGTCCCATGCGAATGCCTTTCTCACTTTCAGGTAACGTTGTATGTAAGAAGTAGGCAGCAGTATCTGTTGTAAATGTAAACAAACTTGTTTGTCTTAGTGATTGGCTGAACAAGAAGTAGGACTGAGTGGACTTGTAGGCTCTAAATTTTTGCATTGTTTTGTTTTTGAGTGCAGTTATGTAACAAAAAATTACATTTGTAAGTTACCCTTTCACAATAAAGAGATTGCACTAAAGTACAAGTGTGTGAGGTGAATTGAAAAATACTATTTCTTTTATTTATCATTTTTACAGTGCAAATCTTTGTACCAGAAATAATAATATAAAGTGAGCTGTGTACACTTTGTATTCTGTGGTTAATTGAAATCAATGTATTTGAAAATGTAGAAAAACATCCAGAAATATTTAATAAATTTCAACTGGCATTCTGTTTTTAATTTTTTTTTAAATATATGGAGATATGCCTATCTCATAGAACTGGAAGGGACCCTGAAAGGTCATCAAGTCCAGCCCCCTGCCTTCACTAGCAGGGCCAAGTACTGATTTTGCCCCAGATCCAATGCTCAAATCACTGAGCTATCCCATTCAGGCACACATACATAGTGAGGTATTTGAATAAGGTGTGAAAGTGTTTTTGAAAATGGTAATACACCTCTACCCCGATAGAGCGCGACCCGATGTAACACGAATTTGGATATAACGTGGTAAAACAGCAGGAAGCCCCGGGCCCTTTAAAGCACCACCTGAGCCCCGCTGCTTTACCAGGTTATATCCGAATTCGTGTGGAGCCCCGGGCCCTTTAAATCACTGACTGAGCCCCACTGCCAGAGCTCCAGCGGTGATTTAAAGGGCTCTGGCTGCTGCGGGGAGCCCTAGGCCCTTTAAATCCCCGCCTGAGCCTTGCTGCCAGAGCTCCGGCAGTGATTTAAAGGGCCCGGGGCTCCCCGCAGCAGCTGAAGCCCCAGGCCCTGTAAATCACCACTGGGGAAGCCAGTCCAGTCCGGCATGGCGGTACACCGTACTGGACTAAACCCGATATAACACGGTCTCACCTATAAGGCAGTGAGATTTTTTTGTCTCCCAAGGACCACGTTATATCGGGGTAGAGGTGTACATACTTTATGGAATGTTTGGAATGGGAAAACTTTTTCAGAAAGTTGATAGATAAATTCCAGATACATTCAAAGCATTCTGTAAGCTGCCTGATTTCTAGGTTTTTTTCAGGGGTGCTAGAGATAGTAAGTCTCCAAGTCATGTAGCCTTGGATGGTGGGTGGATTTGTTATTCAACACTTAGCTGCCAACGCTGGTTTCTTCCATCCCACATGCATGCAGTACACAAACTTATTTAATCCAAAAAACAGCTTTAGATCCATTTTGATTTATTTTTGAGAATCTGTATCTTGGGCACATTAGGGCTGCTATGATCCAGGGTTCTATACATTGCTCAGTATTTTTTTCCTTTATAGTAGTCAGATTTTCACACTCCCCTTTCATTCACTTAAATCCATACAGAAAGAATGTAATTCAACATTAGTGTTACTACTGAGAACAAATATGACCATGGAGAAACACCTACTTTCCCCTTCATAGCCTGCAACCATAGCAGCTTGTTCTGCATTCAAGTCAGATTTCACAAGCTAAGCGGGGTTAGATCAGTTCAGTATTTGATTTGGAGATCTCCAACATGTATCTGCTACAAGTGCTGCAGCCAGTGCTGTTCCTGATTCATCAGTGTATCTGAGTATTGACCTAATACTCCAGCACTCTGGTGCTTGGGGGCTCTCTGCTGCACTGTCTTCCAAAAGAGATGTGAAATCAAGGTGCTGACCACTAGAAGTCACTAAAGATGTCTTAGAACTTTTCTGATGGGCAAGGCTCTTAATCCTAATTTCCCAGACAAATAGTTTGGGGTAATTACATTTTGTTTTGCTGTAGCTTTGCATCTATGCTATTTTTCATTTTCTTTCTGAAAGTGTTGTGTAATGGTTTTATGCATTACTAAACATAATAGTGTTTCCCATCAGAGGTGGCTGAATTTCAGTGGTGGATGAAGTAATCCTGTGTGTGTGTGTGTGTGTGTGTGTGTGTGTGTGTGTGTGTGTGTGTAATATGTATCTCAGTTTGTATTTAAAACACTAAAGAATTATTTGAGGTGAAAGGTACTATATAAATATAAGAAAATATACCTGTTTATTAGGTCAGACGATAAGATATACTGACACTTGTGTTTATTTTAGTTATAATGTACGCATTGGTACTCAGAATTGTTTTTATAACCATTTCAAAGACAATTAATATGCATAAAGAATCTTGAAGTCATTATCTCATTGTTGTTGTTTGAAACACAAAAAATAATTTTTTTTAAATTTTATTTTCCCACACTTACAAATAGATTGCACTTTTCCAGCCATTTTTAACTGAGTCCTAAATAGATAACATGTGAATTAGAAAATATCCAGTTTTATTTAATAGGTGCTGTTCCTCTATTTTCTGCAGGAAACGCCAGCTATTTCCCTTGTCCTGCCAATGAGCCCTCACATAGCACAGAAATGTTTCAGTGATATAGAGTGTTACTTGCACTATAAGGAAGAGCCCTATGCTGAGTTCATATGCATTGCCTTCCCTTTCCCTATAGGTGGTGCTGTTTCCAAGAGAGTCACATGAAGGCACTGGAGTTAGAGAGTGGAGAGCAACAAAAGGAATCAGGAGAAGGGGAAACACTCAGGATAAGGGAGGCGAGGAAAGATAAGGGAGAAGAAGAAAGCAAGTGAAGGGAAAAGAGGGGAGACAGAGGAATTGGGAGGGACAAAAAGAAAAAACATTACAGGTGCAAGACATTCAAAAAGAGGAAGAAAATGGGAAAATGTGGGTGGGTGGGGGAGACAGAGAAAACATGAGAAACAAATGATCTCTCCTACCAGTAACAGCTGCTCATGTTGGTTACTGAAAGGAAGCACTACCTGCATAAAGGCCAGTTCAGTCATCAGGAAACGTCAGGAACCACAGTGGTGAAACCTTATTTACCTCACAGTATGCTCTGAGACTTCTTGTCAATTCAGTGTATTCTGGGTTGCAAGGACATGAGACCCGTGACAGCCTTGTGAGCAGTGGATTGGGGTTCAGCAACATCTATAAGCACGATAGGAGCCTCAGGGTGTAGTGATGGGGATGTCCAGTGTTTGCATGGTCTCTATAAAACCTGCACAAAGAAAGGGCATGTGGGATAAGGGAGAATACGGTGTTGAATTTTGTAAAGACGAATCTATAGGTATTTGAAAGCTCATGTGAAGAGAGAAACAAGTTTATTTCTGCCCTTCAGTCCCATTTTGGTGATTGTTTTAAAGGCCCCTGCCCTCTTTCAGGACTTGATGATAATCTTCTGGCTCTGTGAAGTTTGTTGGCCCTCAGATTGTGTGACCCACTTTGCAATCTCCTCTTGATGTGAAGAGTGGGAGAATAAAACTACAAAAGTTAAAGCTTTTGAGACTCCAGCATATGCAGAATACTGCTACCCATCTCCTCTCACGTAAGAAGCAACATAAACATATCACCACCACATTAGATTGCTAAGCTCTCTCCCCTTTCATTTCAGTATTCTGTTTAAATTGCCGTCTTCTTTTAAAAACACTTCACAGTCTTGCTTACTCCAGTCCACCTCACTGAATTTGTGTCTCACTATGCTCCTCTCCCTCCCTCTGTTTTGTCTAGCACTAGCCTTCTCTCTTTCCTGTTAGGAAATCTCACTGTTGTGAGAGCCTTCTCCTTTATAGGAGAAAGAGCCTTCGCCTCCTGCCATCTGGAACAGTTTTCTGTCTCCCCACCTCATTGACTCGAAGTCTTGTTTCAAAACTCAGCTGAAAACACACCACTTTCTACCATTCCTGTCCTTCGTAATTTCTTTCTTCCTTTGCTGTTGTTTGACCCGGAAGTTGCACTCTTTATGTGAACGTTTTGGAATATTGTTTATGTGACAGATGCTACTCACAATGAAGTATTGTTATGCTGCCTCTGGGTCTGCTCTTGTTCCCGTTGAAGTCCATGACAAAAGTTTCCATTGGTTTCATTGTGGGCAGGCTTGGCCTTTGGTATAGTTTACATTACTGGAGCTCTCAACATCAGCCTTTTGAAATAATTAAATAAATGGTACTTCTCTGGATGGCCTCTTCCTATACATGGGCTAGTGCCTGCCATGGCTGGTTTTCAGCTTCCACAGTCTGGGATTTCAAAACATTTTTCCTTTGGCAATAATAATGTATTTCCTCTTTGTTTCTAGTTATGTTGTAGTGAACATGGCAGTCTCTGTTCACATGTTATCTGTGAGGTCAGCAAAGCTCTGTGAATGTTATATGTTTAACCTGTGATTCAGAGCCAACAAAAGTGGTTCATGGCTTTTTCTGTGGTGGGGACCACCAATCTGGCATTTTGAGTGTACACACATTTAGGGTCAAATCATGTCTTTTCCTCTGTGGAGGCTCCATTTTCAGTGGGGTGGTGTTCTATTGCACAAGCAGGTGGGGGCAAACTTCCCAGTGGTAGTGCAGGGAAGTGCTCATCTGCCTTATGACACGAAGCCCAGAGGTGGCCTTACAGCACCATGCAAGGCCCAGAGATACACTATAGCACACTATATCATCCCTCACCTCCTCTGTACAGACATACTATTATTCATATTTATTACAACAGTGTCTCTGGGCCAAGCGAGAATGGGACCCCATTGTGCTAGGCACTGTGCAGACACAGAGTAGTAAACGGTTCCTGTCCTGAAGTGCTTACAATCTAAATAGACCAGACAGACACAGGGTGAAGGAAGGGATAGGATGCACAAACAGAATGAAAATGTGATGGTGGCAAATGTCACTTTTAGTTCCACATTGTTTGTTTGTTTATTTAGGGTGGGTTTACTTAGAAGGGGATGGAAAGAAAAGGAGAGGTTGGGGAGAAGAGGCTAAGAGGGGTAGGTGTGGAGTGAAGCTGAGATGAAGAAACTGAGGGAGCGGGAGAGCTAGAACAAACAGCCAGTCAGCATAGGCCAGAGAAAATCGAGACAAAAGTAGAAAATTCTCTGAAAATTCAGTGGTCCTTGCTTTGGCTGCTTCTGTTCTTATAAATAGAGTCTCTGCAATTACCCTCTCCCACTTCCCCAGGCCACAAGGGAGAGGGCAGCCCTTCTAGTGCTCTCAGCGTGTGTGTGTTTGGGTTTCCATGCACAATTCTGGGTCCAGGAGGGTGCTGTGGAGAGGGGTGGCTCTGGCTGTCTCTACTCCCCACTTCTCATTGCCCATTTCTTCCCCCCACCCACACCCGATTTGGCTGCTAGTACTTCTGCTTCTACTGACTGGAGTCTCTATGCCTTGAGGAGGAGAATTGCCTCTTGTATTTGCTAGTACCTGGCTACTAGGACCAGGCAATGGCAGATTATTTCCCCTTAGTTAGGGTTTTTTACTTTTCTTTAAAAAAATGGTAGGGTTCCATGGTTGTAACCCAAACAGTGGCAGCTCCAGGCACCAGCGCTCCAAACGCGTGCCTGGGGTGGCAAGCCGCGGGGGACGCCCTGCTGGTCTCTGTGAGGGCGGTAATCAAGTAGCCTTCTGTGGCAGCCTGCAGGAGGCTATGCCGAAGCCGCGGGACTGGCAGACCTCCCGCAGGCAAGCCACTGAAGGCGGCCTGCCTGCCATGCTTGGGGCAGCAAAAAAGCTAGCGCTACCCCTGAATCCAAAGACTACCTAAAAAAAAAAAAAAAAAAAAAGCTCGAGGTCGGGATGCAGTTGCATGCCTATATTTGCATTCAAAATTACCATGACTGCTCTACTCACAAATCAGATACACATACAAGTATCTAATTAGATTGCTGCATATGCAATCGCCCAATTTGTGTATGCAGCTGTGGTAACTGTATTTGTAAATGTAGGTGAGTTCTTGCATGTGTGCCTAAGGTGCCTTTAACAGCAACAGAAAAATAGCTGGGCAAAAGTAATAAAAAAAAGACCCTGTATGTAGGTTTGATCAATAAAAACTTCATGGCTCCTCAAAACAACTTTCTCCACTTCTCTAAATGGACTCTGCTTAATTGTTCCCCTATACTAAGCAGATCTTTCTCTGGTAGACTCACTTACCTTTTCTATCCCCTCAGCTTCCAGATCGTCCCATAGGGCCAAATTCTGCACTCATACCAAAACTGAATCTGATTCTTGACTTCTCATTGACGTGCTGATGCATTGTGCCATTTCAGATTGCCAGGCAGAGATCATAAGTTTTACTGTATCTTTATTAGACTTCCAACAGTCTGTTCAGTGCTGTGCAGAACATACTGAAACATGGTCCTTCCCCTAAAGAGTTTGCAATTTGAAATAAACAAACCATGCTGTTAAGACAAAAACAGCATTATTAAGGCTATTGTTAAAGGACTGCAATCGATTTTTTTTTAAGTTAAAAAATGTCCTTTCTTAGAGGACTTAAGGATCCTGTTTGACTCCACCCATGATGGTAAGATTCAGTGTTTTGGGCCATTGATGTAGAATGTTTTCATGAGGTTTGCAGTCATAATGTTACAATGCTGGATTTAATTTTTTGTAGATGCCTAGAATCTGAGGATAGCAGTGTGAATGTAAGTTTTTAGGTCTAAACTATTTGCTAATGTCCCTTTCAATCTCCAAGGTAAGTAAGATATCACTATCATATAGTAAACAATGTGACCTGAATAAAAACAAGTTATTTCCTTCTTGAACAAAAAAAACCAAAAACCGTGCGGAGGTGGTAGGAGAGGTTTGGCTCAAAAGCTCAAGTGCATTGAAATTCAAAGTGCTGATTCTGGGAAATTGTTCTCTAACCTAGAAGGTAATTTGCTGTTTGGTGCTTTTTTTACTCATAGGTGTTTTAAGTTGGTACTATTATGTGACCATGCCCATGCCAGCATCCACCTTTACTATTGCTATTGGGTGTTGGACAGAAGTTAAACAGGAATCCCACATAGCTGACATCCGGACAACTAACGAGTTTTCCTCTCTGTTTTCAAGGGCCGATCTCAGGTTGGTGATTAGGATATTACTAAAAAATAAACATTTGAGTGAACATTCCATTTATTCTGTGAACCATGAAAGTGAATTGTCTTTGCAGAGGGACCACAGCAGAACGTGTCTAATCAGAGCAGAAAGAAATCTTAGGGAAGTAAGTCCAGGGGCAAAGGATTGGCAAGGGTGTGTTGCTTGTGTAGAAAAAATTAGGCTAATGGAACATGACAATTAGTTTCTACCTGTGTTCAGCCTAGTTAACAGAATTTTTAAACTCTGCACTTTATCTTCTCATCTATAACCGTCTGCTTTGCAAAATCCTTAAATCCTTTCTGTTTTTATTCAATTAGGAACAGAATAAAAAGTTTCTTGCCTGTTAGATTGCTTTGTAGGTCACTTAAGCTGTTTTGGTTCCAATTACTTCTGTTTCCATGTGGATTGTGAATTAACTTAAATACAGTTAATCAGACTCTGCATATTGAGGATAAAATGGTGATTTCGTAAGGGGCTCTTCGGTTAAGCATTCCTGCTGAATCAGTGCTCTGTTAATTCTAATATCACTTCTTAGTGAAACTTTAGAGATGGAACCTTTCTCTTTTTTTTGCAAAAGTGAGATATGAAAGAAACAGTTTGAAACTTTGAAATTTTATGCATTTAGATACGTTTTAGGAATCATTGCATGTTTACCTATTTGTAATATGATATTTTGTAGATTGCCTCTACAGAAATGCATATTCTGTAATTATATTACATTGTATATTCTGTTTTAACATATAATGCTTTAGGATCTATAACTGTTGCTGATTTGCGGCAATAAATACGTTATTAGTCGTTGTGGCAAAGAAAAACATTTAGTTATTCAGGTACCTTTAGATATTATGATTTTTTTATTGGTTTGTTTTTCCTTTTTGATCCAGGGATTTCATAGCATTAAAGACAGCCCAGTGTGATAGGTAAACATTACTATCACCATTTTACAGATGAGTAGTCTGAGGCACAGAGAATTTATTATGTGCCCAAGGTCACATAATTAGTGGTGAGGGAAGGAATAGATCAGAGGACTCTGGATACTTTAAGGACTCCATGAAGATTTTCTTCTCAGTAAAGAGTTTTGTGTGCAATAATGTGCAAGAGCAAGTTTTTTCCATTTGTAGTTTGATTTTTTTTTAACTCTTCCCCCATGGGAGTTCAGTGTTTGTTCTGTCAGTTGGAGGCTAAATCACAGCAATTTAGAAACAAGCAAACTGTATATGAGTGCTAGAGAAATTTCTTCACTAATGAAAAATCTTCTGGGGCCTATGTTTTATCTTCTTTATAAAAGTAAGCTTCTCTGAGAATGTTCAGTTCTGGGCGCCACTTTTCAGGAAGGATGTGGACAAATTGGAGAGAGTCCAGAGAAGAGTGACAAAACTGATTATAGGTCTAGAAAATATGACCTATGAGGAAGATTGAAAAAATTGGATTTGTTTAGTCTGAAAAAGAGAAGACTGAGAGGGGACATGATAACAGTTTTCAAGTATGTAAAAGCTTGTTACAGGGAGGAGGAGGAAGATTTGTTTTTCTTAACCTCTGAGGATCGGAGAAGAAGCAATGGGCATAAATTGCAGCAAGGGAGATTTAAGTTGGACATTTGTAAAAACTTCTTAACTGTCAGGGTGGTTAAGCACTGGAATAAATTGCCTAAGGAGGTTGGAGATTTTTAAGAGCAAGTTAGAAAAACACTTGTCAGGAATGGTCTAGATCAGGGGTCGGCAACCTTTCAGAAGTGGTGTGCCGAGTCTTCATTTATTCACTCAAATTTAAGGTTTCGCGTGCCGGAAATACATTTTAATGTTTTTAGAAGGTCTCTTTCTATAAGTCTATAATATATAACTAAACTATTGTTGTATGTAAAGTAAATAAGATTTTTAAAATGTTTAAGAAGCTTCATTTAAAATTAAATTAAAGTGCAGATCCCTCCAGACTGGTGGCCAGGACCCGGGCAGTGTGAATGCCACTGAAAATCAGCTCATGTTCCGCCTTTGGCACGTGTGCCATAGGTTGCCTACGCCTGGTCTAGACAATACTTAGTCCTTCCACAAGTGCAGGGGACTGGACTAGATGACCCCTCGAGGGCCCTTCCAGTTCTATGATTCTGTGAATGTTCTGTGTACCTCCAAACAGTGTCTCATTCCTTTCATGGTACATTTGACATTGCTGAGAATAATATTAGATGTGTTTATCCTATGTCTCCACTGCTCCACTAGTGCCCCCCGCCCACTCCACCACCCTTGATATGCTGTCTGCTTCTCTCACAGCTATCTTCTTGCCACTCTGTCCTCCCTGAACTAGCTCACAGTGTAACTATCCCTCTTTGCACTCAGTTTCCTCCTAGAATCCCCACTTTTACTGTGACTCAAGAAACTAACTAGCTAGTTATGGGGCATTTGGGGTAGTCTATATATCTTATTAAAAATAAATCCAGTTACATTATTAAAACGTATATTATAAGGTTGTAGACAACCACCTCCTGACTTGCGTGTTGTATACCTTTTCTCTACCATCTGTATCACTTGTCTTTTTTGTGTTTGTACAGCACCTAGCACATATCGGGAGCTATCAGACACAAATAATAATTATGATAATGCTGTGCCTATATGTAATGGAACATCAGCTGGCTATTTAGTCGATTCACTGGTTCTCAATAAAAAAGGGGAAAAGAGGCATAAATATGACTCCTGTTATTTACAAGCAACATTATAATCTACTTTCTTCTCATCCAAGTCATTAGCCCCCTCTGGAGGTATTAATTTGCTGCTGCTTGATGTGAAAACTAAAACTGTTCATAACTTTTCTTTCCACTTATTGCTCCACCATTTCAAAAATCTTTATAAAGTTTGATAGAAAAAATAATAAAGTGATGTTATTTTAAGGTATTTTGTTTGTAGGTGGCATAAAGTGAGTATCTCAAAAATAACTGGATACAAGTGTAAGTTCCAGTTCAGATACCTGCACTTGAAGGAGTTGTATGTATGTATTATTTGCTTTGCAAATGATAGAAAGACATAAGGGGGAGGGGTAACTCAGTAAGGGGGAGGGATAGCTCAGTGGTTTGAGCATTGACCTGCTAAAGCCAGGGTTGTGAGTTCCCCCTTGAAGGGGCCACTCAGGGATCTGGGGCAAAATCAGTACTTGGTCCTACTAGTGAAGGCAGGGAGCTAGGCTTAACGACCTTTCAGGGCCCTTCCAGTTCTATGAGATAGGTCTATCTCCATATTTAAGTAGATTTAGAATTAAAAGAATGTCATTCTGTATCTCCCTTTGAAAAATGTTATATAACTTTGCTTGCACTGATTAATATGTATTGCATTCTGCGCTAGAGATGTCTCTATTTCAGTGGTGGGTGAGGTTTCTTTGTGTAGATAATCTTTTTGAAATAGTTTAAGGTCCATTTCTTTCAGGTAAAAGGCCTTATGTAAAGGTAAGGTGGTGTTATTTCATTATTAACTCAGCTAGCTACATGCCATCAATTCAGCAAAAGTAATCATAGCCTACAGAAAAATACTAGTTTGGAGCTTGATCCTGCAAATACTACTGGTTCTAGTGCTTACAATAAATCAACCCCCAAAGTTGCAACTTGGAACCAAAGAGAGGGTTTGTGTTGTTCAGAATAGGAATTATCAGGTTAAAAAAAAATGAAGTTGATTTCTCTTTTATATGAATTCCTCTTAAAAATGTCTGACTCGGTGTTTAGGAAATGTAGTTTTTCTCCCTAATCCCACCTTTGAGGGAAAGCACCCTTCAGAGGTAATGCAGGTGTAGATTTGGTCATGATATGATTCCTTCAAATGTTTGCAGTGCTATGACTGAATTGAAATCTGCTATTTTGTGTAATAGGAACAATTTTTTACAGTTTGTCCTGAAGAATTTTTATTTTTAAAAATTTAACTTTGACTTTAATATAAATCATATCTCTGTTTTCTTTGACAAAAGTAAATCCTGTCTTTGTAACTTGATTAAATATTTAAGTGTTTCACAAATATTTAACTTAGGAACTCTCTGAATCTTTCCTTTAGTTTAAACTGTATCATTTTTTTCTTGTCCATTTAGTTTTTTCTGTATTTATTTTTTCTAAAATGCAAACAGACACAAACATATATATAATTTTGTCTTGAATAGTGACAGCATTTTGAACGCATGTTCTTTTGATGTCTGCCTGTCAGTAAAATAAGATGTTACCACTTTCATTTATTTTAGATTGGAGTGAACAAATCAGTTCTACCCAAGCATATCAATAATAATTTAGCCTTCGTTTTTTCACTGCTGCATTGACATGAACAGTGTGAGAATACAAAGGAGCCAACTTTGCATGAGACCCATTTGTAGCTTTATCTCCTTGATATTTGCAGAAGTTCATCACCTCCTGCACACAGATTTAACTACACATATTTGTAATGTCAAACTAAACCATTGTATTTTGTGGTGTTCTCAGGTTGATCGAAGGGAGCTGTGGTCATGTGACATATCCTTGCCGTTTCCAAAATCCTGCTGCCAGTTCTCAGCTAGTCATTCCTCATCGAGTCTTTGCTCCATGGTGCCTTAAGGATCGCTGTGCAGAGATCCTTCTTGAGCTGATTCCTCGGTGCCTCTCGGCTGCTCATGGTACACTTGGAACCCACCCCTTTTCCAGGCTTGATGTGTTGATAGTCCCTTCCAACTTTTCTAGTCTGGGAATGGCCAGGTATAGAAACTTCTCTAATATAATTATTTTGTTTTTTCTGTGTATAACTTTCTTATTTTGCTGCATCATTTCACTCTTGTATACTGCACCTTGGTCTCTCTACCAATCAGACAGGGTAAGTTGGGATATATCCGTGCAGCCCTTGGAACAGTCAGTGCTTTGAGGTTCCCTAGCCTTCACAGCCTAGGCTCCAGCCCAAGCCACAACTTCAAAGCACTGTCTAGACAGCAATTTTTAAAGCTCTAAAGTCTGTCAGCCAGGCTAGGGGGGTTCGCTTCTGTGGGCTGTGTAGACATACCCTTCATGGCCACATCTGCATTGTCATCTGTGCTGTTCCTCAGATGGCATGGGCAAAGTACTCACCCTTAGTCGTTAACCAGCTGCTCCCCTTTTAGACATTGAAGGATACTCCTCCAGTGTGGTCAGTTTTTAATGGTTTGAAAATTGAAAGCTTCCTTGTATATTTTGTAGGCTATTGATAGCAAGCCTTTATTTGTTCTTGCTTGCACTGGTGGAGTTAGTGTAAATAGCAGCAGCTGGTCTCCTTTTATCTAGTAGCTAACAATGCCAGCTTCCCATCAGTACTAGCTTGCTGCACTATTCTCACTGAACTGATGTTATAGATATAATTTTGCTTCATGTGGTGACAGTTTATTTGCATCTCTTGTTATGATCTTCCTCTTTAATAAGGCATGGGAAGAGAAATATAAGCTCATTGAGCATTTGCCTCTGAGTTTTTCCCCATTATCCAAATTAAAGTTCATTTCTATCCTTTGATGCTTCTGTTATTTTAGGTTTTTTCTTCTGGTAACGTTTTCCCCATTATTTCTCAGCAAAACAAGGGCATATTAGAAAACTGACTCATTAGCTTTATGTGGTTTGAGTTTATCTGGTTAAAACTATGAATCCTGAAAACAGAATAAGGGCAAACGGTGAAAACAGATATAAGCTAGTATTTATGGAGTTCATGGATATTTAAAATTTAATTATTTTGATTATATCTACAATATAATTTCAAATGATATAACTATATGAAGTGTTTAGCTGTAGAACAAACAAGGGAATACCCAGCAATTCAAATACGTCTTTTACCTTTACGTTTTCTAAAGTCTGCTTAAATCAGTAAAGACACAATATTTCCAAACAGCAGAAGAGCAAATGGTGCCGCTATTTTTATAGTGACGACCGTGTCTTAGATGCTTTTAGACCAATATAAAGACAAAGCACATAAGGATAGATATAAAGGGGCGTGGCCTGGAGCAGCAGGTATCCAGTTTACTGTAGTGCTCCAGCAATCCCCACCAGCCAGTGAGACCCATAGGGGCTGTTGTTGGCCAGGTATCAGTTGTAAGTTAGAACAGCTCTCAACCAGTCTCCGGACAGTCTCAGAAGATTCTGCTCCTCAAGTTCATCTCCCTACCCCATATAGGTTTTTAATTTTTATTTCATTTTTTAATTTACCGTAGGAAAGCTTAGTTAAGTAGTGAATCTTGCATTTTGTTCTGTATTTTGCTGAATGAATATCTTATTTATATTTACAGTTCATGTGTGAAAAAGGAAGACAATGTTTGTTTAATTTTGACCTCACTGTCTGGGGGAAGAGAGGAGAGAGAAATTTAGTTTGCATGTAATATTATATAGCTCATGGTATAGATTTGCTCTCTGTTTCATAAACATTTAAAAAAAATGGAAAGTAAAGTTTAAGAATTAAATTATTTCTATTTGTTTTGTCAAATAAATGTCATCTCTTTGGAGGCATGGTTTTATTTAACTTGTTATTGATTATTTACTTTGATAGCCCTGGTGTGTCCTGTTGCCCGTTGTGGGGTGCCTGCTAGAAAATAATTCTTGACACCTGGTGGATAGCGCCACATATTTGACTCAGATTCAGGAGTGATGATATTACCTTTACTACTTAGACCCAGATGGGCAACTTTAAGGTAGTAGAGGGCTGCAAAGTCCACTGAAAATTCTTTGGCAGTCCGGGGGTGTGACACTCAGCGGATGAGGCCTTGAGAGATTTGGAGAGTGAGCCTGTTCTGCATGTACCCCACAACGGCGTCTCCTATTTCATGGAACTGGGCCCAGCTCCCTTCTTCAGCCCATTGACTCTCACTACAGTATCAAATAAAATGATCTGGGGGGCCAGATGTGCCCTCAGGGCTGCCAGTTGCCCATCCCTGCCTTAGACCATATAAAGCTAAAAGAGTCGGTAGGTGTTGCTCTTGGTTTCCAAAAGGTGGTATTTACGGCTTGCAATAGGGTGATGTTAGATCATCACTATATCCATAGATAAGACTACTGTCCTCCTTAGCTGTATGACAAGAACAATTATCATTGGTACTGTAGGGCAGTAGTTTTCTACCTGTGGATCCCACCCCTTGGGTCTACAGACTACGTCGAACGGGTCTGCGAAAGGTGACTATGAAAATTAAGTTTCAGATCCCAGAAAAGGCATTCCGTTTTTCTGATCAATCTAAAGTATGTGAATACTCCCACCTATAGGTCAAAACCCAGAAGTGTTGTTGTTACCATAGAAGCCCACAGTTAGTACTCTCTCACGCTGCGTCAAATGCCATGCCAAACGTGTGGAACTTTTATAGTTGAATACTGTTCAGTCAGTTTTCAGACTTGTATGGTAGAGGTCTGCGGACCACAGGTTGACTTTCCAAAGGGGTCCACACCTCCATTCAAGATTTTTTTAGGGGTCCGCAAATGAAAAAAGGCTGAAAACCACTGCTGAAGGGGAAAGGATGCACTATATAGAAGGAAGGAAAGGAGAGAGGGGTAGTCCAAAAGGAAGGAACTCTATAGCTGAAAGCCATATGATGCTCTTGTGGACCTGATAGTATCCTTGGGGAAGTCAGAGCCTCCAATGCCATATATCCCTTCTGTAGGGAAAAGATGCCATTGGGTTATGTTTTGTGTATTCAAAATATAGCTGTAATCGTTCCCTCTTTGTGAGGGAGATGAGAAAATTTGTGCTAATAAGTTCTTATGCTCATTCTGTCTAATGGCTGTCAACGCCAAGTGATCCATAACCCTTGTACAAGTAAATGATGAAAGAAAGGCTATGTGCATTTCTTGACACTTTTCATTCAAGGGTTTGTCAAGCAAAGGACATGAATATTTTTTTAAAGAAATAATTTTCATTTATTTAAATTTCAGGCTATATTTGCACAGCAAAAGAAATGATAAAGGGGCCCATAATAGATTGCTTGTTCTTGTTCTGTGTGATTGTGAAAACCGAGGCCTCTGTACAGTGCAAGTTGCTTTAATGGACAATTCCTGCCCATTGCAATCATAATTACCTAAATAATTTCAGTTTAGGAGTAAAATAAGTGCAAACTCATACTCAGAACCTCATAACAAGTTTGACCATTATCTTGAGTTAGAAAGGGTGCTGTACTATTAATTTTTTATCTTCTAGCATATCTGTAGTAGTATAAACATGACATAGCTTGCCAGCACAAAGAAACTGTTGTTTTGAGAATTCTAATTGTACTCCTGTCTGCCAGGGAAGGAAGCAGTCATAAATTTCAGTCATTATCTTAAGTATCTGGGTTTTACAGCATTTGGCATTTTTCTTTGTCTGTTCCTCATTAGCTTATAGTTACTGGGGTTTTCTACCCAAAGTACTTTATTTTACTTGAGGGGGATGTTACCCTACATTCCAGAATGGTATGAAATTATAACGATTCTTGCACAGAATGACTTAATTTGGAGCCTTACGTTGTTCTCTTCTGGTAGCCATGGTGCAAATTCAGAAGTATTTTCCATAAAGACCTGCTGATGCCTTATGGGAAAAATTCCATCTGAAAGACCATTTATTTTGCTCATATTTTCTGTTCATGTCTTACCATATTTTTAACTTACTATGGAGTTTTGTGTGGAAACAGGGTTTTGATTGCTTAGAATAATATTCATAATAAGTAATTCAGTGGCATTTCTCCTGATTTTTATACCAGTATGAGAGGTGAATCTGGCCCAGATTCCCTCATTAGTAACATTATGTTAATCCCTGTGAAAAAATTGTGACAAACAAAGATTTGCTGGCCAGATCTCTAAAGGTATTTATAGGTATTTAAAAGCTTAAAAATGATTTCAGTGGGAGCGATGTGCTTTTGAAAATCCCACTAGGTGTCCATTTGCATCTTTAGCAGCCATGTCTGCAGATTCAGCTGCATTTTTCTGAAAGAATTGCTGATACCTGATAGGAAGTTGAAGTACCATTCATTCTGCTTAAAGACTATTCTGCCTAAGGGTGTGTCTACACTACCCGCTGGATCGGTGGGTAGCGATCAGTTTATAGGGGATTGATATATCGCATCTCATCTAGATGCGATATATTGATCCCTGAACGCACTCCCGTCGACTCCGGAACTTCACCAGAGCGAGCAGATTAAATACAACAGGGATTAAATATGACCCTTCATTTGAGTAATGACTCTTCTATAAAGTATTTTGGAGGTTTCTGTAAGTCCTGCACAATCCTTTGCAATATAGCAGAGCCAGCTCCAAATAATATGTCTAAAAGACCTAGGTTTGATGAGATGGCTCTCTGGACTTGGTTGATGTCTGAGGCAGAAAGATGATCACTAGATTTGGGGCATTTGAGGGAGTTTGGTATGTATTTAAAGCATTCATTTTTTCCCTAGAGGAATTGGTTAGTCTGGAGTTCATGACACTCAGAGCTGCCCATTATCTACGCAGGGAGCTTTTAATTCTATAGGGTTGTCTCCCAGCCACAAGAAACTTAGCTAATGATCTTTCCCTTCTCTCACCTTTTCTTTCTGAACCCATTTCTGAATGTGTCATCATTCTAGGAATTTGGATCCAGTTTTCAGTGTATATGATTTAGTGCTCTTTTAAATGAAGCGAAAATTTGGCTATTTATGGGGTTAAAGCATATTATAAACACCCTTATGCATTAATTCACCTTTGCTCTCCAGCTCCATGGTCTCTTCACTCTCGGGTATGCCAAGATAACAAAATGATCCAACAACCGTCTACAATGAAGCCACAGCAATGATGATAATAATAATTCAAAGTGTATGTCTACATCCACAGGTGCCAGCTTCCTCCAGGCTCCTAGGGTGCTCAACCTCCCTGCTCTGTCCCAGGCCCCTCCCCCACCTGACCCCTTTCACCAACCCCCACCCCTGCCCCGCCTCCTCCCACCTCCACTCCACCCTTGACCCGCCCTTTCTCTCAAGTCCCCATCCCTTGTCCACCTTGCCCTGCCTCTTCCCACTCAGCCTGGCACTCTCTCCTAGTGCGCCCCCTCCCTGCTCCTCTCTATACCCCCCAGCGCCTCCTGCATGCCGCAGAACAGCTGATTGTGGTGGGCAGGAGGTGCTAGGAGGGAGGGAGAGGGGGAGGAGATGATCGGTGGGGCTGCCAGTGGGTGAGAGGCATTGGTGGGAGGGAGAGCAGCTTGGGCTGCTGATGGGTGCTAAGCACCAGCTAATTCTTTTCTGTGAGTGCTCCGGCCCTGGAGCACCCACGGAGTCGATGCCTATGTCTACGTCCCATTTGTGTATAAACTCAGTGGTACTTAGACACTGAGAATGTTGACCTGGAATGGAAGGGTGTGTTACCCAAACTTTTATCAAGCTAACTGCAACCATATTGTGTGCATTCAGCCACCATTAATTAATAAAATAGAACACCACCTAAAGATGGTTAATTTGAACAAACAGGGCTTCTGGAGGCAAGGTCAAATGCTAGCTACAAGCTTGCAGCCTCTGCTAATCTAAATGAAAAAAAAATTCAGCAAATTAAGACTATAAATAAATAAAGACCTTGAGTTTTGGCCCCTTTAATATAAAAGCTTTTTATAACTAAAATTCTTTGAAATGTTTTGTTAATAAGTAGTTTATTACTTTTTTTTGAAGTAATGACCCAGTAGGTGTCACTATGAGCTGTTTGTTTTGTAAAAGTTAGTTATAAAAAGAGTAAATAATAAAGTTTACTTTCAAGCCATTCTCTGAAGCTATCTTGAAAGACCTTTTTCTGAAACCACCTGAAGTAAAACTCATAAGTTACCACTGCTTTTGGTTCTGAAAATCCTGGGTAACAAGAACACTTTCTGTCTCTAAGCTGGTGCTTGGAGTGAAATTTGCTACCATGCAATCACTGTTCTCCTCCCACTTGTCAGTTTGGGATCAAAACAGGATTTGGAGTACATGAGGCACAAGATATATCCTTACTAATATGCCGAGCTGGTTTGTTAATCCATAAAGTTTTAACAGATGTCTCTTGAGCACAACCCCGAAATAGGTTGGAGTATGCAGCAATCACCTTTTGGTGCAACTAAAACATTGTTTGCTTGTTGATAGTATAGGAGTGAAATTGTGATATTTGAATTTGATGGTAGGGGAATATAGCGTTTGTTTTAAATTGAAGAAAAGAAAGATTAAAATATTACAAACAGCATTTCAGAATTTAAAAAAAAGAATGATATACATATTACCTCTTATTAGCTCTTGTATAATTTCTTTTTAGGCTCTTGAAAATGCAACTGATTTCCATATGGTAAACATTTTTTTTCACTCAGCAAATATGTTTTCCCGTGCTTTGAATGGCACTGAAATTAAAATAGCTATTTCTGTTTAAGAAACATTTCAAATTTTATATAAAATACTTTCCTAAATCAAATATTAATTTTTGTTTTTGTTCCACCATCTTCAGTGACATTAATTATGGTATTTTTACTAGTGCAGAAAAGACAGGAGAGGAGGCATTTGGAAACTCCAGTGACTTGAGCAGCAATCTGGTCATTATTAATTGTAATTAGGTTCTCCTGGATAAGGCCTAATTGGACACAGGTGTATTGATTACTAAGCCAGACTGGGGCTACTGAGTCAATGAGCCAATAAACCCGTTAACAAGGAAGCTGTGTAGAAGGGTATTGGAAGGAATGCTCAGGAGGGAAGAGAAGGAGAGAAAAAGAAAGACAGAAAGTTAGGAGAGCATGACAAATAGAGTTTTCTGAGTAGAGACGTGTCCCTCCCCACCTCCCTTTTGGAGAAGGGGTTAAAAAGTTCAGATACAGTGTGTAAAGGTATAGAGACACTGCTGTGTATTGGTGGAGGGATAAACAACTGTAAATAAAATATACTGGGGTGTTTATAAGCAAGAAGGTCTCAGAGCAGTGTGTGTTTGTGGATGAGATGAGTGTGGTACATTGCCCTCTCACAGGGCCATATAAGTTGACAGTCACAAAATTAGCCTGAATTTTCAGATGGAACTAGTGATTTTTGGGTGCTTAAGTTCATGTGTTCCCTATGTGAGATATCTTAAGGTCTGAATTTCTTGAATATGCTGAGCACCTCTCTCTGAAATTCAGGCTACTTTAAGCTGTCTCATGTTAAACACCCAGAAATTGAGATACCAAAAATCACTAGTCACTTCTGAAAATGTAGGCTGCTATATTTTTCCTTTAGACTGGGACAGACCCAGGCAATTTTTTTATTAACTATATTTTTTCTATATATAAGATGAGTTTACAAATGTTTGACTGTTTTCCCCATACATCCTTCTTACCATAAATGCAATTAATATAGCTGTGGTATACTTTGTTCCTAACAAAGGATTGATTCTGCAAAGATTTAACCGTGTAACTTGACTCATGTCAGATGTCCCTTTTACTTCCCAAAGACTGAACATATCTTCATAGTACTTGGAAAGAAGATCTCTAGGTAGTTATATCTAGTCCACTGCAATCAGCAACCTATTATCTTGCATGGGTCCAAAACAGATAGCCACCATGACTTCAGCCTCATCCTGAATAATGCAAGATCTGTGGCCAATTAATCCATCATCCATGATTTTACTGCTGTTGAGTTGCCTGACCTGGGTTGCATCACACAGACATATGATCAGTGTTAAGTCTGCAGTCCCAAACTGGATCACCTTGTTCCCCTGGATATTCCATTTGCCACAGATCCACACCCAGGAAGGACCTATCTGGATGTGGAATAACCATTTTGTTCTCTTCTGGACTCAAATGCAGGAAGAATTCACGCCAAACAAAATATTTTGAGTGCATCCACTTTCCCTCTGATCCAGAGACAAGACTAATTTGGGCACCTTGCTAATCTATTAGCTGTCAGAAAACAAAGGATTATCACAAGAGTTGACAGAAACAGTCTGAAATGCTGATAAAGGTCAAGACTCATTGTCTTGGAGACTTCATATTGAGGCTGATGATGTTTCTGATGAAGTACCCCAAACTTCCTGTCTTAATTCTTCTCTTCAGATTTCCCACAGGCAATCTCTGGACCAGCACACAATAGCTGCCCATGCCCTAGAATGAACCCTTGCACTGGAGATAGGAATAATAAATGGAACCAGTACTGTACCCTGGTAAGACCTCTTCCTTTTCTAGGCAGTTATAAGAACACTCTCCCTCGGAAGGGAAAAAGAACCATCCCCATGTTCTGTCCTGATAATTCTTGAACTCTGCTAAATTCCAAGCTTGTTTTCAGAGTAGAAGAATTGGTGAAGGACTTCAGCCAATCCATGACTAGTCGTCTAGACATGCTAGTACCAGAATGCTGGCTCCCATCCCAACACCCACACAGATTGCCATAGATCTCAGATGACCCGCAGCAGAGAAAGCGGGAAGAAAATTTGAGCATTGTTATCAGAAAACGTATTCTGATGAAGACAGACTCAGACACAAAGAATTTCTACAAATGTATGCCTCTACCTGAAGGAGGCAAAGAGCGCTTACTTCTCCTGTGCCATAGACTGAGAAAAGTCGCACCCCACTAAGTTGACTGTTACTTGTCACCTTATTATCTTCTAGGTATTTGCAAATTGATTTCTTAATTATTTGATCCAGTATCTTTCCAGGTACTAAAGTTAAGATGACTGTTCTGTAATTCCTCAGGTTGTCCTTATTTCCCTTTTTATAGATTGGCACTATATTTGCCCTTTTCCAGTCCTCTGGAATCTCTCCCATCTTCCATGACTTTAGCAATTATCTCTGAAATGTCTCAGATGTCTCCTCCGTCAGCTCCTTGAGTATTCTAAGATGTATTTCATCAGGTCCTGGTGACTTGAAGACACCTATCTTGCCAACTTCCCCCTATTTTAGCCCCTGATTCTACCTCATTTTCACCGGCATTCACTATGTTAGACATCTCACCGCTGATAATCTTTTTGGGGAAAACTATCACAGATATGATGAGTTTCACAATGAAGCTTGGACAAGTCACAAATGCTTAGATCACTGTGACCAGGCCTGTGTCCAATAGAGTGGAATGTGATATTCTGACCAGGAAGATTTAAGAGGATATATATATTTTTAACAATGTGTGGCTATTTTGACATCCAAGATCAGTAAGGATTCTAACAGGATCCCATGGCTGCAAAACAATTTAACAATCTGGCAGCCGAGGTTCTTCATAATGGGAGGAAGGGGGCAGGGTGGTACAGAGCTATAGTTCTTCAACATGCTTCCTTCTTTCGCCCATCACTACTTGTATTGTCTTGGTTCAGCTTTGGCCAGCTGCTCTTCCTCCAGGTGTTGATTTTGGTTACCCTTTAAAAATACTGGAATGTTTGATGCCAAGGATATGTAGAGTTGGGTTTTGTCTACATTTTTCTGGTATGTCAGCCTGTTGCAAATAGCTTGCCAAATATGAGAGAAAACTAATATTTATAGGATTTTGAAGGTGGAAGTGCAGTTGCCCATAATTGTTCTGCTCTATTTGGATCTGGTGAGTCCTCAGCTGGAGTTCTGTGTCCAGTTGTGGGTGCCGCACTTTAAAAAAGATGTGGACAAATTAGAGAGAGTCCAGAGGGAGGGCAACAAATATGGTAATAGGTGTAACCTCTGAAGAAAGGTTAAAATACTGGACAATATTTTGTCTTGAGAAAAGAAGACTGCAGAGGACCTGATAACAGTCTTCAAATATTGTAAGGGCTTTTATAAAGAGGACAGTGATCAATTGTTCTTCATGTCCCTGAAGGCAGAACAAGAAGTAATTGGCTTAATCTGCAGCAGGGGAGATTTAGGGGAATCTTGCTAACTGTAAGAATAGTTAAGTACTGGAATAGGTTACCAAGGGAGGGTTTGGAATCCCAGTCACTGGATGTTTTTAAGAAAAAAGTTAGACAAACCCCTATCAGGGATGGTCTTGGTATACTTGGTCCTTTCTCAGCACAGGGGAATGGACTAGATGACTTCTCAAGGTCCCTTTCTCCCTACATATCTATGATTTGATAATAACCTACAGCAGGGGTAGGCAACCTATGGCACGCGTGCTGAAGGTGGCACGCGAGCTGATTTTCAGTGGCACTCACACTGCCTGGGTCCTGGCTACCGGCCTGGGGGGCTCTGCATTTTAATTTAATTTTAAATGAAGCTTCTTAAACAGTTTAAAAACCTTATTTACTTTACATACAACAATAGTTTAGTTATATATTATAGACATTTAGAAAGAGACCTTTTAAAAATGTTAAAATGTATGACTGGCATGTGAAGCCGTAAATCAGAATGAGTGAATGAAGACTCGGCACACCACTTCTGAGAGGTTGCTGACCTCTGACCTACAGGGTTCAGTCTGAGCGGAATGACCTCAACCATGTCAGGGCATTTCCATTCTTCCTTGTAGCTTCTTGGAGGCAGGAAAGGAGTATTTGGCAATCAGTTGGTATCAAATACCACAGAAGAGTCTTGCACAATAAATATGGATATACTTCCCTTGTATATGGATAGCTGGAGGTCATCCATCAGAGCAATAGGCGCTGTCTCTCATGTACCAGGCCTAAGGTCCGCAGCCTGACTGAGAGGGGTCCAGGATACTTATAGCCAAGAGGTGGCCCTGAAGAGGCTTTAGCTAGTTGCTTCTTGATAACTTGATTGAAAAAGTAAATTTATACAGAGGTTGTAGTTGTAAAGTCTCAACTGTTCAGAGATGGCTTCTTAAGTGCTGGTCAGATGATCATAGGGTGACCAGATAGGAAGTGTAAAAAATTGGGACGGGGGTGGGAGGTAATAGGTGCCTATATAAGAAAAATCCCACAAAATCAGGACTGTCCCTATCAAATCAGGACATCTGGTCATCCTAGATGATCATATATCTTAGGGCAAATAGGATTTTCCCTTCAAAGGAGATGCAGATAGTCTCTTTTAGTAGAGGTCTCAGGTGTTCTCTGCTCTCTTTTGCCATCCTAGAAGGGCAAGGTTCAGAGTCATAGGTGGATTGCCATTACTTCTATGATTACTACTTGTGAATATGGCATTCAGAGAGCAACTTGCCACAGTGGATTGTCGGTATTGGGCTAGAGAAACAAGTACTGATAAGTGAGATTGCATTATGATGCATGTATGGGATGAAGAGCAGTGGCTGCAGAACTTTTGGATGCACAAGACAAATCCACCTTCATGGGACTGTGTGTGGAGCTCGCCCCAGCATTGTGGTGCAAGAACACCAGAATAAGAGCTGCCTGCACTGTGAAAAAGCAAGTGGCAATTGCTGTATGGAAGCTGGTAACTGCAGATTGTAGTCACAAATCCACTTTGGGATTGGAAAGGCCACCATGGGGATTATAGTGATGCAGATTTGCGGGGCCATTAATTGCCTCTTGCTACCAAGAACTATGACTCTTGGTAATGTGCAAGAGATAATTGATGACTTTAAGGCAATGGATTCACTAACTGCAGCAGGGCAATAGATGGAATGCGTATCCCAATTTTGGCCCCTGATCATCTTGCGACAGAGTACATCAATCAAAAGATCTACTTCTCCATGGTGTGGCAGGGTCTGGTGGGGCCATTTCACTGACATCAGTGCAGGGTAGTCAGAGGAGGGGCATGATGCATGCATCTTTCAGAACACTGGACTGTATAGAAAGCTTCATGCTGGGACATTATTTCCAGACCAGAAGATTCCAATGGGGGATGTGCAAATGCCCATGAACCGAGACAGTATGGTGAGTGCACTCACAGCCGTGAATCACAAAAGATACACAAACCTCTTTCTCACTGTGTCTGGGCTACCACATAGGTTGGCGCGTGTTCCATATATGATGAGCTTAGGGGTGGGTGGGGAGCATGGCAAGGAGGAAAAGGCAAGAGAAGACAAAGGTGGTTTGGGAAGAGGATTAATACAAGTGGCTAGGGAGACTATTCCGAATATTGGTACCCTTTTCCACAGACTAGGGTAATCTAACCTAATAGCTCACTCCTGAGGGTAACCCAGGGTGCAAGGGTGCTTCTCCTGCATGCGTGTGCCTTCTGACCAGCTCCATATGCTGCTCGCCTGTGTGCTAATCTCAGATAAGGTGACATAACCAAGCACAGTGTCTACACTGATGCTGCATCACTCTAAGTACGCTGCAGAAAGTTCTATGCTGCTCATTGAGGTGGTTTTATTATGTTGACATAGCAAAGGAGTTTCATTGGTGGGAGGAGCATTTCAGTGCATGCACCACTGTTTTGTTGACAAAAGCTGATTTTGGTCAACAAAACTTTGGAGGTCTTAGTAAGGCTTTTGATACTGTCTTGCATGGCCATCTCATAAACTAGGGAAATACAACCTAGATGGAGCTATGATAAGTACATAACTGGTTAGAAAACTGTTCCCAGAGAGTAATTATCAGTGATTCACAGTTAAGATGGAAGGGCATATCAAGTGGGGTCCCTCAGGGATCAGTTCCATGTCTGGTTCTGTTCAATATCTTCATCACTGGTTTAGATAATGGCATAGAGAGTACACTTATAATGTTTGCAGATGGTACCAAGCTGGATGGCTTGCAACTGCTTTGGAGGATAGGATTAAAATTCAAAATGATCTGGACAAACAGGAGAAATGGTCTGAAGTAAATAAGATGAAATTCAATAAGGACAAATGCAAAGTACTCCACTTAGCAAGAAACAATCAGTTGCATACTTACAAAATGGGAAGTAACTAGCTAGGAAGGAGTACTGCAGAAAGGGATCTGGGGGTCACAGTGGATCACAAGCTACATATGATTCAACAGTCTAACACTGTTGCAAAAAAAAATAAGTGAACATCGTTCTGGGATGTATTAGTAGGAGAATTGTAAGCAAGACACGAGAAGTAAGTATTCCGCTTTACTCCATGTTGATTATGCCTCAACTGGAGTATTGTGTCCAGTTCTGGGTGCCACGTTTCAGGAAAAATGTGGAGAAATTGGAGAATGTTTGTAGAAGAGCCACAAAAATGCTTAAAGGTCTAGAACACATGACCTATGAGGGAAGATTGAAAAAATTTGGTTTGTTTAATCCAGAGAAGAGAAGACTGAGAGAGGACATAACAGTTTTCAGGTACATAAAAGGTTGCTGCAAGGAGGAGGGAGAAAAATTGTTCTCCTTAACCTCTGAGTACCAGAAGTACAGTACAAGAAGTAATGGGATTAAATTGCAGCAAGGGCAGTTTAGGTTGAACATTAGGAAAAATGTCCTACCTGTCAAGGTGGTTAAGCACTCAAATAAATTGCCTAGGGACATTGTGGAATCTCCATCATTGGAGATTTTTAAGAGCAGGTTAGACAAACACCTGTCAGGGATGGTCTAGTTATTACATAGTCCAGTCCATGGCACTCATGGCAGGACTAGATGACCTCTTGAGCCGCCTTCCAGTCCTATGATTCTGTGATGGAATCCACCTGCCCTTGAAAAGCTCCACCTGGGGCTCAAATGATATAATAAATGGGGTCCATATAAGTACCTAGTAGAATTTTGTTTGTGTTCCAGATATCTGTGTTTAATAGCATTTTTTAGTGTTTTTTCACTGACTTTCTTTTAATGCTTCTGAAAGTCATTTATGGGGTCAAAATGATGCAAGATTTGATCATCTAGTGGTAGTTTCTTTCCTGAATGATAGAATAAGATCATGAGAACACCAAAATTCAGTGTTTCAGACACACAAATGTGAGTGGTGGGGGAGCCCATTAAAAATATTTGAAATTATTGGTGCTGCCATAGACCCTAAATACACAAGCTTTGTAATTTTATGAGATGAATAAGGAATCATTCACCCCTCTTAATGTAGGACACCTGTATTGTTGAAAGGAACCTTGGCTGGATGTATTAGTTTCTGATATTTCTAAAGAGGTAAGACCCTACATTGCAATTAGAACCACACTCAAGAAAATACACATCTTTATTTATTAAACAAACATTCTTTAATTGGCTCTTATACAGAAATTCACTTATTTTAAATGAGTGAAATAAACAGTGCATTGTATGGAATGGACCTCCAAATATGTCCTGTTAGTTTAAAGTAAAGTTTTGAGTTGGAACATGAAGTGTTCTTTTTTCCCTTGGCTTGAGTTATAGAAAATGTTATTTCTTCATTTAGTAATTGGATAGTTAATAGGGTTCTTTGTGATACTACCGTTAAATAGTGGCTGCATTTTATTAAATTCTGAGACTGGAATTATGGTGGCGCCCGCTAGTGCCATTATAGTTAAGGGTGTCTCAGCATTTCCAATATAAACTTGTATTTCAGTGGTTTAAAACTTGGCAATAAAAAATTTGTTTCCAGCTTAAACTTGGCATAAATCATTATAGCTGCAGAGAAATGTATATATAACATATAGAGATACAAAAATAATTGAAATTGATAATTTAAAAAAATCTTTGGCTTTGTATGTGTCATGGAAAGATTAAAAAGCAAAAACTATCTTTAAAGAATAAATAAAAATAACAAAACCAGCAATTGCCAGCAGTGAGGATTAGCTAACATTTTGTATTGTCTGGAGAAAGAAGGATCAAGGTTGACATGGTGAGACTGAAACTAATTTGAAGAGTGATTTTTTTCATGCAATATAGATCTGTAATATGATAAAAATGCTTTGTTATGGTTCAGTGGTGAAACTATCCTATGCTATTGTTAATATGTATTCAAAGCATACAGTTTAACTCACTCTCTGAATCACAGTATGAGACTATTTTTACTAAAATGAGTTATTATAGCATATGCCATAAATGGATAATAAGAATAATATATGAAACATTAAAATGATTGGACATAATAAAAATTTCATTTGAGAGGGAAAAAAGAAATGCTCAAAGAAGCCTTATGCAGTTCCTGTCATGCAGTTGTGTCCTATGATACCCTCCTCATTGGCATCCCATCCTGGAAGCATCTTAACTAAATAGAAGACTACTGCCTTTACTCACTTAGTGAAGTCTGCACAATAAATGGTGCTTACAGAAACAGCATGCCACATAGACTAACATTACGCACCTGTATAGTGCTTTACTGTGGTGTCAGCTGTCATCTAATCACAATCTCTTTCATTTTGCAGCCATCCTCTCAGGTTAAAAAACTGTGCATGTGCACTGTGCTACTCTCTGATTATTGTTAGTTTTGCTTTGCTATCCATTTTCCTAAAATAAAAGGAAAAGGTTGTAACATGAGAACAAAAGAAGTAGAACAGAAGAGAGACAGATTCAGAGAAAAGGAAGATAGTGTAGAATCAAAACTGTGATCCCAGTACAGATGTTCCATATAATTTATCCACCGATTGAAGTTATATCGGGATCGTGATCCTGAAATCCCTAGCCTTCCTTTGCTTGTGTAGATGGGACGTGAGTGCTTGCTGAAGACATAGGCAGAGCTTGGAGAACTGCCATCAAGTGTACAGCTCCCATTCACACAGGCAAAATAATCAGGTCACCAAGCAGCAGCTCCCAGAACTCCTTTCTCCAGTCTCCATGGAGAGGTGTGTGTCTTTGAACAATGGATTATTGTGTATGTTGTTTGTGTGTGTTTGGTTTCTTAAATTAAGGTGCAATTGAAAAAAAAAGGGAGGGGGCTGTGAAACTCCATGAAGCTAAAAAAATATTTTGAACTTTTTGTTTGGAGAGATGCTAATATCCACTGTCCACTCTCCACTCACGTGAGACACTATAACCGTATTTTCTTTCTGAATATTTGGTAGCTGACATACGAGTCATGTGGAACCACAGGACCTATTTACTGTATGTAGATCACACTGTCCAACCAACTTGTGCACCTCTGAAGATATGGGGACTGTTATTCAGAGATCTGTTTTAAGTTGTTCAAAGTAGGTGAAAAATAATCAAAGTTTAGCTTGACCTGTTACATACAGGGCTGGCTCCAGGCACGAGCTCAGCAAGCAGGTACTTGGGGCTGCCACTCCGGAGAGGGGCAGCAGGTCCAGCTATTCGAAGGACCTCCCGCTGAATTGTTGCAGATTGCGATTGCAGCTTTTTTTTTTTTTTTTTTTTTTGGCTGCTTAGGGCGGCAAAACCCCTGGAGCCGGCCCTGGTTATATAAAACTATAAAATAAGCAAAGGTTGAGAGCAGAAAGACTGGTAGAAGTAGAGTGTGTTTAAGTTAAAAGCACTGATGGGAGTACCCAAGAAAACACAATTGTAACAGGTCAAGATGACGCTAGAAATGGAAGGAATGAGGCTAGAAATGCCATAATTAGTGTAACTGAATAAGTATTCTGACTGGATAATTTTCATAGGAAGAGGTTGCCACTCCTTTCTGGACATGGCTTTTTTGAGGTTACTTGACAACTTGTTTTGGAGCTTGCAGACTAAATAGCTTGAAGGAGACAGAGAGAGCTAGACTATCATAGCCTGCACTACCATCGGTGTTGTGTATTTTGTTGTCGTGGTAATAGAATCTTATGTTGCTATGGCAACTGAGTTAGATTATTAGGGGATAGCCCAGCCAGTTTTGGCTGGCTGTTGGTTAGTTCTGTGAGTGGCAATAAAATGGCTACTTCAAGGTTTACAGCTCTCTGTGTCTCCAGTGATTTCTTCCTAAAACTCTTGCCCCCAAGAATATAACAACGTGGTGACGAGGATGGGATCTCTGTGCTGCCCCAGCAACAGAAGGAAGTAGAAATTAAGGTACCAGAAAAAACCCTACCTGCTGGAAGGGGCTGAGAACTGGCTTGTTTGCACTGACTGTGCAAACTGAAACTAAAATCATGGCTATATTTACAGGGCTACTGGAACCTTTTGAGGAGACTATAGTGCAATGGCACGTGTATACTGAGCATTTTGAGCTTTTTGTTGAGCTTTCTACAGAAGAGAAGGTGGTGCCAATATTCTTAAGTGTTGTAGAGGCTAAGACCTACTATCTGCTACGCAGCTTACTACACCCTGTTAAGCCAGAGACTAAATCTTACAGTGACATTGTGGAAATCCTGGGGTCCCATTTTTCTCCAAAACCACTGGTAATTGCTGAAAGATATAGGTTCCACAAAAAAGACCAGAAAGTAGACAAACAGTTGTACAATTTGTAGCAACTTTGAGAAAGCTTTCAGAACACTGTGAATTTAAGGAGATGTTAAATTATACCCTATGTGACAGGTTAGTGTGTGACCTGCAGAGTAAAGCTATACGGAAGTGCCTATTGACAGAGGCTCAGCTTACCTTACAGCCATTGATACTGCTGTCTCCATGGAACTGGTTACAAAGGAGGCACAATCCATCGGTGCATCCCCTAGGGTGCATAAGGTGTCACAAAAACCTACCCACAAAACTGTGGGGAGTCAGGAATGTTACCGCTGTGGTAAGCCGGGTCACCATGCATCAGAATGCTGGTATAAGGAACTGGTATGTCGACACTGTGGCAAAAAGGGACACATTGCGTGTGCCTGTAAATAAAAGAAAAAAGAGGCCTGTGGTCTGGCCGACCAAAAAGGGAAATCTGCATATGCTAGAGCTAACCGAAGATGACCAAGGAGATACCTCTTCACAAGAAGAAGAGCCAGTCCACATTTTGTCTTTGACAGTAGGCTCACATGAATACTGGGTAACCCCGCTGTTGGATGGCAAATCTATACGCATGGAACTGGACACCAGTGCAGCTGTTTCGCTGGTCTCAGAGACTGTGTATAAAGAAAAGCATCTTCCACTTAAAGCAGCAAAAACAGTGCTGAAGACATATATGGGAGAAGCTGTTCCTATGTTGGGCACTACTGATGTTAAGGTGGAGCTCAATGGACAGGCTGCTAAATTGCCACTGTTTGTGATGAGAGGTAATTATCCAACCTTAATGGGTAGGTCTTGGCATAGGAATATCCAGCTAAATTGGGCGGAAGTGCACCGAGTGACTAAAGAAGAAACTAGTCTGACCACTATACTAGGGAAACATGCTGCTGTTTTTGGAGAGGATCTGGGAAGTATGAAGGGAATCACTGTGACATTGAACATTAAACCTGATAGTCACCAAAATATCTGAAAGCCAGAACTGTGCCATATGCCATCAGGCCGAAGGTTGAAGCAGACCTGGAGCGCCTGGTCACAAATGGACTCCTAATACCAGTTACCCAAAGCCCATGGGCCACTCCTGTCTGTCCAATAGTGAAGAAATATGGCTCCCTCTGGATTTGCGGTGATTTTAAAGTCACTATCAACCTAGTGTTGTGTGCAGAGCAATACCCACTTCCCCATATCGATGACCTCTTCGCAGGCCTGGCTGGGGGACAAAAGTTCAGTAAGATTGGTCTGAGTCAAGCATATTTACAGATGAATGTTGATGAAAAGTCCCAAGAGCTGTTGACTATTGTGAGCATAAGAGGCTTTATTGATACTGTCGCCTACCCTTCGGAATAACATATACTCCTGCCTTGTTCCAGAGGGCTATGGACCAGATCTTGTGTGGCTTGCCAGGAGTCCAGTGCTATCTGGATGACATCCTGGTTACCAGAAAGAATGAGGATCACCTAAAGAATTTAGAGGCTACCCTACAAAGACTGGAAGACTATGGACTGCGAGTCCACAAAGACAAGTGTGAATTCTTCCAGCCCTCTGTTGAATATATGGGACACATCATTGATGTTGCAGGTCTTTGTAAGGCCCCTGCCAAAGTTAAGGCTATTGTGGAGACTTCCCCTCCTTGAAATGTTAGCCAGCTTTGCTCATTTCTAGGACTGTTGAACTATTATGGAAAGTTCATCTCACAGTTAGCCACACTGCTAAAACCATTTCACAATCTCCTTGGGCAGAACAAGGCCTGGAAGTGGACTGAAGCCTGTGATGTTGCATTTAACAAAGCTAAGGATGCATTGCTAAATTCTGAAGTTCTGACGCACTTTGATCCATCCTTACTCCTACAGTTGGCCTGTGATGCGTCCCCTTATGGAATGGGAGCAGTCATGTCACACATTATGCCTTCGGAAGAAGAGAGACCTATTGCTTTGACTTCATGCACTCTAAGCAAAAGCAGAAACTAACTATGCTCAAATCGAACGTGAGGTATTGGGAATCATTTTCGGAATTCAGCAGTTTTATCATTACCTGTTCGGATGGAAGTTTACTCTTCTCACAGACCATCGGCCCCTGACTTCAATTTTTGGATCCACACAGGCATTCCTCCGTTAGCCGCTAATCATATGTAACGGTGGGCATTGTTGCTTTCTGTGCACTCATATGAAATCAAATATTGGAAATCCACTCTGCACGGCAATGTGGATGGTCTCTCCAGGCTGCCTTTGCCAGTCAACTGTTGAGATATTGCCCAGAAGGAAATCTTTTACTTTGAACAGGTAGAGAATACACCCGTCACCACTACTCAGATAAAGAAGGCAACTCGAGTTGACCCAGTATTGTCCCAAGTTATGGACCTAGTGATGCATGGAGCATCTCGATGAACCTCTCTGGTCTCACCTGACCTTGTTACCTACATGTCCAGGAGGATGGAGTTATCAATCCAATCTGGTTGTTTGTTGTGGGAGAGATGTGTCATTCCCCCCACCACTGAGATAACAGATGTTAGAACAGCTCCATTCTGGTCACTGTGGAACAGTGCGCATGAAGGAAATTGCACGAAGCTATTTTTGGTGGCCTGGATTGGGCAGTGCTATTGAAGAGAAGGCAAGAGCTTGTATATCATGTCAGGGTGTGAGGAATGCACCTCAGTGGGAAACCCTACATCCATGGGACTGGCCTGAAAACCCGTGGCAACATATTCACGTTGACTTTGCTGGCCCCCTTGAAGGAAGCATGTTCTTGGTGGTGGCAGATGGCCTAAATGGCCAGAAAACTCTATAATGCAGTCCACTACTGCAGAGAGTACTATCCAAAAACTATGAGGACTCTTTAGTCGTTTCATTCTGCCAGAACAACCTGAGTGACAACAGTCCGCAGTTCGTCTCTCAGGAGTTTCAAAAGTTTATGAAGGCAAATGGGATACATCACATCACTTAGCACCACATCATCCATCCACCAATGGATTAGCTGAAAGATTTGTGCAGACAATGAAACAAGCTTTGCAATCGGCAAGGGGACAATTATCCTTTCAAAAGCGTCCGGACATCTTCTTACTATCCTACAAAAACACACCTCATGCTATGACCAAGGCATCCCTGGACTTTCTAATGATGGGACAACAGCTGCACACTTACTTAATCTGCTGAAACCTTCTGAACCCCGATATATTATGCAACATTAGCAGCAAGATCAAGTCATCAGGCATGCCCCCAGAGCAAAAGACCGAACCTTTAGCCTGGGACAGCTGGGCTCGGAATTATACTTCTGGAGCTAAATGGGTCCCTGCCACTGTCATCACTCAAATGGGAACTGTTTCCTACACAGTCGGGACTGCAGAGGATCTCACCTGACAGTGACATGTAGATCAGCTGCTCCCAGTCCTCAGGACACGTCTTCAGTTGAGTTGCCTGACTTCACCACCTTCGATGAGACATCGAATCAAGAGTCACCTGTTCCTGACTTTTCCCCTCCATTTCCGCCAGCAGCAGAGATACCCCTCTGCCTGGCACGAGCTGATACCCCATCCTCACCCATTCGCCGTATAAACCCTGAGCCCATTGTCAGGCCCGCGCCCAAGACACTTTCGGGTGCAACAAAACCAGAAGTCTGCCGTAATCCACCTAGAGACAGACAGCCTCCTCGTCGGCTGGATCTTTAACTAGGGTGAACCCGTGGTTACGGGGCAAAATAATCCCCAGGGTTTAGCTGGGAATGAAGGCAGTCTACCCTCCTTCTCTAGTTTAATGTTAGTTTTATTTGGGGGACATTCTTATTAAGGGGGGAGGAATATGTTGTGTATTTGGCTGTTGTGATAATAGAATCTTGTGTTGCTATGGCAGCTGAGTTAGATTATTAGATGATAACCCAACCAATTTTGACCGGCTGTTGGTTAGTTCTGGTGTGGCAATAAATGGCTGCTCCATGGTTTACAGCTCTCTGCGTCTCCAGTGATTTCTTCCTAAAACTGTTGCTCCCAAGGATATAACAATCAGGAACTACTGTCAGACCAACGGACATTCGTTTTTCTTGATCCCGAAAGTTGTCCTTACCAGGCAAGGCCAGAGATAGTGAACAGATGACATTATCACCTGTCATAACCTATTCCCAGATTTGGACCTTAGCGTCCAAAATATGGGGGTTAGCATGAAAACCTCCAAGCTTAGTGACCAGCTTGGACCTGGTAAAGCTGCCACCACCCAAAAAATTAGAGTGTTTTGGGGCACTCTGGTCCCCCCAAAAACCTTCCCTGGGGACCCCAAGACCCAAATTCCTTGAGTCTCACAACAAAGGGGAATAAACCATTTCCCTTCCCCCCTCCAGGTATTCCCTCCCTGGGTTCCTGGAGAGATACACAGAAGCAAGCTCCGTGAATCTAAACAGAGGAATTCCACCCTCCCTATTTCCAGTCCTGGAAACAGAAGTGCTTCCCTCTTCACCCAGAGGGAATGCAAAGTCAGGCTAGTAAATCTAACACACACAGATTTCCCCCTGACTTCTTCCTCCCACCAATTCCCTGGTGAGTACAGACTCAATTCCCTGGAGTTCCCCACTAAAGAAAAACTCCAACAGGTCTTAAAAAAAGAAAAAAATACATAAAAATGATCTCTCTGTATTAAGGTGACAAATACAGGGTCAATTGCTTAAAAGAAATATGAATAAACAGCCTTATTCAAAAAGAATACAATTCAAACACTCCAGCAACTACACACATGTAAATACAAAAAAAAAAACCCAGTATAAACCACTGTCTTATCTCTTTGTACTCACAACTTGGAAACAGAAGATTAGAAAGCCAGGAAACAGAAAAAATCACTTCTCATAGCCGAGAGGGATAGACACAAAACAAGAACAAAGGACTCACACACAAACTTCCCTCCACCCAGATTTGAAAAAGTCTTGTTTCCTGATTGGTCCTCTGGTCAGGTGTTTCAGGTTACTCCTTTCCAGGTAAAAGAACATTAACCCTTAGCTATCTGTTTATGACACCACCTCCATCAGGTTTGGCTGAATTCTGAACAACACCTATGATGTGAACTTGAGGTCCTGCTAACGTCTGCTCCCTATTGTGTCATTTTCCTTCCCCACTTTATTTATTCTCTTTCATATCATCCTTGTTTTGCCTCCTGTCTAATAAGAGTCATGTTTAGCTGGCCAAGGCAAATCTAACTTTTGAAGAACTGCTTTAATGAAAAAGGCAAGGTAAACACATTGCCTTAACATGCTGGTAATAGTTTGCCAGGTTTTGGAGAGGGTGATAAAATCATGTGCTGTTCCTATGATTTTTTTCCCCCAGAAGCTAGGTTGCAAATGAAAAAAGACATAGACGGATTCTATTTTTTCCATCTCTTCTCTGTGTGTGTCTGTCTTGTTTTGTCTTAAAAAGAAACAAGATTGATTTCAATAGCCACTAATAGCTAAAGGCCATCTACCTAACCTTCTATTTTCCCCTACAAGAATAATTAATACTGTCTAAGGGTTTCCTTGTGTGGGGACACTCGAGAAAATTAATCTGAATTAACAAAAATTGTGAATTTAAAGTGGATTAGTTAAACTGCATCAACCCCCTGTGTGGACACTCTCATTCAGAATTAAAGTGGCCTTAATTTAGTTTAGAGTAATTCACATTAAGGCCACTTTAATTTTGAATGAGTGTCTCCACATAGATGTTTAATTCAGTTTAACAAATCAACTTTAAATTCACACCTTTACTTAACTCAGATTAATTTTCCTGAGTGTCCCCATGTAGACAAGCCCTAAGGATTTCCCTCCATAAAACTTCATACGACTAAAGGAGCATGGAATAAAGACAATTATTAAAATGAAGTTTTACCAAGTTTTAAGTTTCAAATACTTTAATTGGTTTCCCCCTGTTGTGTGTATTTAATGCATAATGCAGTAAGGGGTGCCTTCTACTCCATGTGCAAGTTACCTAAAGAGGCTATGTCTCAAACAGACTGACTCAAACTATACGTGTTGCAGGTTTCCTGTGAATGAGACAGGGATCCTGCTTCCTTCAAAATGCAATCAAATGGTTTGTCATAAAGTTCAGCAGATATTTTGACAGACATAAAATTGCACATGCATGCATACTCACTATATTCCCTTTTGCTTTAGAATGTTAAAATTAGATTGTTGTTAAAAAGATCCAAAACATTCATAAAATGATTTCTTAGCTCAGATTTCTTAACTTGCCCAAATTAACACTGATTTTCACCAGGACATTGTATTTGTATAGGTGCTCACAGTTTCACAGATTATAAAACCAGATTCATAGATTATAAAACCAGAAAGAACCATTACGATCATCTAATCTGACTTTCTGTATGACTCAGGCCATAAAACAGAGACAATCAATTATTTCTTGGTCAAGGTATAGTGAAGGTCCAGACTCAAAAATAACAATGTTATAATAATAATAATTATAATCAATGAAAATAAGTAAATAAAAAGATTTCACAGACCATTCAAAGACCATTCAAAAGCATCTGGTGGTCTGGATTTGGCCTGTGGTCTGCCTGTTGACTACCCCTGCCATAGGACTTGCTTGAATGAATTCCTGTTTAAACTAGAGCATATCTTTTTGAAAAACATCCAATCTTGATTTAAAAACATCTAGGCCTGGTCTATACTACGTGTTTATACCGAATTTAGCAGCATTAAACCGATTTAACCCTGCATCTGTCCACACAATGAAGCCCTTTATATCGATATAAAGGGCTCTTAAACCGATTTCTGTACTCCTCCCCGACGAGGGGAGTAGCGCTGAAATAGATATTGCCATTTCGGATTAGGGTTAGTGTGGCCGCAATTCGACGGTATTGCCTCCGGACAGTATCCCACAGTGCTCCATTGTGACCGCTCTGGAAAGCAATCTGAACTCGGATGCACTGGCCAGGTATACAGGAAAAGCCCCGTGAACTTTTGAATTTCATTTCCTGCTTGCCCAGCGTGGAGCGCTGATCAGCATGGGTGGCTATGCAGTTTCAACCCCAAAAAGAGCTCTAGCATGGACCGTATGGGAGATACTGGGTCTGATTGCTGTATGGGGAGACAAATCTGTTCTATCAGAGCTCCATTCCAGAAGACGAAATGCCAAAGCATTTGAAAAAATCTCCAGGCTATGATAGACAGAGGCCACAGCAGGGACTCAACACAGTGCTGTGTGACAACCATAACGGAAAGCCAAAGAATCAAATGGACGCTCATGGAGGGAGGGAGGGGGACTGAGGACTTGAACTATTCCACAGTTCCTGCAGTCTCTGAAAAGCATTTGCATTCTTGACTGAGCTACCAATGCCTGAAGGGTCAAAAACATTGTCGCCAGTGGTTCAGGGAATATGTTGTCAATTTTCACCCCCCTCACCCTCCCTCAAAGAAAAGGGAAAAAAATAGTTTCTCGC
Organism: Gopherus evgoodei; assembly: GCF_007399415.2. Classification (NCBI taxonomy): domain Eukaryota; kingdom Metazoa; phylum Chordata; order Testudines; family Testudinidae; genus Gopherus; species Gopherus evgoodei. Next base: position 47,547,163 of record NC_044327.1, read on the forward strand.
CTCTTTTCAATGTCACTGTATGTCTACTGGATGCTGCTGGTAGATGGGGTGCTGCAGCGCTAAACAGCAGCATCCTCTCCCCTCCCCTTCTCGGTGGCAGATGGTACAGTACAAAGTGACTGATAGCCATCCTTGTCATCATCCTGTGAGTGCTTCTGGCTGGCCTCAGTGAGGTCGGCCGGGGGCACCTGAGCAAAAATGGGAATGACTCTCGGTCATTCCCTTTTTAAGCTTTGTGTCCTGGAGATTCAGTCCTGGCAGATGGTGCAATAGGGTTGGTAACCATCCTAATCATAGCAGCTGGAGGCTGAGCTCCTCTCCCCCCTGTTTCATGTCTAATAAAGATTCTGGACTATCATAGCAGTGAGAGGCTATACTCCTCTCCCCCCACCCCACCCTTTAATGAGTAATGGAGATGTCCTGCCTGGAATATCACAGCAGCTGGAGGCTGCCTCCCCCTCATTGTATCTCACTAAAAAGTCAGTGTTTCTTATTCCTGCATTCTTTATTACTTCATCACACAAATGGGGGGATAACTGCCACGGTAACCCAGGAGGGGTGTGGGAGGAGGGAAGCAACAGGTGGGGTTGTTGCAGGGGCACCACCTAGAATGGCATGCAGCTCATCATTTCTGCGGGATATCAGGGGCTCTGACCCGGAGTGGCTGTGTCTCTCTGGTTCTCTAGTAGACTTGCCCCATATTCTAGGCAGGATTGACTCTCTTTTTAGACAAAACATAAAGAAGGGAATGACCTGGGAAGTCATTCCCATTTTTGTCCATGCGCCCCCGGCCAACCTCAGTGAGGCCAGCCAGGAGCACCCATTACAGCAGCAGACGGTACAATATGATTGGTAACCATCATCATCAATTTCCAAAGCAGCAGACCTCGGTGCAATAGGGCTGGTAACTGTCTCTGCTACCTTGCAAAGGCAAATGAATGCTGCTTTGTAGCACTGCAGTACCGCGTCTGTCAGCAGCATCCAGTACACATACGGTGACAGTGAAAAAAGGCTAAACGGACTCCATGGTTACCATGCTATGGCGTCTGCCAGGGCAATCCAGAGAAAAAGAGCGCGGAATGATTGTCTGCCATTGCTTTCTCGGAGGAAGGATTGAGTGACGATATTTACCCAGAATCACCCGCGACACTGTTTTTGCTCCATCTACATTATGATCTCAACCCAGAATTCCAATGGATGGGGGAGACTGCGGGAACTATGGGATAGCTACCCACCATGCAACGCTCTGGAAATCGACGCTAGCCTCGGTACATGGAGGCACACCACCGAATTAATGTGCTTAGTGTGGCTGCATGCACTCGACTTTATACAATCTGTTTTTAAAAACTGGTTTATGTAAAATCGGAATAATCCCATAGTGTAGACATACCCCTAGTGATGGAGATATACCACAACCCTTTGTAATTTGTTCCAAGGATTAATTACCTTCACTCTAAAAAATTTATACCTTATTTCAAGCCTGAATTTGTCCAGGTTCAACTTCCAGCCATTGGTTCTTGTTATACCAAGTCAACCGTTATTCTTCTATTTGTTAAGATTAACAGATTGAGCTCCTTAAATCTTTCACTATACAGTATGTTCTCCAATCCTTTAATCATTTTTGTGACTCTTCTCTGAATGCTCTCAATTTATCAACATCCTTCTTGAATTGTGGACACCAGAACTGAACACATTATTTTAATAGTGGTCACACTACTGCCAAATACAAAGGTAATATAACCTTCCTACTCACTGTTCCACTGTTTATACATTAAAGGATTGAATTAGCTCAGTAGTATCTCACTGGGAATTTGTTAAACTGATTATTCATCATGACCTCCAAGTCTTTTTCAGAGTCCTGGCTTCCCAGGATAAAATTATGCATCTGGGGGCTTAAGTCCTTCATTCTTTGTTCCTAGATGTATGGCCTTACATTTGGCTATATTACAATGCATATTGTTTGTTTGCTCACCACTTATCAAGTGATCCAGATCTCTTGGTACCAGTGCCCTTTTCTCTTCATTATTTACCATTCCCCCAGTCTTTGTGTCATATGCAAACTTTATCAGTAATGATTTTTTGTTTTCTTTTAGGTCACTGATAAAAAAGGTTAAATCGTATAGGGCTATTAACCGATCCCTAAAGGACCCCAATTGAAACACGTTTGCTTGAAGATGTTTCTCTATTTGCATTTACGTTTTGAGACCTGTCAGTTAGTCAGTTTTTAATCCATTTAATGTGTGCCATGATGATTTTGTACTGTTCTAGTTTCTTAAAGTGTTGTGTGGTCCCAAGTCAAATGCCTTCCAGAAGTCCAAGTATTATCTATTATCTTTAGCAGCCAGGCTTTTGATCTCATCAAAATAAAATATCAAATCTATTTTTCAAGTCTACAAATCCATTTTGATTGACATTAATTATATTATTTTTCTTCAATTCTTTATTAATTGAGTCCCATATCAGCCATTCCATTATTTTTCCTGAGATTGATGTCAGGTTGACAGGCTTGTAATTGCTTGGATTGTCCCATTTACTCTCTTCCAGTATTGGGAGAACGTTTACTTTCTTCCAGTACTCTGGAACTTCCACAGCTTCTTAAAAAACAACATTAATGTTCCAGAGAGCTCCCCAGCAAGCTCTTGTAAAACTCTTAGATGTCTGTTATCTGGACCTCCTGATATAAAAATGTCTACCTTTTGTAGCTTCTGTTTAATGTCCTTCTGAATTACTGTTGGAATAGAATGGAAAGTATTTCCATCATAATCATATGATATGAACACATTATTTTGCTTTTTCCCAAGTACAAAGCAGAAATATTTATTTAACACATCTGCCTTTTCTGAATTATTATTGACAGTTCTATCATTTCCATCTAGTAATGGACCAGTATCATTGTTAGGATTCCTTTTGTTTCTAATATACTTAAAAAAAACATTCTTATTGTCCTTAATTCTGCTGGCCGTAGAGTTGTCCTTTTGCTTCCTTTATCGATTGGCTATAATTCATAGCTTCTGATTTATATTCATTATTATCAACTTCCTCTTTCTTATGCTTTTTTTATTTTTTATAGCAGCTTTCACTTTCCCTCTAAGCCTTTTTTTAAAAAAAAACAACAGTGTGGCCTTCCTTGATTATGGGATTGTGGCTTTTTTAATAGCTAGTAAAAAGTTCACAAACAGTTCCCAGTTATTCATATCTTTCTGTTTAGATACATTCTCCCATAATTGTTTTAAGTTTTGTGAAACTGGTCTTTTTAAAGCACCAAGTATATATTACCTATTTGGACTTTATTCTGTTTGCCATAACAAGTGTTATCAAGTCATGATCACTTGTTCCTAAACTATGCTAATTTTTAGTTCTGTGATCAATTCCTCATTATCTGTTAAGCTGATAGCTAATACGGAATGTCCCAGTACCTACAACCCTTATCACCATGGCACCTGTGCACCTTACAATCATTAATAGATTTTATTCTCACAACACTCTTATTAAGTAGGGCAGTATGTTATTACTATTTTACATATGAGAAAGTGGGGGTCAGGATGGATTAAGATCAATATATTCAAAGACACAAAGGAGACAGACTAACTCTCCCAAGTTACTTGTCCAAGATCACACACAAAGTCTGTGGCTGAGCCAGGAGTTGAATGCAGGTCTTCAGTGCCTTATCTATTGAACAGTCATTTCTGCCCTCTCCTTATCTTTGATCTAAGGGGCTATTGCCCTGCCAAGCTTTGAATTTGTACTCACGATTTCTGTCCTGCTACTACTGTGTTCTCTCTCTCTCTCTCTCTCTCTCTCTCTCTCTCTCTCTCTCTCTCTCTCTCTCTCAAAAAAATACATTTTCCATTATAAAAAAATATATATATATATATATTTAATCTCCTTATTCTCAAAAACATCAGAACTGTTTTCACTCAAGTTTTTAAAAAAGTCACCTCTGGTCTTGGAAAATTTCTTTCCCACAGCTGGAAGTTTGAGAAAATTATAAACAACAGAAAAATGTTTTCAGAATGAAAATGCTTGGGCAACCTTAGTCTACAGAGGGCATAACAGGTGTACCTGGAAAATGCATGTAAATGCCTGTGTTATCACATTTCTGTGGCATTTTCTGCAGTAAGCAATTCTTCTGCCTCTTTTTGGGAACTTATTTAAAAATGTGGTTAGGTTTATGGAAAAATGTCTGATTTTATCCCATTCAGCTGGTATTGTAACATAAATAGTTTTAATTCAGTCCAAGAAGACATGGTTAATTACCACCCAAGTTCAATAGAATATTTTTTCTGGCTGGAGCCAGTGGTGCCAGAAGCACTTTCTTATCTAGCAGTGTTAAGTCATGCATCTGGCTGTTTGGTTCAATGAAAGCAGCTGAGGTGGGTTCCTTAGTTTGTTTTTCACTTCCCTGCTCAGCTAGGAACTAATTTCGTCCAGTGAGATTATAGTTAAGGACACTTTAGTATTGTGTGCTTGTAACTGTATCTGTCATGACCACTCTTCTAAGTATTTGTTTTTAAAGTTAAGGTTGGAATATAAACAGAGATCATACTGACAGCAGCAGTGCTAGCATTTGGCAAGACAGAATTTGACATCTCCAAAAAATAATTGCTTGGAGATAAATATTAATCTACAGCTCTTGTAGAGCTCTTGGGTTTTGACCACCTTGGTTCATGGCCAGCTCTGCATCCTACCTATTGTGTTTAGCTATTGCAGGCTGTTCTACAAGTGTCTGATTTACAGTTCACAAGAGTAGCTCTAGTGGTTTATGTAGGTTCAGAATGGTGCCCATCACCATGGTACATAAATGCTTCCCTCAAATGAAGTGGACGTATATATATATTTCTCTCTCCCTTGCAGTCTGTGGGATTAGACTTGTTTTTCACAAAAAGAACAGGAGTACTTGTGGCACCTTAGAAACTAACGAATTTATTTCAGCATAAGCTTTCGTGGGCTATAGCTCACTTCTTCGGATGCATAGACTGGAACACACAGACAGAAGATATTTATACATACAGAGAACATGAAAAGGTGGAAGTAGCCATACCAACTATAAAAGGCCAATCAATTGAGATGAGCTATCATCAGCAGGCGAAAAAAACTTTTGAAGTGATAATCGAGATGACCCATAGAAGGTGTGAGGATACTGTGTGTTCCAGTCTATGCATCCGAAGAAGCAAGCTGTAGGCCATGAAACTTATGCTGAAATAAATTTGTTAGTCTCTAAGGTGCCACAAGTACTCCTGTTCTTTTTGCAGATACAGACTAACACGGCTGCTACTCTGAAACTTGATTTTCAAGCATTGAAATTAAAGCTGAGGTAGAACATTTGCCTTTCTCTGAATTTCTTTGCATTTGTAGCTTTACATCAGAATCCTTATAAAAAGAAACACATGTGCTGCACTTCTAAGTAGGGCTGTCAAGCAATAAAAAAATTAATCGTGATTAATCGTGTGATTTAAAAAAATTAATTGCAGTGTTAATAGAATACCATTTATTCAAATATTTTTGGATGTTTTCTACATTTTAAAATATATTGATTTCAATTATAACACAGAATACAAAGTGTACAGTGCTTACTTTATATTTATTACATATATTTCCATGGTAAAAGAAATAGTATTTTTCAATTCACCTAATGCAAGTACTGTAGTGCAATCTTTTTGTCATGAAAGTTGAACTTACAAATGTAGAATTCTGTGCAAAAAAACCCCTGCATTCAAAAATAAAACAATGTAAAGCTTTAGAGCCTGCAAGTCCACTCAGTCCTACTGCTTGTTCAGCCAATCGCTTAGACAAACAAGTTTGTTTACATTTGCTTCCCCCTTTTTGTTTACAATGTCACCTGAAAGTGAGAACAGGCATTCTTGTGGCACTGTTGTAGCTGGCACTATTGTAGCTGGCATCGCAACCAGGGCTGTCCCTAGCTATTTTTGTGCCCTACACAGCGGCCCCCCCAGGGGTCTGTGTGAGGCCCCTGGCCTCTGTGGGGTGGGCTATCCCCAAGCCTCCGCAGTGGGGCTGTGTGGGGCCCTGCGCCAGGCCTCCATGGGAGGGTAGAGCTGGCATCTGGGGAGGAAAGGGGCTTGCCACTTTCTGTGGGAAGTAGAGTGACCCAGACCCAGCCTGCTCTGCTCCCCTGGTTCCCAGGCTTCGGGGGAGGGGGAAACTGTCCCCCATCACTTGCCGGCGGCGTGGCTGGGAGCTAGGGGAGCGGAGCAGGCTGGGGCCAGATTGCTCTACTTACCAGTGAGTGCAAGCCCGACCGCTTCTAAAGTCCTCAGGAGAGTGGGGGCAGAGCAAGGGTGGGGGCCCTGGGGAAGAGCCGGAGCAGGGGTTGGAGCAGCACACAGCTGCGCAGGAAATTTCCTGGTGCCCTGTGCAGCTGCGTACTTTGCGTATGGGTAAGGACGGCCCTGGTCGCAACATATTTATGTGCCAGATATGCTAAAGATTCATATTTTCCTTCATTCTTTAACTACCATTGCAGGGCACGTGCTTCCATGCTGATGACAGATTCTACTCAATAAAAATCCAAAGAAGCTTGCTTTCTTGGTGGTTTGGGTTCTGTAGTTTCGCCATCAGAGTGTTGCTCTTTTAAGACTTCTGAGAGCATGCTCCACACCTCATGCCTCTCAGATTTTGGAAGGCAATTCAGATTCGTAAACCTTGGGTCCAGTGCTGTAGCTATCTTTAGAAATCTCACATTGGTAACTTCTTTGTGTTTTGTCAGCTCTGCCGTGAGAGTTTTCTTAAAATGAACAATATGTGCTGAGTCATCATCCGAGACTGCTATAACATGAAATATATGGAAGAATGCACGTAAAACAGAACAGGGGACATACAATTCTCCCCCAAGGAGTTTGATCACAAATTTAATTAATGCATTTTTTTTAACGAGCATCATCAACGTGGAAGCATGTCCTCTCGAATGGTGGCCTGAGCATGAAGGGGCATACGAATGTTTAGCATATCTGGCGTGTAAATACCAGCTTCAAAAGTGCCATGCAAATGCTTGTTCTCACTTTTCTGGTGACATTGTAAATAAGGAGAGGGCAGCATTATCTTAACAAGAAGTAGGACTCAGTGGACTTGTATGTTCTAAAGTTTTACACTGTTTTGTTTTTGAGTGCAGTTATGTAACAAAAAAAATCTACGTTTGTAAGTTGCACTTTCACAATGAAGAGATCACACTACAGTTCTTGTATAAGGTGAATTGAAAAATACTATTTTTTACCATTTTTAGAGTGCAAATATTTGTAATAAAAATAATATTAAGTGAGCACTATACACTTTGTATTCTGTGTTTAGTAACTGAAATCAATATATTTGAAAATGTATAAAAATCCAAAATATTTAATACATTTTAATTGGTATGCTATTCTTTAACATTGCAATTAAAACTATGATTAATCACAATTAATTTTTTTAACCGTGATAAAAGTTTTTAAGTTAATTTTGTGAGTTAACTGCAATTAATCGGCAGCCGTAATCAGAACCCCATTGTGGAAGATGCTACAGAACTCCATAGGAATATGTGGCCTTTCCCTACAAATTATCATATTGCAGTATTTTGAAGTCAGGACTTGCAAGATTAAGGTAGCTGAAGTACTGTATTTCTAATATTTATAAATTTTAGGATTACATTCTGTCATGGGATATGCGTGCAGTTTCTGTTGACTTGCAGGTGAACTGGCTACACGTGTATCAAAAGCATTGCTTGGACCTTACTAGTAACTGTTTGCACTTTGAAGTCTTGAGTGGTTTTGAGAGCTTCCCATGAGGTCCTGAGCTCACTGAAGTGAATGGAATGTGAGGAAGTTTAGCACCTTGCAAGCCCATTGTCATGAACCTGATGCTGTGTTGAGGGCAAATGTTGCAGCCAATTGCCCGCTGTTTCTTCATACTTTAAGATTATTTGAATAGCGTACAGAAGGCCTGTGGATCTTTAAAAGAAATCTGCATGAAAATACTGAAATGTCTTTCAACTTGAAAAACAAACCCTAATACCATAAATATTTTACTTCAACCTGTGAGGTAAACTTGAAATCCTCATGAGAATACGCATCACGCCATCACTTCATTTGTAGTTCTTTTCATTTTTCCTTGCATCTGGCTTGTTTGAATGGATTCATAGGACTATTTCTTGGTTTCAAAAGCACCTGTATATTTCTAATATTGGTCCCTTTCCAACCCCATCCTTTCACTCCCTTGTAACAAAGTAACCTTCAAAACAAAAAACTGATGTGAGCAAATTCAGGTCTATGATGCAGAAGACTGTCAAGTGGATGCAAGGAGCATGAAATGTCTACAAGCAAAAGAAAGAGCTCAGATAAGATTTATACCTCTCCTGTCTGGATTTGGTTGAGCTCCTTTGGCTGATTGTGTTTCTTCTCCTCCCACCCCCCGACCCCCCACCCCAATTAAGTGCAGTTGCCAGGGGTAACTTAAGTGTATAACAGACATGGCCTTTACATCTAGCAAAATATGGAAATGAATCATTGACCACGGCGCAAGGATTTGAAACAGTTGCCCCCGCCCAAAAGTACATGAACAGAGCCAAATAGAAAAGGAAAGAAAACGGAAATTAATGTAGGCTGGCTATTATGCAAATAGAGCATTTAGAACACGGACTGAAAAGTGATGAACAATAGTTCATTCACTGCAATGAATTGTTTTTGTTATAGCTATCCATTTTTGCTATATATATATATATCTATAGGCCAGTTTATAATAACTGCATTCATACTGACACATTCTTTGGCAGAAGAAAGACTATGGTATCACAGCCATCTTCCATGTACAACGGAACCATTTTTCTGTTGGTCATTAGAATAAGCCCTCCCCCATCGCCGCCACCACCACCACCACCACCACCACCACCACAACTACTTCCTATACCGCCATCATGTCTTGATAACATAGTTTGGCATATGTTATTTGGTACTTTCCTCATTAAACTCCCATGCACTGATAATTTGGACCTCATAGAATTTTACACTTTATAACCAGCTTATATTTCAAAGAATATGAAAATCCTTCAGCAAATTCTTAGTCAGTTCTGTTGAAGAAGCGCTTGTTTGTTACAAACAAAATCTGCTGTTAGGGCCTTGGCTTTTCACAACTCAGTAGGTATAAGGACCTCTAGTCATAGAATTTCAACCTTTTGGAACATTTAGACTGACTTTCTTTAGGTGCTTAATGATTTGCTCGTTGCCTCTGATCATGGATCCTTCATCCTGCTTGACCTTAGTGTAGCTTTTGATCTTGTTGATCACTGTATCCTCTTTGAAAACCTTTAGCAAGAGGCCTGTATTTCTAGCACTTTTCTGTCCCCTTTCAAATTCCGCCTCTGCTTCATTTTTTACATCATCCCTTTCCTCTTATCCCTTGACTGTGGTCTCTCTTCTCCACATACTCTATAATCCATTGTTGGGTTTGATCTCTGAGAATCAGTTTTTCTCTCAACACACAGTCCCTCTATTTCCCATCTATTTTCCACTGTTGACTTTGTCTTTTTTTTTCGTATCATAACTTTCTGCTAGGCACTGGTGATTTGATTTCTTGAAGTCCTAATGACAAATATTTCACAGAGTTCAGAAATTCCTGCAGGATTTTAACAGAATAGTGCTGGGGATCTCCACAGTTGAAGGACCCCATAATAGGATGCCTCCAAGATAGAGGAAATGGGAGTTGTTGGAAAGTTTGTGGGAGAGGTGAGAGCAGTGACTGTGTTGGGAGTCAGTGGTGGAAACATGTGAACAATCCTTATTCAATCCTGAGAAAAGGGTTTGGGGATGGATAGAACTTTGGGCTTAGGAGTGGAATTGTATTTTTAGTTTAGTTTTAACTTTTCTTTGAGAGGTGTTGTATTGAGAGCTTTGGAGAACGAAGTCTCGTTTTTATAGAAGTGTTAGGATATGGAGAGTGCAAGCTTTCATACATTGTCTTGCCAGTATGCCTCAAACTGTGATGTGGAGGATCTACTCTGAGGGTAAAGACGGTATTAATTATGGTCAGTTATGATAACTTTTATCATTTGGAAACTTCACTGAAACCACCAAACTTATTTCACAAAAGTCACTAAATAGTTGTCAGATGGTAACTATTGACCTGGATTTAAAGCAGAGACCTAGAAATAAAATGCTTCTCAGCCTCCTACTACCAGTCCCATGAGTCATCCAGTCCTCTTCTTCCTACTGACCATAAACTTTGTACTAGTTCTTATTTTTTTCCAAACTGATTTCACATATCACAAAATGTAATAATTTGAACACTGCCTAATAACCTTATACATGGAGCAAAATGTGTCCTGTGCTACTGCAACTGGAAGCATTACAACATTCACCAGAGGGTAAAGGGAAGCAACAGAGGGATTAGCATTCCTGAACATGGTTGCTCATGCAAGTACTCACTGAATTTGATCGACACACAATGACTAATCATGGTATCTCCATTGGGCCAATTCAGTGCCTACTAAACTCCATTGGCTCATAAGAACGGCCATACTGAGTCAAACCAAAGGTCTCTTTAGCCCAGTATCCTGTCTTCCAACAATAGCCAATGCCAAGTGCTTCAGAGGGAATGAACAGAACAGGTAATTATCAAGTGATCCATCCCCTGTCACCCATTCCCAGCTTCTGGCAAACGGCTGCTAGGGACATCATCCTTGCCCATCCTGGCTAATAGCCATTGATGGATCTTTCCTCCATGAATGTGCCTAGTTATTTTTTGAACTCTGTTATTATCTTGGCTTTCACAGCATTCTCTGGCAAGGAGTTCCACAGGTTGACTGTGCGTTGTGTGAAAAAATAGTTCCTTTTGTTTGCTTTGAATCTGCTACTATTAATTTAATTTGGTGACCCCTGGTTCTTGTGTTATGAGAAGGAGTAGATAACACTTCGTTATTTACTTTCTCCGCTCTAGTCATGAAGTTGTACTAGGGATTAATCTGACTGAGTTTCTCTGTGCAGGAGATTTAAAATATAAACACACTAGGAATAATTGAAGTAAAAATAAATGCTGCTCTGATTACTTCTAAAATTGGTATATAAGTGGGTTATGATTATGGGCAAAAGAAAACTTCTTTGAATGGTTGCAGAGGTATACTCCACTGAGATGTGTGTGTGCCCCGCACTCTGAAGCTGGAAAACTTTGCTTAGCAATACCCATAAGGGCAGTGCTAGTGCACTCTGGCTCCCATAGCCCTTCCTGTTGCTATTAAGGGTGGCGCCACCTTGACTCCCCTCAGTGCCTTCTCAACACCTGCGGCTTGAGTCGGAGCATTTTGTGTGGTATTTGTAGCATGCTTTTGTTATCTCAGATAGTTTTCTATTTTATTTGTTTATAGTTAGTTATAGTTAGTATCCTTAGTATTAGATTGGTTAGTAGTTTAATAGTTTGTTTTTTCCTGGTGCAACGTCTTGTATTGAAGAACACTCTTGTGTGGGGTAGCCTTCTACAACAGAGATCCACATACTTAGTGCTTATTGTGCTTGAGAGAGGAGCATATTAAGAAGAAGTGCTCCATGCGGAAGTCCTTCAAAAAGAAGACACAGGTGGTTAGGGACTTACCTTGAAGCAGTACCTTATGAAGCAAGCCATGGGCCCTGCTTTGGTGCTAGGCTTATATCGTCCAGCCCCTCAGAGGGCTTTGGTGCAGCTGCAAGATTCTGACTGTTATCCGAAGAGATGTCCTTTTTCTCTCCTCCCCCAAGAAAGAAGATTCATGAAGCTGACTGTAATCATGCTAAGGCTAGGGGACATTCTTTATCTTCTTAGAAGAAGAGTGCGAGTCAGCACTGGGGTTCCTCGAGTACACAGGATAGAGCAGGGCTGTCTACCTGCTCTTTGGTACCAAGGCACATAGTTCCGGCAGTGAACCGTCAACTCCAATACTGTCAGTGGGGCGGCTGTTGAGTTCGGTACTGACAACACTGGTCTAGGCACCAATCATATCGATCCGACAGGCTTATTAAGCAGCCACAGATTTATTGTGCCTCTCTGTGTCAGAGTCGCCTGTGATACTAGAGTCCTCACCTGTGGTGGTGTTTTCTGCAATCCCTGGACAATCTGGGTTGATTGCCTCAGAATACAGGTGTTTCAGGAGTTGTCACCAGCACCACTTAAAAAACAGGCTGCAGAGGCAAGATCACTCTCCCTATCAGCACCAAGGGATCTGCTGTTAGTGCCAATTCCATCTTCGTCTCCGGAGACAAGGTCAGCTTCTGCACGTCTGGTGTGAGCTGGAGCTATGGATGTAGTACTGGCCTCTACCAATATCTTTTCCTGTAGCAAGGGCTGCATCAATGATATTGCTAGTACTCAACCTACTGACTGCTCTGCCTTCTTTGGTACTGCTGCTGTCTACTGGGTTTCTGGTGAGTGACTCCACCAGAGGTGGTTCCTCTGTTCCCTTCGAACAGTTTGGACAGTTCCTTATGTTCAAGTTTAGAGTCATCTTCTGCTTCTCCTTTTTCATTCAGATAGCAAGCTTGAAAGTCTTTGAGACCTCTGAGGGCTCACCATTAGTTCTAGGATTTGTACCATTCTTGCAGTAGAGATAGGAGATCTTGGCCTGATTCCTACTGGTCACCAATGTCATGTCCCTTTCCTCAGTGGCTTTCATGGAACTGTTGGGTCGTCACTTGATCTTCGGGGTTTCATTCCATAGCTCATTCCAGGGCAAGGTCTATGAATTCTCCTGCTGTCTCGAGTCCTGACCCAACTAGGCTGGAGATGTGTACTGAGGTTGTTCCTTCTGAGCTGGTTCAGTCTGAGCCTTTTTTTGCATCAGCAAGTAGGGTCTCAGCAGATCCCTTTCGCCCTGTGTCCCTCTTCATCTTCTTCACATATGTTGCCGGGGAAGATGTATATTCATGACCCACCCTCCATCCCCTCTACAGTCTTAGATTCCATGCAAAGGAACTGAGAGGGGTTAAACAGCCATGGGAGGGGCTTCTAGTACCTTGATGGGTACTGCTAAGCAAAGTTTTTTCCTGCTTCTGTGCAATGGGCACATGCATACCTGAACGGAATACATGTTGCAACCACATCTTGAAGAACAACAGTTACAGTACAAGTAGATAGCTGGTTTTTTTCCTTGACCTACCCCTTCATTTGTTAGAGAGATTGCACTGAAGTATGGGTAAAACTTGAAGGTTATATCTGAGAGATCCATTGTCCTTTCAACTTCCTGTTAGCTCACAACTACCAATGCCCAAATGAAAGAGACAATGTGAGGCAAAGACCTAAAATGAAAGCAAAGACAAATTAATCAGGAAGATTAAAATAAAGTAGGATTAATTTCTTTAGAATAAAGAAATGTATATAATTTTAATTTAATTCAGACTGGAAATAAGGCATACATTTTTAAGCATGAGACTAATTACCATGGTAAAATTTAATACGGGTCATGCTGGATTCTCTCTGACAATTTTTAAATCAGGATTGGATTTTTTTCTAAAAGATCTGCTCTAGCAATTATTTGGGGGAAGTTCTATGACCTGTGTTTATACAGGAGGTCATACTAAATGATCACAATGGTCTCTTTTGGTTTTGAAATCTATGAATCTCATAATTCTGTATTTCTAGGCCAGCAAAAGTGAAAACAACCAGTCTGTGGGGCAGAAGTAAATTTGGGTCTAAAATGATAGAAATGTATAATATTGTTTCAGAATCAATTTCTGTGCTTTAGAACTGAATACAAACTCTCTCCCTTTCCCCAATATTGTTATATCAAACAAACAATTTAAATATCAAGGTTGATTGCCTCAGGTACTTTCCTATATCCCAATAGATCCCTTTTTGGTGGATCACATTCCATCTGAAGCTGGCAATCTGCTGATTCACAAAAGGTAGTCCATAATCCACAGAAAGCTAAGACGGTGGGTACTTTGAGAGGATGAGCTGACAGGTGCCACTTTTGTGACCTTTATGATGTTTGTTGTGACAGGAACAAGGAGTGCAGAGAGGCACATATAAGTTACAAGAGATAAGTGCTCTATTAGTAATAACCTAGGAATAACATAGCAGATCAGCTCTACATGTTGTATGTAGCTGTTAATATTTTCAAATTCTAACATACAGTAGAACCTCAGAGTTACGGACACCTTGGGAATGGAGGTTGTTCGTAACTCAGAACAAAATGCAGCTTCAGCTCCAGCAGTTCACACTCTGAGCCATGTTCCAGAGGCAGCTAGGCAGCTTCCCTGTAGGGAGCTTCTTTCCCTGGCCCAGGCAAGCTTGGGTCCCTTTACCAGCCGGGGTAAGGGTGGGGATGAAAACAGCATGTCCTCCTCCCGGTAGGGAGTGAGGTGAAAACAACACCCACAGCTTATAGGATCCCAGTGCTGCTCCTGCTCCAGATGCCTTAGGCTGGCAGTGGGGGCTCACAAGTTTGCCTGCAAATCTCAGTATCTTCACTTCCTAGCTGTAAGTGGGTGTCCTGTGCATGGGGGTGGGGTAAGGGCATGGAAAGGCAGCCTAGTGATGCCTACTTTTAAGATGCAATGGAGGCAGAGTACAGTATTTGCTTTTTTTTGGATATCTCTCTCTGCTGCTGCCTGATTGGTTACTTCCAGTTTGACATGTCTGGTTGACTGGTCAGTCCAAAACTTTGGTGTTCATATCTTTGAGGATCTATTGTATATTAACATAAAAAACTCAAAAAGATAGATTACCTAACTATCTGAGCTTTCTTCTGCCTCGTAATCAGCTGGTCTCTATGAGACTGTGCTTCTTTCTTCTCTGCATCTTTATGTTCTTCTTTACTTTTCTTCTCTTTAACATTAGACTTAATTGCCCACTCCTTGACTTGAACTATGGATTTTTCTCCTCTATGACTTTTATTTATTTGATTTCCCCCACCTCTCCCCATCCCTTGATTTCCACATTCACTAGCTCATGGTTCCTCAGATGGGCTGGCTCAGAGTTTCTTGATCAGAGTGATCAGCCAAACCATCCTCTTCTGTGTGATTATTAGCTCTCCAAGTGCAGCTCTGAAGCTCTCATTACTGCTGTAGTGACGTGCCATGTTGAGAACTGGCTCTGTGGAAAGAAAGTTCAATCTCTTGACCTCAGCAGCAACAGTTTGTAAACTCTCTAAAGAGCTGGCCTTTTTAGAACTCAGACTAGGACTAAAATCGTTGGGAGATTCCAATTTGTGTCCAAAGGTAATGAGCTAACATTGCTTTCATTTGCCACAAGTTCTTTGCTCTTTGAGGCTTTAGGAATAATTGCTTCAGGCTGCTTGGCTGTAAGCTGTAACCATCAGTAAGCTGCCACTGCTCATTAGCGGAGGATTCAGAATTCATTTCTCAGCACTGCCGTCATTGGACATTGGCAGCTCTATACCCATTTTGCCCAGGCACGTCATTTCCCCCCCCTCCATTCTTTACACAATTTACCACTTCCAACTACTTTGAAAATCTACATTATACTATATAATGTTCCTTTCTTTACTGTTATATAGCCTTCATCTTCTTGGGTTGGGCAGGAGTGTTGAGGTGTCTTCGCACCTTCCACAAGTAGTTTTCCATTCTTTGTTAGTTGTTCCCAGAGTTTTCTGTTAGAGTTGCTCAGGAGTGTTTTTTTGTGTGTTTTTCTTTTTGAATTGTATTGAGCCTCACTGCATTGAAATTTGCTTCATCATATTGCCGTTATTCTCTGGATTTTTTTTCAAGTTTCTTAGTGAAATGAGCATAAAAATGTGTGTTTTTATACATGTTTCTGGTCTGGACATCAAGAAGGCCTAATGTATTATTACATCATCTTTCTCATCTCCCATGGCATAGCTGAGAAAATCTAGTAGGTATCCACTTGTCGCTCTTATTGACAAGTCTGATAGATACAAAACTGCCAGGTCACACTGGCTCAACAGTATAATAAAAACATTTTGGAAAGAATATAGGAAATACTTGATTCAGTGTCCTTGAATATAGAACTTCTGATCCTTTATAGATTGTATAATTAAAAAAAAAACCCTGGGCTTCTACTTTGCCTGTAAGGACGTGGTCCCTTCCTTTGCTGCTGTTGTTGGATAGGTACAGATTTTCTGTTGTGGTTTGGGTTTCAGCCCAGTAAGTTACAGGTGTTGAAGAAGTCAGGTCATGGATGTCTGTGTTAGTGAGTTGACAGGAATTTGTCCGTGACACCAGCTAAGCTAGATAAAGGTGTTGAGCAAGTTACATCCCTGAGGCTTGTACACTGACATCACATGTGCAAGCTAAATGTATTAAGCCAGGGACTCATAAAGACGTGCCAAGCTAGTGAGATCACAGAGACTTGCCTCTTGATATGAGACCAGCAACCTAGAGATGCTGAGCCAGTAACTTCACAAAGGCTGGTGGGCTCACAGATAGCTCTTAGTTTTCTTGCAAAAGGCATACAGAGAAAAAGAGAGACAACCCAGTGAAAATTTGTCCCAAACAGTGATTTTTGAACTCTTATTACTTTCTGTGCATCAATTCATTTTTCATGAAACCACCATGAAAAATTCAAACAGTGCTCAAAGTTTATATTTTGTGCTTTAGTTTTTGCCATTTGAATGAGATTTGTATAAAAAAGATTTAGAGGTTTTGGACTCAACCTTAACTATGGAGTTACGACCAGCACCCTCCATAGTAAGGTAAAGGTGCTGAGCCAATACCATGTCAAGTCCTGGGCTTTTTTATCACTCCAGAAAGCTAGAGATACTGAGTTAGACTCAGAGAACTTCTGCCTTGAAATCAGCTCATCTCAGGTCTGACTGTTTGATGTAAACCACTGGAGCTCCACCAATTTACTGAGTTGAAGATTTTAGCCTTCTATGTATAGGCAAAACCCTAATCTGAAAAAAAGGGTATGTTTAGTTTTATTTTTGCTCCTCTGCTAAATAACTCAAATTACTGGGGTCAAATTCCACTGCTAGTTACAGTAGTATAAATATATATTAATTCTACTTAACTCAAATCAGATTTATACAGGTATAACAGAATAAAATTTGTCCCATAAAATTACTTTGCGGACTTGTTCACACAGCTGTTTTATTTAGACTGGAAGGTTTTAAGATTACTTTCCAAAAGCTTTATGTTTTTATATATTTATATTAATTAAAGCAGCTGATTTCAATCATGGGTTTTTGTTTATACATTGTTAATGTATATTTTCAGAAGCAATTAATTTAAACATGTAAAGGCCATTAAGGGAAAGTTTTCAGGGATGATGAGTATAACAGTATGTCATCATTAAAGAAACATAATTTATAAAACAGAGAATGTTAATATTTTATAACTTTTTTTTAACCTAGGAATTTTTATTTCTCCAATCTGTTTTTAATTCAGTTGTTCAAATTATGTGAATACATTTTTGTTCTACTATTTGCATTATTCTACTAACTTTTTTTACAGTTATTGTGTGTTTGATTAGCTTTTCTTTCATGATCAATTGATGCTTATTATGCTGGAAGTGTTGTTTTCTCAATGCTTCATTAACCTTCATTTGAGTAATCCTGCAGTATCTGTTCTGACAGCTCGATACAGGGCTTATCATCTCTTGTATAACAGGGCATAAAATAACCACGAATGATTTCACATTTTATAAAAAGTCCATTAATGTAACAGAACCGAATAGAAAATTTTAAAAATGGACATTTTTGGAGAATCTTGTTATTTTGTCATAGTTAATTGCATAATGTAAACTCAAAATGCAAAAGTTAGTCAAGAAGCAGTGCATCAGTGCAATGGTTGTGATTTTTGTTATGCATTTATGTATCAGGAAATTTGTATTAATAATTGGCAACTGGTTAAAATGAACATTTGCAGTACTATTAATAAAGCACAACCTATTATAGTTATCTTTCTGTGCACCTTAAAATGATTTTGTTTTAAAAATATTTGTTGAACGTAACTGAAATGGGGGAAGCTAAGTGGCAACATTTCAAAGAACGTAGGTTAATAAACCAAACAAACTTTTCAGCGTCTACAGTGTAACTTCTTGTTAAACAAACCTAGACTGATTTTTTTTTTAATCCTTTCCATATGTTGACGTTAAGGGTGGGTTGTAATTTTTATGTAGCATTCAGCTAAGTACTTTAGACTTCTAAAGATCTGGCATCTCATAACAGAGGAACTTTTTAATTAAGGTACTCTGTGTAACTAAACTAAAACATTGTATTTAATCTCTTGTTTTTGTATTATAAATTGCTAATTAATATGGTGCTTAAATGGTTTCAAAGCAAAAACTTAATTATTTTTCTGCATTTTAAAGATAAGAGCTGCATTTTATTGGTATTTCTTCTCTTGAGTCCTATATTTTGTGTCTTAAATATGATCTCTTATCAGAGTGATGGAGGGGTTTGTTCTCTTTTAATTTGTGGCAGCTGCATTTGTTTATAGGGTCTTATTTGTAGGCCTTAGCAGTAATTTGACCTAAAATGGACAGATGTGGTAACTTCTATATAAAAACTCATTCCAAACAGTCTAGCCTACTGCCAGACAGGAATGCCAAACATGTCAAAGCACAATTTTTTCTCAACAATAACCACCTTGAAAGCAAGGGAAGAAACAGGCCTCCTAGTACTATGAGATGATCCAGAAGACGTTATCAAGTTTTTGGCATTTTATTTCAGGTTTCCTGTACTTGAAATTAAGTTTTTGTATGAATCAAATTATCATGACATTTATGCATTAAAAACTATGCAAACCATGAAAATATATTTTTAATATTCTCTGATTTTTTATTTCTTGTGAATTTGAGCATAGTTGTCTTGTGAGTGAAGCAGAGATTACTTAAAATACAGATGGCATGAAAACCTGGGGGAAAAAAAACTTTGTTAATGAAGAAAACTACTGGTATCCTTTTAGCTCTGTGTATTGATTTTGCATACTCTTTTCCTCTCTACTTTTCTAATCCACATGCAGAGTTATGGATGATAATATATCTGTCTTATAAAGGCCAGAAAGTTTTTATTCTTGATGTAACATGATTGATATTTGATTATTATTGTTGATAAATTCCATGGAAGTTGAAGTGTCTGAAAGCAGGATTTAGAAATCAGTTTTTAAAAATATTGTTACCTAATTGTTTCTGCCAGGGCCTGATCTTATTGTTTTGCTTAACAGTCTGAGCTTCCATTAGCTTTAGCAGGAGTCAGATGTGCTCAGAATTTTGCAGGAGGTGCTCAGCACTCCTCAAATCCCTATCTTTAGTTTGTGGCAAGCCAGGAAATTTGTTGAACCATGACCAGCTTGGGAAGCTTTGGTTATTGAGGTGCCTATTCTGCTCTCTTGCGCTCTATTGATATTAATGGGCATCACATATTCACAGAGAAGAAAAAGTATTCAGTTGTCTGTGATTTAGACCAGTGGTTCTCAATCAGGAGTACTCTTGGGGGTACGCAGAAATCTTCTGGGGGTACATCAACTCATCTGGATATTTGCCTATATAAAAAACAGGCGCATAAAAAGCGGTAGCGAAGTCAGTACAAACTAAAATTTCATAGATAGTGATTTGTTTATACTGCTCTGTATACTATACACTGAAATGTAAGTACAATATTTATATTCCAATTGATTTATTTTATAATTATATGGCAAAATGAGAAAGTAAGCAATTTTTCATTAATAATGTGCTGTGAAACTTTTGGATTTTTATGTCTGATTTTGTATGTTTTTAAGTGAGGTGAAACTTGGGAGTGTATAAGACAAATCGAACTCTTGAAAGGGGTTCAGTAGTGTGGAAAGGTTGAGAGCCATTAATTTAGACAAGTCCAGTGATATTTTAAAAACCTTTAGGGTTGTATTCTGGCTTCAGATTTTCTTCAGAGGTTCCCATTGACATCAGTGAGAGGTACACTTTCATTCCTGTAGAATCATAGCCCTTTGTTTTTATCTACGTTACATATGGAATAATGCTTAGATTACCAAGGTTATAGGAGCCACAAAAATACCTAAAAAAGAGACTGAGGAATTGCCTAGAAATATAAGGGGCTTTATGTAACAGTAATTTTTACCACCATGTGGCTGAAATTGCAAGGAATTTTGAGGATGCTGATTTTGTTTCTTAATAAGGTGACAGATGTAGTTAGTTCCTGATTAAGTTTGTAAATTCAGTTTTATTTGGATTAAAAAAACCAAAAACTTTAAAGTTAAAACATCTCAACAGATGGATGGATGTGCTAGAAAGCTTGCCTTGTGCTCTATATCTTTTGCATACCCAGACATAATCAAGCACCAATTATCCAGATCTGAATGTAATACTGTTGTGCTCTAATCTTGTTGTGAAGGTAATGACATAATATCGCATTAGAAAAATGGCTGTATTACATTAGGGTTTTTTCAGTCTGCTGGTTGGTTTCTTTTCATTCTGATTAGATTTTGCTTCTACCATTCAAAGTTGATAAAAGAATAAGTCCTTCCTGTTTTTAAAGTCTTGCCATACAGATTTTTTTCCTACCTATATGTTTGAATTGGTTAAAAATGTCAGATGTTTTAAAAATTGTATTCAAGAATATTCTCAATCCATATTAACCTTTGTTTGTCTCTAGTTTTTTCCCACATATTTGAAGTACATTACCTTGTAATTTAGAACAGTCAACTTTATGCAGTTTTATGCTTAGTCTGGAATGAGCTTAAATTTCGGGCTACATAACTGGTGTGTGTGGGGGGTGTTTTTTGGAAGGGAACATCAGTGCTATATCTTCCAAACTGCATATAGTGTATGTTGCAAGTACAGTAAAAGCTAAAAATAATAATATGTAATGGCTAAGTTGACCACTTTGTCAACTGTCTAAGAGCGTAAAGCAGTTTTGCCCGTGACTAGTGATTTGCAGGGGTATAGACTTTGGGGACTTGAGCCTTTCTATCCATGTTGTGATAGGCATTGTAGAAAAATTCTAAGCATCAGCCTAGGTATTTTAATGCCTCTATGCTATCGGGTCATGCCAAGAAGGGACAGAAACTCTCTGGATGAATTTGTAAAGTCTTGCCTATTGGGATTCTGGAAGTCCTTGGAGAGCAGCCACCTACAAACTGTGAGATGGACCCATGTCCTGTGAAAGCCAATGCAAACGGTGCTGGACCCAATACTAACAAGATTATCATAATAATTCACATTGTTAGTGTTAACCAGGTCCTAGACTGTGTAGGGCTTTACAGATTATTTTACAGACCGCTTCTCCCTCTGTGTACCCATTTACAACACTTCAGAAACACTCAGATTAACAATCCTTATATTACATCTACTAGTGGCCTTGTCTCTGGAACTCTCTCCACTGGTTGTCTGCCAGAGTCCAAATGCACAGTGCAAGGTCCATTTGTTTGCCCAAGCCTTTGCCCAAGAGAGTTTTTGGACAAGAGTTTCTTCTTTGAGTGCTTCATGTATCCATTACATTGTAGGTGGGTGCATGCCTTGTGTACCGATGGCTGAGAGTTTTCTTTAGTCATAGCCATAGGGGTAGCCCCGCACATCCCTCATCTCCTCTTGCTGTGAAGCCCCAAATAGCCCCAACCCTCTCTCCATTTCTTCTCACCTCCCAGGATCAGAGCATTAGTATTCCTTGTGAACTACTTACCTAGTGGTACTCTTTCATCCATGGACATCAAAAACGTATTTTTGTTTTCTCATTGTATTTTTTTCATTATGTGTTTAATTGTTTCTTATTTTATTTTAGTTCTGCTTTGAGTTTTGCTTAGCCTGGTATCCAAGCCCCCCACCCATATTACCAGGAGGTCCTAGACCAAGAGTGAAGCCATGCATGGGCTGCAGAAGGCCTGTGCCCATTAATGACCCTCGTTTGTGATATGTCAGGAGCTTGGGTGAGGGTCAAGTTAGGGATAGATACTCCATTCATTGTGTTTTCAAGACCAAGACAAAGAAACTAAGGAAGGAGCACCTCTATTACATCCTCATGTGGGCTGCTGTGAGACTGGCATTGAAGCCACCTTGGTCATTGAAGGGAAGTTCCTCAGCGATGCCTTCTCAAAGTGCTCCCCCAGCCTTATCAGCAAAGCTGAGCTAGAGGAGTTCCCCATCACTGGGTCTGTCGTCTTTGAAGTGTAGGCCTTCTAAACAGTCTCAGCCTCAGAAACATAAGAAAAAATTGGTACCTGATTCCTTGAAGTCCAGAGTTTGGGACTCCTCCACAAAAGGTAGGTCTGGCACTGATGGTAGAGTGTGTCCTTCAGATCACTGCTTCCTGATACTGGTTTATACAGACAGTCCCAACTCGTCAACTCTGGTGCCCTCACAGGAACCACCAAGACTGGTGTCGGCTGCAACAGAGCAGTTGTCCTTGGGTTTATGTCCAGACCTGTTTGTGACTCATCAGAACAGCGAGTGTTCCTATTTTGCTCCAGGACTGGTCACAGCCTGGGATCAGTATCCGATACTTTCCTGTTTCCATGGAACAAAGAGCTCCTGTATGCATGCCTGGCAGTAGCCCTGATTCCTGGGGTCATCCTCAAGCTCAAGTTCAAGATTATGGCAGGATCATCCTTATAGCTCCAGCCTGGCCAAGACAGGTTGCTATTCATACCTTCATAAACTGTGCACTCAAGACCTACTGTTGTTATCAGTAACCAGAGACCTAATGTCACAGAACCATGTCTGTGTGCTGCACCCAAACCCACAAGAGCTGCACCTCACAGCATAGTTCATCCATAGCTGAATGCAGAGGACACACACTGCTCAGCTGCAATCCAGAATGTGCTCCTTAATATCAGGAAACCTTCCATGAGAGCTATTTACCTGAGTAAGTGGAAACATTTTTCCACCTGGTCAGCCTCCCATGATGTGTGTCTGACTTGGACAAAAATTCAAATGACTCTGGACTGTCTACTGAAACTCAAGGAGTTAGGTTTAATTGTTAGCTCCATTAGAATGCATCTAGTGGCCATCTCAGAATGGTTTTTGCTTACCCCATCATAACCAGATTCCAGAGATACAAGACTTCTGGGGCTGTAAACTTGGTGTTGTCTGCCTTTATGGACCCTCCCTGTGAACTGTTGGCATCAAGCTTGTTTTTACGCCAGTCAATGAAGATAGCCTTTTTGGTGGTCATCACCTCTACCAGGTGAACTGAATGCACTGGTCACTGATTCATTGGATATGGTTTTCTACAAGGACACCAGGCAGCTGAAACTACACCCCGAGTGCCTCTTGAAAGTGGTTTCTGACTTCCTCCTGACTCTCTTTATCTACCTGTCAGCGTTCTTCCTGAAACCTCATTTGCACAGGGATGAGTAAAGGCTCCACACCCTAGACATTCATCGAGCATTAGCATTTTACCTAGATAGGATTAAGCCTTTTTGAATTTCATCCCAGCTCTCTGTCTCATATGCAGAATGTGTGAGGAGTCACATCACTAAGATTCTCAAAATGGATCATGAGTTGCATTACAATGTATTACTCTGCCAAACGGATAATACCTCTTGACAGACTCACAGTGCACTTGACCAGAGCTCAGTTGACCTCAGCAGCATTCATGTCCCAATTATGGACATCTGCAGATCAGCAATATGGTCCTTGATCCACTTTCACCTGACATTACACACTCTTTGCGCAATCAAGAGAGGTTCAAAATATAGGCATGGTAGTCTTGCCGTCCCTCTTCCGGTAAGACTCTGAGCCCCACTGCCTGAGGTAACAGCTTGGGAGTCACTTACAGTGTAATGAACATATGCAAGCTCTCAAAGAATTTAAAACAGTTACTTACCTTTTCTATAACTGTTGTTCCTCAAGGTGTGTTGCATATGTCTATTATACAACCCAGCCTCCTTCCCTGATGCATTAGACTCTACCATTGGATTCTGATATGAAGAAACTGAAGGAGGGGTGTGGCAACTCTGCCCTTTATATCCTTTCTTCGCAGCATGAGCAGTTCTGGGATGAGTGGGGCTGCCTCATGGATTCTGCTGGGAAATCTCTCTGGCACCAAAACACAAGGTATCCACACACATATGGTATATGGACATATGCAACATATCTGAAAGAACAACAGCTACAGAAAGGCAAGTAACCATTTTTAACTTGTGTCTAAATAGCTAGTTGGGGATGGTGGTAATTTGTGGTCTAGGACCTGATCTAGCTCTCTCTAAGTTTAAGTCGATGAAAAGATTCCCATTCATGTCAGTTGGAGTTAGATAAACCCTTATTCTGGGGTTATATGCGAAGTGCTATTCATTACCTGTCAATGCTCCTCTGCCATATACATTGACAGTCTCTATGCAAAAAAATAAATGGACACAAATCTGACGTCAGGAATCATAACATTCAAAAACCAGTGGGAGAACACTTCAGCCTCTCTAACTTCTCAGTGACAGACTTGAAAGTGGCAATTTTACAACAAAAAAACTTCAAAAACAGACTCCAAAGAGACACTGCTGAACTTGAATTAATATGCAAATTAGATACAATTAACTTAGGTTTGAACAGAGACTGGGAATGGTTAGGCCATTACACTAATTGAATCTATTTCCCCATGTTAAGTATCCTTACACCTTCTATGGGTCATCTCAATTATCACTTCAGAAGTTTTTTTTTCTCCTGCTGATGGTAGCTCATCTCAGTTGATTGGCCTCTTACAGTTGGTATGGCTACTTCCACCTTTTCATGTTCTCTCTATGTGTAAATATCTTATGTCTGTGTGTTCCAGTCTATGCATCCGATGAAGTGGGCTGTAACCCACGAAAGCTTATGCTGAGATAAATTTGTTAGTCTCTAAGGTGCCACAAGTACTCTTGTTCTTTTTGCGGATACAGACTAACACGACTGCTACTCTGAAACCTGTCATTACCTGTCAGTTATTCTAGAATCTTTTTTTAATTGTAAATTTGCCCAGAAGTTTGTGTGATAATTGTTTTATGCATGCATATATTATAATAAAAAAAAATCCTGGTCTCTTATGCATGCACATGTCCCATTGAAACGAGAAGAGCCACATGCGTGCATCTGAGGGCAGAATTTGGATCTAAGCAATTTTTCAAGCTAATATACTGTGTGAATTTAATTTTCTATTGTTTTCCAACGTGGTGTTTGACAAACTACACCTTGTATTCTGGGAATATAGATGTTTCCCAGTAAGTTTTCCAGCTCTTTCCTCCTCCTTATTCACGTTCCACCTTTGCAGCCAGACCAGCAAAATGCCTCACTGTCATGAAACCATAGTTTATCAAGCATAGTGGTATGATCAACACCTTATGGCTTACAAACAAAATCATCTCACCTGTGATACATCTAGTCCCGATAGCTCTAATGAGCAGGAATCAACTGTGTCTCCTGCATAACAGAACATTTGCCTTGTTGCTGCTTTGCTAACAGAAGAGGCCATGGCAACACTTACAGTTTTGCAGCGCTGGTAGTTACAGCTGTGTTCGTACAGCTGTGTAGGGCCAGCGCAGCAGTGTGGCCACACTGATAGCTACCAGCGCTGCAGTGTGGCCACATTTGCAGCACTTGCAGTGCTGTTGGGAGTGGTGCATTGTGGTCAGCTATCCCACAGAGCACCTCATCCCATTTTGGCGCTGTGGCTTGTGGGAAGGGGAAGGAAGTGTGCGGGTCTTTCCGCTTCCTGTTCCAGCGCCCCGTGGTGCTTTGCTACACATTCCAAGCAGTTTGGCGGCATTGTGAGTCTGCAGCGCGATTTCTGAGATTTCTGTTACAAATGGAGCCTGAGCTGCTGAGGACCTTGCTGACGAATGTTGCCAGCACATCACGCATGGCAGTGGAGCTATTCCTTCAGCTGCAAAGTGACAGTGAGGAGTCAGACGATGATATTGAAATGCCTGACGCTCAAGACACTCAATTGCTTGTGGCAGTAACAGACGTGCTCAGCTCCGTGGACCGGCGCCTTTGGGCTCGGGAAACCAGCACTCAGTGGTGGGATCACATCGTCCTGCAAGCCTGGGATGACGAGCAGTGGCTGCAGAACTTTCGGATGAGAAAAGCCACTTTCATGGGACTGTGTGCTGAGCTCGCCCCTATCCTGCGACGCAGGGACACGAGATTGAGAGCTGCCCTGCCAGTGGAGAAGCGGGTGGCTTTTGCAATCTGGAAGCTGGCAACTCCAGACAGCTACCGATCGGTGGCGAACCAGTTTGGAGTGGGAAAGTCCACCGTTGGAATGGTGCTGATGCAAGTTTGCACAGCCATTAATCGCACCCTGCTAAGAAGAACTGTGACTCTGGGGAACATGCAGGACATTGTGGATGGCTTTGCAGAAATGGATTTCCCTAACTGTGGAGGGGCAATAGATGGGACGCATATTCCTATTCTGTCCCCACCCCACCTGGCATCAGAGTACGTTAATCGCAAGGGGTATTTCTCCGTGGTTCTGCAAGCGCTTGTGGATCACCGTGGGCGTTTCACTGACATTTACTCAGGATGGCCTGGAAAGGTGCATGATGCACGCATCTTTCGGAACAGTGCCCTGTTCAGGAGGCTGAGGGCCGGGACTTCTTTCCCAGACCGCAAGATCACAGTAGGGGACGTCGAAATGCCCACTGTGATCCTTGGAGACCCCGCTTACCCCTTAATGCCTTGGCTCATGAAACCGTATACAGGGAAGCTTGACAGGAGCAAGAACCGGTTCAACTACAGGCTGAGCTGGTGCAGAATGACTGTGAAGTGTGCTTTTGGCCGTTTGAAAGCCCGCTGGAGGTGTCTTTATGGGAAGCTAGATTTGGGGGAAAGCAGCATCTCCGCTATTATATCCGCGTGCTGAACCCTCCATAATATTTGTGAAGGGAAGGGTGAAAGATGGACCTCCGAGGTTCGACGCCTAGAGGATGAATTTGCACAGCCAGAGAGCAGGGCTACTAGAGAGGCCCAGGAAAGGGCTTCAAGGATTAGGGATGCCTTAAGGGAGCAATTTGATGCTGAGAGTCAACAGTAATGTTTAGTACCTTTGCTGTGCTCCTTTCTACCTTGGGGTACAATATTTACCACTTCCTGCAATAATAAAACCATGTAAAAGCCATAAAATCCTTTATTCAAAGTACAGTACATAAAAGGCCAGGGGGGTTAGGGTGGTGGACTGTACATTCAGAGGTTTGAATATGTCCTGTTTGGATTACTGTTCAATGTCTGCTGCACTTCAGGATTACTATGCTGCAGAGTAATGGGGGTGGAGTGCACAGGGTAAGAATTGTAGTTATCAGGGCTGGTAGGTGATCGTACAGGTGTTGGGGGCAGCTGGGGGTAATAAGAAACTGGCTGCTGGAGAAAGGTGTTTTGTGCAAATCCTGGGGAACAAGAAAGAGAGCTTTGGGAGGGGTGTGGGTTACCACGGTACAGATCTGCCTGCATGGCTACAAGAGACTCGAAAGAGTCAGTTTGGCGAGCCAGGAGGCTGATCAGGTGCTTTGAGGTTTTTTTGGTAGCCAATTCCTTTCTCCTGCTTTCTGTTTGCCTCCACTCATACATTTTCTCTCTCCATTCCTGCGTCTTCCTACTTTCTCTGTTGTAGTGAATCATAACTGCTTTGATCAATTCTTCTTTTGATTTTCGTGGATTTTTTCTCAAGTTCTGCAAGCGACGTGAGGCCGATGATCCGGCTGCATTAGTCAAGGTCACTAAAAAAAACATAGATAGAAACATGTAATACACAGAGGCTACATTGTTTATTATCACACAGTGAAGGAGTTTGTAGACTTTTTGTAGCATCATTCCCACATACCTAACATAACACAGAGAGGCCAGGGAAGCGAAGGCATGGTGAGCAATGGCGTGAGTGTTTCTGCCCCGACTTCACCTGGGAGGGGGAACTGACTGATGGCTCACTGGGGTTTATCTGCACTGGACACAGGAGCTAGCTGGTGGCCTGCACAGGGGACAGTAGGGAACATGAAGGTGGCGAGCTGCTGGCGGGGTGGTCCACGGAACTGCCGGCCTGCTGGTGAGGGGGGGGGGAACGCACCGCGGGGCTGGCTGCCTGCTGGAAAGGGGGGTGGGGAGACCGGAGCGCACCGCGGGGCTGGCTGCCTGCTGGAAAGGGGGGGGGAGACCGGAGCGCACCGCGGGGCTGGCTGCCTGCTGGAAAGGTGGGGGGGGAGACCGGAGCGCACCACGGGGCTGGCTGCCTGCTGGAAAGGGGGGTGGGGAGACCGGAGCGCACCGCGGGGCTGGCTGCCTGCTGGGAAGGGGATGGGGAGACCGGAACGCACCACGATGCTGGCTACGTGCTGGAAGGGGGTGAGGAGACCGGAACGCACCACGGTGCTGAGGGGGGGACCGCGAACCTGGTGCCCTGCACTCAAGTGTCCCTAAATTCTCAACAGGGTTTCGTACTGCCAGATATATCACTGCTGCGTGTTACCTGGGAAGAGAGGGAGGGTCTTCTAGAGCAATGTGGATTCCGCCCTGGCCCCTATGCAGCTTGCCTGTGTGCAGCCATGGTCCCCCCACCCCTCGCTGCACAGTGGATCGGACGAGTTAGCCTGACCGGGACAAGGACCACGGTGGCTCTCCCTATAAACTTGCAAAAGCGCATTGCCCACGCTCTGACTGCAACTTTTCAAGAGATTACCGAGGCAGATTACAGAGACGTGATAGAGCAAATCAATGGGCTGTTCCACGTTTAGGCATGCATGCAGGCAGCCATAACCCAAACCGTCCTCTCCCAAAACATAAAAATCTGCTTACCCCGAGCACGCTCCGCAGCTTCTTCCTCACCAGCAACTTCCAGCTGCTGCGACTGGCTAGCCTCCTCCTGGCTTGAGAAGAGCTCCTGGCTGCATGCCTCCTGGGACTCCGGGGCGTCTCCCTCCACCACAGTAGCCTGACTCTCGGCTTCCTCTACACCCTCCCCCACTTCTCCCTGCTCTGAACTCTCCATCATGCTCCTAGGATTGGCAGTGGGGTCACACCCAAGTATGGCATCCAGCTCCTTGTAAAAATGGCAGGTTGTGGTGGCAGCTCCTGAGTGGCGATTTCCCTCACGGGCTTTGCAGTAAGCACTGCGCAGCTCCTTAATTTTGACCCTGCACTGCAACGCGTCCTGTTCATGGCCCCTTCTCAGCAAGGACTGTGATATCTGCCCATAGATATCATAATTTCTCCAGCTGGAGCGCAGCTGTGCTTGCACAGCTTCCTCACCCCAAACACTGATGAGGTCCTGCAGCTCGGAACTGTTCCATGCTGGGGCTCGTCTGGGGCGTGGAGGCATGGTCGCTGATTGATTGATTGCACTCCACACCTGGCTGAGCAAACAGGAAGAGGATTTTTAAAATTCCCAGGGCATTTAAAGGTGGGGTCAGCTGAGCCCTGGGCAGTGGAGTGTGCATGATTACCAGAGAGGCTTATAAGGTATGCTGGGATACCTCCTTATACCCCGGAGGTCAATAAAAGCGCTGGTGGGCGTCCACACTTGCTGACCAGCGCTGGATCATGGAATCCCTACACCCAAGGCTCGACTGGGTGTACAGCCAGCGCTGCAACCAGAGAGTTGCAGCGCTGGCCGTGCTTTGGAAGTGTGGCCACATCCTAAGTTGCAGCGCTGTAACCCCCTCACCAGCGCTGCAACTCTATAGTGTAGCCATGGCCAGAGCCAGCTTGAAATTCATTCTAACTATGTCAAATTACTGAATACCACTACAACATCACATTTAAAATAAGAGATGTTGGACACTAACATGTTTATAATTTAAACCCTTCCTATTTTTCAGTCTTAGAGCTGCTGGCATATTTTCATTTTGCCAGTCAAATGAATACATTCAACGTATGCTGCTGATTGTTTTTATTATTTGGTGTTTGTTAAGGACAAGCCAGCTAAACAAATAAACAAGTCTCATCAGTTTTGGGGGACAGATGGTGGAGAGTTCAAGTTCTGGCTTTGCTGCTGATTTGGTGTTTGTCCTTGAACAGCAACTTCATTTAACTTCTTTTCACATCAGTTTACTCAGCGGTAGATCGGATAGAGGATATGTGTGTTTGCATGTGCTTGGGAATCCTCAGATTAAAAAAATACTACTTTGTGGATCAGCAAATTAATAAAAATAATCACCTCCACTGGAAAAAGCAATGCTGCATGACATTCTGAATAAACAGTTTTGCAGAATTGATTAGGACTTCACCTTTTTATTAACACCTTAAGCCTAAATCCTGTCTTCAGATGCACACATGGCTTTCATTGATTTCAGTAGGAGATGTATCTGAGAGAAGATTAAGACCCTTAGTAAAGTTTAATATTGATAGTTCTTGACCTCACTCTTTGTGTGTGTCCCTGTGCATCTGTACTTAAACATGGTGCTGTATATAGTTTGTTTTGTTTTACAGTATGTCAGTAGCACCTGACATTTCCCAGAGTGTTTTGCTTGATAATCTTCCTTGTGAGTATCAGAACTACATGAAAAAGGAAACTGTTAACATCTTTTTTATGGTTTGATTATAGGAGCATCACACTGGGGACCCGATCTACACCAACCTGTGCACTGGGAGTCCCAAGGCAATTCTCAGATCTTGACCTTTAACATAACAAATGTGTGAAAATAGTAATAAATGCAAACACAGGCACTCGTATTGCACTCTGCTCATATACATCCAGCTAGCACCTGTTCTTAGGTACAGGATCAAGCTGTACAAAAGAAGAGAGTTCAAGGAGGTAATTGGTAGTTCAGAATCATGTTGCAGACGAAGAGACAGTTCCTTTGTGTAACTGCTGTTTTTGCATTGGCTCCCATTTAGCACTAAGATAAGTGAAAGATGGAAGAACGACAGAACTGAAGGTCAGTAAGGCTATGTCTGTGCTGCCCTGCAGTTTGAACTAAGGGAGTGTGAATAGCAGTGCACACCAAAATGCTGCACTGTAACTCCCTTGTGTGGACATGAGTGTGAACAGAAAGGTTCCTGGTTTGTATTAAAATGATCCTGTTTGAAGAGGATTACATTAATGTGAACTGGGAAGCTTTTAGTTCACTCGTGAAGCACTCACACAGTGGAGTTATAGCAGAGTGCTTTGGTATGTACTGCTATTCACCCCCATAGCCTGAATTGCAGGGCATTGTAGACAAGCCCAACGTCTCTTCCAAATCTGGGTGATCTGAGGCAGGGGATTGGGCAACAGTCCGCTGAAATATTAATTGTTGTTCAGTGTCAGATCTTGCATGTTTCCCCCACTTGGCATCAAGTGTACTTACTCTGCTGTCTAATTTGAAGCTGTTCAGCAATTCTGGGTTGGAGTTCTAATTCTGAAACATTGTTTGGTATCAAAATCCTGTGGTAGGCCTCTTTGACAGCACTTTGTAGTAACTGTTAGGAACTTGCAGATTTGATTTTTCTTTTGCTTGCAGTAGTTATCATTGCTTTAAAATAATGCAGTAGTATTCCTGCTACACAGGAATATGTTGATGACATCCTGAAAATCTCACTGTAAAAGAGTTCCTTCTCTACCTCGCTACCCTACTCAGGGAAATAAATGACTGTGCTCTGTATTTACCCATTAAACTTGAAAGCACTTTGAGAACATAAAGACACCTGTGCTGACACCATAATTCTAGCTATATGTCAGTGAGCTGGCTCACTTCTGCTAATATGGTAGTTTCATATGACCTTGATTCATCTTGCTATCTTTAGCTTTGCTATCTTAAGCTATGGGCAAAGATGTCATACTGCTATTGTAATAAATTTGAGCCTGCTCCTACTCCCATTGAACTCAATAGGGATGATGGCATTGACTTCAATGAGAGCAGGATCAGTTCCTTAATATGTAAATTCTTTTGACGTTTTTCAGTCTTTGTTTTAAACCTGTCCTTTATTTATCATCCACCTAGAAACCATTTTTTCTTGATAACATAATTTTCAAATTTCTTAACATAAGAAACAGAAGAATGGCCATACTGGTTCAGACGAAAGGTCAGTCTAGCCCAGCATCCTGTCTTCTGACAGTGGCCACTGCCAGGTGCCCCAGAGGGAATGAACAGAACAGGTAATCACCAAGTGATCTATCCCCTGTCGCTCATTTCCAGCTTCTGACAAACAGAGGCTAGGGACACCATCTCTGCCCATCCTCGCTAACAGCCATTGAGTATCCTCCATGAACGTATCTAGTTCTTTTTTGAACCCTGTTTTAGTCTTGGCCTTCATAACATCCTCTGGCAAGGAGTTCCATAGGCTGACTGCATTGTGTGAAAAAATACTTCCTTTTGTTTGTTTTAAACCTGCTGCCTATTAATTTCATTTGGTGACCCCTAGTTCTTGTGTTTTGAGAAGGAGTAAATGACACTTCCTTATTTACTTTCTCCACACCAGTCATGATTTTATAGTCCTCTATCATATCCCTATTTAATTGTCTCTTTTCTAAGCTGAGAAGTCCCAGTCTTATTAATATCTCCTCATATGGCAGCCGTTCCATATCCCTAATCATTTTTGTTACCCTTTTCTGAACCTTTTCCAATTCCAATATATCTTTTTTGAGATGGACTGACCGCATCTGCATGCACTATTCAAGATGTGGGTGTACCATGGATTTATATCAAAATTCTTGATATCCGAATGTAATGCATGCACACAGTTCTTAGTGGTGTGGGATTTTAATCTTCACAGTGACAATAAATCTGACACATACCTCAAACAGTGACATCCACTTCTTGATATTTGATCCCTTCTTATTCATTGCAGAGATTGCTTGATTTAAGAATGTAGAGCTAATGTCTTTTGTTATCACTAATGCTCAAATGTCAAGCCAGAATTCTGATAAACTTTGCCATTCTCTTTCAGCTAATCTTCATAGTATGCTTATTCAGGCTTTAACCAGTTTTTGGCCTCCTTGGCAATAGATTATCTCTCTTCCATGTTACACTGAAAACTATTCAGATTTTCGTTATTTTTCCCTTTGATGAATAAATATAAAGAGAGAAGACTATTTGGAGTTGACTGACCTGCAATGCACTAACATGTCCGTGATGTGACCAACATTTAGCTGCTTTTTAGCATACATAAGGAATATTCATTATACATTTGACTAAAGAATGTGTTAGAGAGGCAAAAAAAAAAAACTTTAAAAGGCTCAAGGGTAAGCTTTGTTGGCTAGTAGCTACAGTACTGTCATGGTGAAGCTTTTGGTTTGATTCCCTCGTTTGGACTAACTTTTGCTGTAGAGGCAGTAATAAAGTAGATAAAATGGGAGGGATTCGTACGGTTTTACCAGGCCTTAGGGTATGGCTACATTTACAGTTGTACAGCGCTGGGCGTTACAGCTGTCTTCGTACAGCTGTGTAGGGAAAGCACTGCAGTGTGGCCACATTGACAGCTACCAGCGCTGCAGTGTGGCTACATTTGCAGCATTTGCAGTGCTGTTGGGAGTGGTGCATTGTGGGCAGCTGTCCCAGCGTTCAAGTGGCTACAACATGCTTTTCAAAAGAGGGGAGTGAGAGGGAACGTGGGGGGGAGAGAGAGAGAGAGTGGATTTTTGTATCTGTCAGCTCCCTGCCTTGCAAGTTCTAAGAACTGGAACATACACATCACCAACCTGCAATCAATTTTAAAGTTTCGAGCCCTTCCTCCCTTATTCACTAAATGCAAATTATGCACTCCTAAATAGCCTTCAGACCACATAAGCAGCTGCTCAGCATGGACTCCCACCTCCCCCTCTGCTGTGTGACTTCTCTCTTCAAGCAAACAGCTGTGAATCTTCCAAAGCAATTCCCCTGCCTGCCTCCGCTCGATCGAGCAAACAGGAGCTGTGTTTGTTTTTTAGATAAGCAGCTCGAGGGAGCTCGGAATTCAGCCATTCTTCTGGTTTGTTGTGAGCAGGCATTCTGGGATACCTCCTAATACCCTGGAGGCCAATAACAACGCTTTTGGTGGCCATACTTGATGAGCAGCGCTGCATCACCAGCGCTGCAATCGTTACACACCAAGCAAACCAAGTGTACAGCCAGCGCTGCAGCCAGGGAGTTGCAGCGCTGGATGTGCCTTGCAGGTATGGACAGTTACTTAAGTTGCAGTGCTGTAAACCCACCACCAGCTCTGCAACTCTCCAGTGTAGCCAAGCCCTTAGAGAAACTTCTTTCCTATTTAAAAAATAAAAAATAAAAAGTTGCATGTGGCTATTTTCTTTTTCACTGCTAATTTTTGTTGAGGTTTTTAGTCTGCAGAGTACAATCCTCTGGTGAACCAGGTACTTCCAGATCATTTTCTATCCTTTTATATCTGTTCAGGAATGGGGATGGTGGAGGGAAATAATTAAATACTGAATCTTATGGCTTTAGAGAGATCACTTAACCTTAAAATAAAGGTGGTAATACTTCCCTCCCAAACCAGATTAATTCATATTTGTAGAGCAATTTGGAGATAAAAGGGGCTATTTGCAATAGTGATTGTTTTTTGGTTGGTTGGTTGGTTTGTTTAGGAAAGAAAGTTTTTTGATGTCTGAAAGAAATAAACAGTTCTTTATAACTTTCTTCATGTATATTCACAGTACAGTAACATTTATTTAGAAGAGCTAATATATTACACATTTGCATGTCCACAGTTCCTTCATTAGGATGTCTGAACTTCCAATAAAATTAAAAATACCTCAGTTACTGTGTAAAAAGAATCCTCCTTCACCTGAATTCCCATTGTGTTTGAATTCTTCTACTTTAATGTGATTTTGCTGTATTTTTATACTTATTATTTTCCTATATTATTCTATTGCAATTAGGGCTGTCCGTTAATTGCAGTTAACTCATGCGATTAACTGAAAAAAGAATCGTGATTAAAAAATTAATCACAATTAATCGCACTGTTAAACAATAGAATACCAATTGAAATTTATTAAATATTTTAATGTTTTTCTACATTTTGAAATATATTAATTTCAGTTACAACACAGACTACAAAGTGTACAGTGCTCACTTC
The DNA here is from genome assembly GCF_007399415.2 of Gopherus evgoodei. Taxonomy (NCBI): domain Eukaryota; kingdom Metazoa; phylum Chordata; order Testudines; family Testudinidae; genus Gopherus; species Gopherus evgoodei. The sequence continues at coordinate 47,581,969 of NC_044327.1, forward strand.
ATATTATTTTATTACAAATATTTGCACTGTAAAAATGGTAATCAAAAGATAGTATTATTCAATTCACCTCATATAAGTACTGTAGTGCAATCTCTTTGTCATGAAAGTGCAACTTACAAATGTGTTTTTTTTTGTTACATAACTGCACTAAAAAACAAAAGCATGTACAACTTTAGAGCCTACAAGTCCATTCAGTCCTACTTCTTGTTCAGCCAATCACTAAGCGAAACAAGTTTGTTTACATTTACAGGAGATAATGCTGCCCACTTCTTAATTACAGTGTCACCTGAAAGTGAGAACAGGGGTTCGCATGGCACTGTTGTAGCTGGCATCGCAAGTTATTTACATGCCAGATGCACTAAAGATTCATATGCCTCCTCATGCTTCGACCATCTTTCCAGAGGGCATGTTTCCATGCTGATGACACTTGTTAAAAAATCAATGCATTAATTAAATTTGTGACTGCACTCCTGGGGGGAGCATAATATGTCTCCTGCTCTGTTTTACCTGCATTCTGCCATACATTTCATATTATAGAAGTCCTGGATGATGACCCAACACGTTTGTTTTAAGAACACTTTCACTGCAAATTTGACAAAATGCGAAGAAGATACCAATGTGAAATTCTAAAGATAGCTATAGCACTTGACCCAAGATTTAAAAATCTGAATTGCCTTCCAAAGTCTGAGAGGGATGAGGAATGGAGCATGCTTTCAGAAGTCTTAAAGGAGCAACACTCTGACTACATCTACACTACAGCCGGGATCAAGGCTCTCAGATCAATCTACTGGCAGTTGATTTAGTGAGTCTAGTGAAGACCTGCCAGATCAACAGCAGATCACTCTCCAATCAACCCCTGTATTTTACCTCTGATGAGAAGAGTAAGGTAAGTCGATGGGAGAGTTTCTCCTGTCAACCCCTCCGTGGTGTAGACCCTGCTGTTACTTGACCTAAGGTCCGTCGACTCCAGCTACATTATTCACATAGCATAGGATGACTTAGTGTTAGTGTAGACATAACCTCTGATGCGGGAACTACAGAACCCAAACCACCAAAAAAGAAAATTGACCTTCTGCTGGTGGCATCTGACTCAGATAATGAAAATGAACAAGGGACATATCAATCTTTAGCGCATCTGGCATGTAAATATCTTGTGACACCAGCTACAACAGTGCCATGAAAACTCCTCTTCTCACTTTCAGGTATATTATAAACAAGAAGCAGGCAGCATTATCTTCTGCAAATGTAAACAAACTTGTTTGTCTGAGCAATAGGCTGAACAAGAAGTAGGACTGATTGGACTTGTAGGCTCTAAAGTTCTACATTGTTTTATTTGTGAGTGTAGGTTTTTTTGTATATAATTCTACATTTGTAAATTCAACTTTCATGATAAAGAGGTTGCACTACAGTACTTGTATTAGGTGAATTGAAAAATACTATTTGTTTTTTATAGTGCAAATATTTGTAATAAAAAATATAGTGAGCATTATATAGTTCAGGGGTCGGCAACCTTTCAGAAATGGTGTGCCGAATCTTCTAATTTAAGGTTTCACATTCCAGTAATACATTTTAACATTTATAGAAGGTCTCTTTCTCTAAGTCTATAATATAAAACTAAACTATTATTGTGTGTAAAGTAAATAAGGCTTTTTAAATGTTTAAGAAGCTTCATTTAAAATTAAATTAAAATGCAGAGTCCCCCGGACCCAGGCAGTGTGAGTGCCACTGAAAATCAGCTCACGTGCCTCCTTTGGCACCCGTGCCATAAGTTGCCTACCCCTGGCTATAGTTTTTATTCTGTGTTGTAATCGAAATCAATTTAATTGAAAATGTAGAAAACATCCAAAAATATTTAAATATGGTATAAAACATTATTCATTTTTGCAAAGGGGCCCAGTGCAACAAAAATCTTGATTGAAAAAAATTAGGATTTTTTTGAGGATTCCAGAAAGTCATTTTAAACATCTTGTACAAGTTGTCCACAGTTCTGGAAGCCAAAGGTACTGTGCATAATTGCCTGTTAATATTTATATATTTCTGAAATTAGCATTCTTTATTATTAATAACCTAACAGTATGTAATATTTTGTCAATCACATATTATTTCTCATCTCACCTATCTGTAGAAGTGAACTTGAAATTGAATTCTTGCCCAAGAAGTCTTTGAACAGTTCTTACTTCAAACCTTTTAGCTCTGACTGTATGCTAAATTCATTTGTTAACTATTGGGTATTTTCTTTTTCCAGATTTCAGTTCCTTCACTTGGTAAAAAACACTGCTAGTTTTATAGGTTCATTTCCTAGTCCACGTTATTAAACTGTTTCAAGTGTCTTCGGTCTTGCATGGACGTAATTAGCAGAGTCTGCTCAGAATAGCTCCAAGGCTATATTCAGTTTAATGTTGAAACTTTAGCAGAGAAATTTAGGGAGCTGACTACAATTTCCTTTCTTACTTGCAGCTTGCATAACTTTTTTTGGGAGAGGGATGGTTAATTAGTTTAATCCATACTATAGTATCAGGAGTACATCTTTGGTATGAGTATCAACTTGAGAGTGGTGGATACAATGCATTGACATTATATCTGTGACATAATTTTGAATAGTTCTTCTATTTCTAGTATAGATAAGATGATGTTATTGATCCATGAAATATATCTAATCTAATTATATATTAAGGTATTACAAATCATTTAACTGTCTACTTAATGTATTTAAGCTATGTCTTCACTGCATTTACCCTATCTATTATTAACCTTCCCCCACTTTTCCTACTGCTTTTTTTTTTATGGTTTTGTAGGGAAAACATATAATGGAATTATTCAGCCATCAGGAAAACTAACCTCCTTAGTTATCAGGTCTCCCTAATTCTCAAAGGTTAGCACAAAATCGTACTTAGCAAAGTAAGAGAATTTCAGGTGAATGACTCATTCATGAAAAAAGACATTTTCTGTGAAAGCATAAAGAATTTCTCAAAAATTTTCTTTTCTGGGATTAGAAAGTTCTATCATGAGTTTTTTGAGTGGAACAAAGTAACATGCACTGGAGTTGAGTGGTTCTTAGAAGTGCTCAAGCAGCTCAGAAGATCGCTTTATTAATTCTGAAAGGGAAAATGGTTGGCTGCCCCACTTTGTATGAGAACTGTGATTCACTTTTTCTACCTCTATTACATGTAGCAGGAGGGCTTACAATCTGTTATAGAAAATTAAAAGCCCCTTATTTGTCCTTCTAGGTATAGAGGAGTAAAATCAAGACTGGTGAGAGATTGTGAGGTATGATGGAGAAGCTTGATTGCTGTAAAATGGAGATGGAGGGGGGAAAGTGTCAGGAAAATGCAGTAGCTTGACGAGAACAGAAGATAGATCAGAGGGTGTCTACAGAGCATTCAGAGCAACCTTAATGCCTAATCCTGCAAATGTTTATTCCAGGTGTAGTGTGTAGTATTGTGATTAGTAGCTCATTGTAGTAAGCACCACATCTTGTAGAATTGACAGTTGGGCCCCTAATTTATATATCTTATGTTAACATCTTTCTTAAAAATAACTGGTTTTATTGCCATTTAATATGGACATAATTTGTTAACAGGAAAGATTGGTCATGAGATAAAGTTTTGATTTATATTTTCATTTTGTTGTTATCTAGCCACTTCAGCAACTCAAGTGCTCTATAAAAGTCTATTGTTCTGGCCTTATTTTTTGAGAATTTATCATTATTATTGTTTTTAAAATATTAGCATGTAACATACATCAAAATTATGTAATATTTTATGCTGTATATTTTACTGTTGTTAGCTATTTTTAACTTTTCATAATCTCAGTGGATGGTCAAAACACAAATAAATCCAGTAACTATAAACATTTGAGGTAAAAGTGATTGACATTGATGCAAAAGGTATTAGTTATGGTCTGGATTTGGCTGTGACTCAGCAGTAGGTAGAAGATGATGAAAGAAAAATGAGCACCCAAAGATCAGACTGAAAGAATAGCTGCCTTACATTTGATCAAAACTTTAAATCCAGGTTGAAGTCTCTTAATAACGTTTTGTGGAGACTAAATACAGTGACAACAGCATCTTTGCTGTTTATTAGAAATATGAAAAGTTATTTGTAAAAGTACAATTTGGTAACAAGAAATAAGTGATCATATGGGCAAAATCTTCCATAAGCCATAAGGATAAATAGAACAGTTATATTTCTTGCGTACATACTTACTGTAGGAGAAATGTAAATAGTGGAAAGTGGCTGGCAGAAATATGCATACTCTTGCATGTAGCTATTTCTACTAGTTGTTTATACTCTGCTTTAAAATATTCAGGGCTGTTAATTTGCCTGTGGCTGGACAATGACACTTTTCACACATGCTAAGAGTGGATGTAAAGAGCTGAAAAAGGAAGCCAGATGCAATGCACCAGAAGTTTTCTTTTGGTCATCAATGGATTGGTCACCCCAGGATAATCAGTAAGAACTTGTGTGAGGCTTCCAGCCCACGTGGCTTCCAGCAACCTATGTGTCTTGTGTCCCAGACTTCACCTGTGTTGAAAGCAAAGGTGGTTAAAGTCTGGATATCAGCCAAGCAAACATCATCTGGACATGCTAGTATACATTCTACCATAGGTCCTGTCATCATTAAAGCAGTGGATGACCTAATGAAAATCTGCAAGGGGGTTCCATTCTCCCCTCCATTTCCATCAAAGACTCTGGTGACAAATACCTTCATGTTAAGATGAGGAGCCCTGAACTCCTCAAGAGGCATAAAAATGTCCTCTTACTAAGATCTATTTGGTGATCGTGCATAGTTTTCCTTCTTGTCCTCAAAAGCTTAACAATACTAGTCATGGTGGACAACACTACAGCTATGTTTTATATGAATAAACAAGGAGAGGCACAACTCACTTGGTTATGTAAAAAGGTCTTTGGAACTTCTGCATTTGTCACAAAATCATGCTGAGGGCAGTTCATCTGCTAGGAATATAGTACATGTTGGTGGATTGCCTCAGGAGGCAATTTGTAGATGACCCCATGTAGTCCATCAATGAAGATGTGAATCAAATGATATTTCTCAAGTGGAGTTTTCCTGTTTTCTTTGTTGGCAAAAAGGATTATGGGAGAAAGTGTCATCATTTTTGTTCCAAAAAGGCTCAGGATCCATTCTGTATTCAAACCTGATTCCATGGTTCTCTTGCCTTCTCCATGCATACCGTCTGATTCCATTACTGCTCAGAATTCTTAGGAATCTCAAGCAGGATTCTACCAAGACAATCATGGTAGCCCTACCCTGGGTGAGGCAACTTTGGTCCCCAGAACCCAAAAATCTCTCTATCCAGTGTCTGTTACGCTTACATCTGTGACCAGACCTGACATCTCAGAATTGTGGCCAAGTCCTTCATCTCATGGCGTGGATATTAGTTTGCGGACCTACTCAGAGATATCATGTTTGTCAGAGGTTCAAAACATCCCTTTCTATAATAGGAAAGACTTTACTGGACAGTCTGGGCTCAACAGTGCCAATTTTCAACTTCTCAAACACAGATTCCAGACATTTTAGATTATCCTCTGAAACAAAAGAACTGTGGACCATCAGTGAACGGAGAGTTCATCTAGAAGCTATATTGGTGGTTCATTCTCCAGTTCACAGATATTCAACGTGCTCTCACCCCACAGTGGCTAGATTATTAGAGGAATTTTGAGGGTTTACCCTTCAGTTACAAACCCTATCCATCCCTCTAATCTAAATATTGTTTGAGCAGGGATGATAGGACCACTATATTAATCTTTGGTCACATGCTCCCAGTTTCACCTTTCCGTTAAAATAGGCTTCTTGTTAGCAATACCAAGGCTGTTAAATTTGGGGGAGTTAAAAGCTTTGATTGTAGGTCCCTGGTATACAATTTTTCATAAGAACAGGGTGTCCATTGAGACATCACCCAAAAAGTCAACAGAAGATAGTCTCTGATATCCATTTAAATCAGATTATTCACCTTTCAATATTCTTTCCAAAAGCACATTTGAACAAAGATGTATGTAGAAAACTATACAGAATTCAGAGCATTCTCCAGACTATTCATAGCCAATGGAGACAGGCCAGGACAAAACAGAGACTCTCTAACTGGATGTTGGCCAATATTAAATGTTGCTTCAAGTTAGCTAATATAATCCCACCATAAAAGATCACACCTCACTCCACTAGAGCACCAGTAACCTCTGTTGCTTCTCTGAGAAATGTACCAATCATAGACATTTGTAGGGCAGCTGCATGGTCTTCAGTACACGCGCACCTAGCACTATCCCACTATAGAGTCATCCAGATCTGTCGTAAACTTAGGCATAGCTGACCTACAGTCATTATTCAGATAGATAACTAGTACCCACCCCCTGCAAGTAGATCATTGCTTGGAAGTTACCAACAATGGCGTATACATATGGGCAAGCACTCAAAAGCTATGTCTACTCTACAAGCTAGAGGTATATTTCCCAGCTTGTGCAGACATACTGTACTCATGCTAGCTCTCATCTGAGCTAGCATGCTGAAAATAGTAGAGTAGCCATGGTAGTATGAGTGGCAGCAGCAGCAGCCTGCACTAGCAGTACTGAATAGAAACTCACCTGAATCTCATGGGTATGTACTTGAGGATGCTAACATAAGCTGCCGCTGCCCATACTACCATGGCTACACTACTATTTTTATCATGCGGGGTCAGATGAAAGTTAGCATGAGTATGTGTACACAAGCTGAGAATTGCACTCCTACATTTGTAGTGTAGACGCAGCCACAGAAGAAGAAATGGTTACTTATCCTACAGTAGCTGTGGCTCTTTGAGATGTGTTTTGTCTATGTTCTACGATCTGCTTCTCATCCCTTCTACTATTGAGTCATCAAGATTCAGTAGTGAAGGACCTGAGGGGCAGTTGGGGTGGCTGTGCCTGTTATGTGCTTAGTAAGGTCACATGGAGGGCATAGATATGACACTGCTGACCAAATAAATAATCCTTGTTGAGTACAGTGTGTTTATGCACACTATTAGTGGAATATCTGCCAACCTGTTCTTAGAGGGACAGCTACTATTAACCAAAATACAAATACTGAAAATACAAGAGAAAAACATATTAAAATATCAGCAATCTCCATTATAGTTAGTTGGATTTTTATTTTAATCATATTTTGTCATATCTATAGACTTGAGTTTTGCCAAGCTGACTATGTGCTCATGTGGTTTTAAAAGTGAGCTGCCAGGATTTTGTATATTTTTAAAAACATTTTGGATCATGAATCATTCAAGAGAAAAATCCTTCCCTTGTCTCTGTGTTGTTTAGGATCTTCAGCCAGTGGAACTGTGTTGTTACTCTTCCAAAGGTAGGTACAGTATTCTGTGCATCTGCAGATAAGTTATGCACCTCGCAGTGCAGATTGGATCTCAACTAAATTAGCATGACAGAGGAAAAAAAAGGCAGGGCACGTGAGTGCAGCACCTCCCTGTGAATGGAACATGTTGAATCCAAAGAGGCTACTGTAGCAATCCTGTGGCCTGGCCTAGGAAAGATTATTGCTCTCCACTGCCTTGTAGAACCAATAATGCATAGTACTCTTGACTGGTGTTGCTGTTCATGTATTTGATTTAACAGAATTATGTGTAATCTTAAAAATAACGCATACATTTTACATTTATAACAAAATATTTTCAGAGAAGCAGCTCCTCTATTCAGCAGCCAAGAGCTGAGTTCAGAATTCAGTGTTTCCTTTGTAACTGATGAAGACATTATAGTTACCCTAAAATAGTGCAGGAAAGGCTGCTTAATTTAGTTACAATGTCAACACCGTACTGTAAGTCTGTTGTGTTACATATTGCATTATTTTCCGATGAGGGGGGCCATAGGCATTGAAGACAGGATTCTCAACAAAATTATGTTTATGCACTGAGCAGTTATTCCATTGGAGAAAAAAAAAGCATACTATATGCGGAACAATTGTTAATTCAAGTGTTTTAAATCATAGACCAAACAACAGAATCAATGGTTACTACTTATATTTGCTGTTGACTGTTTCCTTGCAGTGTTCTAAGAATGGGCTTTAAATTTGGTACAAGTCCTGTAGTTGTCTGTCTTCACAATAACAAAATATTTCCAGTGGTGCCAGATTACAGATATTTGTTACTCTGAAAGACAAATAAGCCTCAACCTGAGGCATGTAGTATGCCTCTCTGGTGCTAATAAAGCCAAGAGCATTAGATTTACACAGTGTAACTGAGGGATGAATATGACTTCACAATACATATGTATTCTGTCAATGATTTGAAAACATAAACACTCACTTAAAAAAAAAAACACACACCAATGAAATCACCACAAAAATACATCTTCTATCTTCAAGGACACTCGTCCAAATGTGATATAAATGTGTATGCAGTCACTGAGGCCTGGTCTGCACTACGCGTTTAAACCGAATTTATCAGCGTTAAACCAATTTAACCCTGCACCCATCCACGCAACGAGGCCCTTTATATCAATATAAAGGGCTCTTTAAACCAATTTCTGTACTCCTCCCCGAAGAGAGGAGTAACGCTGAAATCGGTATTGCCATATCAGATTAGGGTTAGTGAGGCCGCAATTTGACGGTATTGGCCTCCGGGCGGTATCCCACATTGCACCATTGTGACCACTCTAGAAAGCAATCTGAACTCAGATGCACTGGCCAGGTAGACAGGAAAAGCCCCGCAAACTTTTGAATTTAATTTCCTGTTGGCCCAGCGTGGAGCCCTGTTCAGCACGAGTGGCAATGCAGTCCCAAATCCAAAAAGAGCACCAGCATGGACCGTACGGGAGATACTGGATCTGATCGCTGTATGAGGAGACAAATCTGTTCTATCAGAGCTCCGTTCCAGAAGACGAAATGCCAAAGCATTTGAAAGAATCTCCAGGCTATGATAGGCAGAGGCCACAGCACAGTGCTGTGTGACAAGCGTAACGGAAAGCCAAAGACACTCATGGAGGGAGGGAGGGGGTACTGAGGACTCCAGCTATCTCACAGTCTCCGCAGTCTCCGAAAAGCATTTGCATTCTTGGCTGAGCTCCCAGTGCCTTGTGGGGTCAAACACATTGTCTGGAGTGGTTCAGGGTGTATCTCGTCAATTTACCCCCCCTCCCCTTGAAAGAAAAGGGGAAAAAAATCATTTCTTGACTTTTTTCAATGTCACCGTATGTCTACTGGATGCTGCTGGTAGATGCGGTGCTGCGGCACTGAACAGCAGCATCCTCTCCCCTCTCGTTCGCGGTGGCAGACGGTACAGTACAAAATAACTGATAGCCGACCTCATCGTCCTGTGAGTGCTCCTGGCTGGCCTCGGTGAGGTCGTCCGGAGGTGCCTGGGTAAAAATAGGAATGACTCCCGGCCATTCCCAGCTGATGGTACAGAACGGCTGCTAACCGTCTTCATCATAGCAACTGGGGGCTGAGCTCCATCAGCCCCCCCCTTTCATGTCTAAAGAAAAGATTCTGTACTGCCTGGATTATCATAGCAGCAAGAGGCTGGGCTTCTCTCCCCTGCCATCATTTAATGTCCTGCCTGGACTATCATGGCAGCTGGAGGCTGCCTTCCCCTCATTTTATCTCACTAAAAAGTCAGTGTTTCTTATTCCTGCATTCTTTATTACTTCATCACACAAATGGGGTGACACTGCAATGGTAGCCCAGGAGGGTTGGGGAGGAGGGAAGCAACGGGTGGGGTTGTTGCAGGGGCACCCCCTAGAATGGCATGCAGCTCATCATTTTTGCGGGATCTGACACGGAGCGGCTGTGCTTTTTGGTTCTCTGGAACACTGGTTCTCTAGTACACTTGCCCCATATTCTAGGCAGGACTGACTCTATTTTTTAGCTAAAACATAAAGGAGGGAATGACCCGGGGAGTCATTCCCATTTTTGTCTTTGCGCCCCCGGCCGACTTCAGCGAAGGCCAGCCAGGAGCACCCATGACAGCAGCAGATGGTACAGAATGACTGATAGCTGTCATCTGATCGCCAATTTACAATGGCATGGCAGACGGTACAATAGGGATGGTAACCGTCTCTGCTACCTTACAAAGGCAAATGAATGCTGCTGTGTAGCACTGCAGTACCACCTGTGTCAGCAGCATCCAGTACACATACGGTGACAGTGACAAAAGGCAAAACGGGCTCCATGGTTGCCATGCTATGGCGTCTGCCAGGGCAATCCAGAGAAAAAGGGCGCGAAATGATTGTCTGATGTTGCTTTCATGGAGGAAGGAATGAGTGACGACATTTACCCAGAATCACCTGCGACACTGTTTTTGCACCAACATGCATTGTGATCTCAACCCAGAATTCCAATGGGTGGGGGAGACTGCGGGAACTATGGGATAGCTATGGGATAGCTACCCACAGTGCAACGCTCCAGAAATCAATGTTAGCCTTGGTACATGGACACACGCCGCCGAATTATTGTTTTTTGTGGCCGCGTGCTCTCGACTTTATACAATCTGTTTTACAAAACCGGTTTATGTAAAATCGGAATAATCCTGTAGTGTAGACATACTCTGAGCGTTCAAATAGCTTCATATTATAAATGTTCAAAATATGAGTAGTAGGGAAACAAAATGTCAAGGTTTAGTCAAAATGAGATCCAATGTAATGATTTATTTTCTGGATGGAAAATATGCAACAGATTTTACCAATTAGATAGGCAGTATTTACCTCCCCCTATTAGCAGTTGACGATGCTTCTGGAAAATGTTGAATATGTTTTTCTAATGAACTCTTACAAGTGGTTCTTAATCCTACACAGCTATAGGGATTTAGGAATGATCAGAGAGAGAGGATCTAGGGCATGGGCTGAGCAGTCCTCAGAAAGGAATGTTGGGAGAGGTCAAATGTGAGGAGATGGCTTGGGCTGTTGTTTTTTTTTATTGTTTTATTTTGAATGCTTTTTTAATAAAACCAGACTACAGAAAGTGGTAACAATTCCTCTCCTGAAATTAGTAGAATGTGTTAATACAATCTTTATTCTAATCTCTCATTTGCCAGATATAGAATCTGACGTTTAAAAAAACTACTCATCAACTTCAAAGTTCTTCTCTACTTTCATAGTTTTATTATATAGATTCACAGAACAATAGATAACAGAATGCTGTTTGAAAACCAACAAAAGATTTGACAGAGGCAACAGACAGTATTTTAATAAAGTAGGATTTACTTCTATCTGAAACAGCTGAAAAATGCAGGAAAATGTAGTTTGTATTAATGTACTATAAAGCAGGTAAAGGAATTGCTCCGTCATTAAGTGATTGATACAGATTTGAAGATGCATGCAAAACTAAATTAGATTAAAAAATGAAACAAAATAAACTAATAGCAATTGGCACTCACTATTACTAGACAGACAGGTTAACAGTTTTGAAGACATCTACTGTCTTAGACATCTGCAGTTTAATTGCTCTTAGTGATATAATCAGAGAATGGTGGCTAGAGCTCTTGTACGATACATACAGTAATTCACATGCACACGGCCACTTTGCTTTCACTGGTTACAACTCATAATGTCATTTAATCTTATTTTTCCACCAACATAATAAATAAAACTCTGTTCCAGATAGAATCTTCATTTCTATTTATTTTCTTTTTTTACTTTGAAAGAAATCTTCCTAAAAAGAGGAAAATTGCAAGGAATTTAATGTTCCAAACCACTTTGTTTACAATTTTGTTGAACTATTAAGCATTTCTGCTATGGAGAGTATATTGTTCTAGCTTTAGTCTTTATAATACTGTTCTGTTTAATATTGTATGATCTGGGGGCTGCCATAAAGTTGTTACAAATTGGAGGCTGATATAACATGAAATGAGGCACCTCTCCTGAATGTTGCTTTTGTTCTGTATTTAACAAATTAGTATGTTGACATTTATCACTGATAGATTTCATTATTTGCTGAAAGGGTTTTAGAGGTTTGACACCATGAATGGTTTGTCCTACAGACTTTTGAGAATTGATAAAGACATCTTTGTTCTTTGTGCAAAAAGCACAACAGATATCTTATTGACTGACACACACAAAAAAGGAAGGCTTGTATAGCTGCTGCACAAAATAAACTAAGAAAATAATTTTTGGGCCATTACTTATTCTTCTATGTTGTTCTCTCTCTGTTTTGTTGTACCTCATTAGTCAAAATAATAAGTAGCAGTGGATGCTTATTTAGTAAATTGAAATCCATTTCACACCATATGCAGTTCACATATTGTTTATAGAAGTTGATAAACATAAGAAAAACAAATAGTGCATGTTACTAGGATTGGTTTGTTACAAAAATAGGCTCTGGCAATAGAGATCTAAGATAAGAAATATAGTGTGTTTGTGAAATCTGCAACTACATGCAAAGGGTAAAAGTCTAACAGAATTAGTATATAATGAATGGTTATTGAATGTCAAAATGGATTTAGACAGCATTGAAGTCAGGCCCTTTGTGATTTCCTTTATGTGGAAGAAGAGGGCTAAAAAGCAGATTCCTGATTGAGTCTTGAAAGCCTGAAGTTGTGGGTGCTATTACATATGAACAAAAATGTATACGTCAGATGTGATAGTTAGACAGGTTCATGCCACCTTTTGGATCCACAATTATTTGTGTGTGTTTTATTTAAAAATATAAGGAATGTAAACCCATGTTTTTCCTTTTATTGTTGGATGGCTTCTTGGATGATGCAAAGTATTTTTGGAGCTTTTTCAGTCCTCAATTGAGATGATGATGATACGACAATGAGAGCTTTTCTCCCAAACTTTTAATTAAATAAGTATTAACACAAACAAATAATTTGAAATGGTTGGAATAAAAATTACTTCCTCCTTCAACCAAGTTTCACTTCCTTGCTTCTTATGATGTAATAATTCTAGAAGTTCTCCAGGCAACCATGCGATCTTAAAGGGTAAAAAACAAGCAGAATCCTTCCTCTTGGCTCTTTTTGTGTAGGTATATTGGTGGGGAATGGAGGGGGAGAAGCTTTCAGACTTTTTCTTCTATATCATAAAGAAGCAAAGAATGGCACAAGTTCCATTTTTTTCCCCTTATGCAGGTCACCTTTGAGATCCCTTTCAAAATCAGGCCTCCTTGAATAAATGTTTACTGAATATGGAGAAGCAGATACATTTTGCCCCTGTTGCCTGGCTATTTATCTTACTAACTTATTCGCACTTTGGCTCCCAACTCAGTTAATATTTGTCAGAAGCTCCACAATGTAACCAGGAAATCCAGGTATTCCAGTAACAGCCATGCTGGAAAGTTACAAATAATGAAATCCATCCATGATCAAATAACATCCATCAATGACAAACATCAGCATTCAGACTAGAAATGAGAAACACCACTAGAGACTGTTCATCATATTTATCATTTTAGCAAGAGTACAAAGAATAGTTTGAAGACTCTGTGAAGGGACAAGCGCAATGTGCGCATTTCAAATATAAGGTTTCTAGTTTGTGCAGAGCTAGTGCATGTCTGTCCATCCAGTCTGGGAAGTACGCTTGCAGCTGAAGTGTAGACATACTCTTAAGAAGTGATCTTTGTCTTTACTTTGGTACAACTAAATTTACAAGTTACGTAAATGAATGAGAAGGAATATTAATGGATAATATTAACTGAAAATTTCCAAACTGTTAATTTTTGCAGCTTGAATGTTCTTTACCAGCTATGTGTGGAATAATGTAGCAATCTATACCCTTTTTTGGTTTGGAAATAATGTTCACTTAATGTCAGCAATATGTATGGCAATCATTCCACATGTAATCTGGGAGAAAGCTCTATCCTCAAGAGTATGGACATAATTTTGCCCTTAGATGTGTGCATACAACTCACACTGAAGTAAGTGGGGAACATTATACATTCATCTCATGGAAGAATTTGCTCCTGCTCCTCAGATGGGACACTTCTGCCTCTGAAGACCCTTAGTGCTACTTCTTGTGTCAGCCAGAACAGATGTGTTTCAAATTCAGTCATCCTCTGCATCAGTTACCTTCCCTGTAAACAAAGAAAAAAGGACAACAAAATATTACATAGATCCAGTGGATCTGAGATAATATTGGAAGACAAATCTTAACTTTGGGAATATTCTGACATTTTAGTGCTTATTTCTCAGCCTTATCATTTCAGTAAGCAGTAGATTTTGCATTCCATTTCCCTGTTTGTTTCTTTAAGAAAGACAATTGGGCACTTGTAAGTTCCTTGCTTGGAAGTACTTGGCTCGTGGTGAAATTTAGTGGTATTTCCTACTGTGAATACTCAGTACAGGAACATTAGTGACATTGATTCAAAACCAATTCTTTTCAGATTTAGCAAAATGGGTAGTCCTCACTGAGGGCTAGTCGCATGCTGATTGTGAAGCTTAAAAGTTGTACCTTTTTTTAGTCATTTGTATGAGCAAAATGTAGAAAGATTATTTTACAGTAAGACAGGTGTATTTATTTATGAAGTCATTCCAAAAGGACTCAAGGGATTTCCCTTACACTTCCCAAAAATAATTTCAGTAACATGACCTTGTCCTTCCACATATTCTGCCAGACCAAGCATAGAAAGCTTTAGCCTTTAAAATATTTTTCTTTAGAAAGTTGGCACATATGTTTTTACTGTAAACCATTTTACAGGACTGTGCTGCACTGTTACTATTTCGTTCACTTCTCTCCACTCACAGGGCCATCCATTTGCTGCCCTCAATAGATCCTGTGAATACAGAGTGCCTTTAAATGCTGTGGTACTACTATACTTACACTGAAGGGGGAATATTAAGCAGGAAAAGTCCTTTGTGCTATGTAGTTTTTCTCTGTGATGCATATTTGTAAAAACATGGAGAGGGGCTGGCATCACTATATGGTTCCACATGCTTAAACCCAGAGAGAGGCCTCATCTGTCCATACAGCCTCTCTGTGACAAATGTTAGAGTTTTAAGGATGATTTTTATTTCTGGACCCCATTCATAGTCAAGCTTTACTGTTGGGTAGGTGGAAAGGAAGTGGCATTTGGCGCCTATAGTTCATATTGAAATGGTCACAAGATGAGGCGGTTTGTTCACAACCAACAGCTGAATCACAAGGAACATGCTGAACCAGAAACCTAAAATATGGTGTCATTTTATCCTGCTCTTAACTTGACTCATGTTTTGAATAAGAGCATTTCCAAAGATATAGTTTATTACCATATTGGATATTATCGAATGGTCTTTGGTAGCATAACATCATTAAGTAAGTTATAATGTACTATGATTATAATAAAACTTACAGAAAGCTTTTTTTCTGGTACCATCAATATGTGGGAGAAAGAGCTTCTGAAAGAAATGAGTAGCCCTATTATGGGTCCAATTGTTCTAGGATGATGATCTTGTCTAAGGCACACGAGGTCAGGGGCCTAAGAGTGGCCTGAAAAAAACTGCTATGTGAAAGAATTTTGAGAGTTCCTGCCTTACTATTGTACGTTGTCCAGACATTAGGAGAAGCCAGAACTGATACTTGAAAGGAGGGTGGAGTATCAGAACTGAATACATATTTAAGAAGAAGAAAGAAAAATGTTACATTTCTGGTAAGACTGGTGCATGACTTAAATACCCTAGGATTTTGCTACGTGTAGTTTATGTGTAGTTTACTTGGCTATTTAAAGACAGCTCCTGTTTTAGTCACTATAACAGTACTTTTTACACTTGCAGTCTTGAGATAAAGGACCCTACTTTCAGATATGGACTGCTTACCTAGACAATTCAGTCCTGTATATGAGATTGAATGTCCTATTAAGGTGCATGTCTCTGTTAATAGAGACCATCATCCATGATACAGCAGGATTTCCTGATACAGTGTAAGAAGGAAAAATACATTTCTCATTTTTGTTTTTGTTGTTTGGTTTGTTTGTTTGTGTGTAACTAGGCTAGAAGTCTAATTTTTAAAAGCTTAGGGCTAAATTTTCAAAGTGTTGGGTAGGCTTTTAACCGTGTTGATTTCCTTTATCTTTAAAGTGAATCATGTAGCTGAAATAACTGCCAGAATTTTGCACGTATATCCTTTATGAAGTGCACTTTGTTAGTCTTTCATTTCTGTTTGGGAAAAAAAGGAGTGTTAAATGAAGCAAGGGATGTTAAATTCAGGAGGACTGCCTTGATGGGATATATGAGTTTTCTTTTGTGCATCTATTTTATTGCTCTTCTGGGAATGCATCAAAATTTATTTTATCAAATGAGACTTTGTGTCCATTTCAGCTAGCTAATCTGATTAATCCTTCTATGGGCATTAGGAGAGCTGTCCTGGCATATGAAAATTATAGTTTGTTAGCTCTCATAAATGTTTCCAATATGGCTTAGTTTATTACTGTTAATCAGGGGGTTCCTGAGTTACCCCCATTCCTGAAGAAGAATTCTCTGTATAAACAGTGTTTGTAAGAATCAAACCCATGGCTGATTTGTAAAACCAAAGACGTTTTAAACTCAGATTAAAAGCTATTCAAGTTATATATACAGCAACTGCTTGCTGTATGAATATAGAGTCACACAAACAGGGACTTCTCCTTTTAAGCAAGGATTTACCTTTAGTCCATTCATTGAGTATCCAAGGAAAATGGATAATCTGGATGTTAGCGAAAGGGAGTAACCAGAAACCTTCTGCAAACACTGCTGATTTTCGGGTCTTACTCTCTGAATTTAGGTTCACATCTCTTTTTCCTCTCCATTTGTTCATCTTCTACAAAGCTTCAAGCCAAATAGATAATTTATACTGTATTTAGCAATAAGAAAGGCAGCCTGTTTTGAGTAAGATTACCCATACCAGTATAAAAACTCAAATAATCTGATTTTGTTCAGGGAACTAAGTGGGGATGGAATTCACACTTGACAGTCTTTGGGCAGGCTGCCCCTCTCTGGTTTGGGGTTTGAATGTTGGATCTGTTTAGTCATGGAGCCTGTGACCATCCTGCCAGCCTATAATGAACTAAAGCAGAGCACACACTCTTGGCATGCAAGGGTTGCAGAGACTGTTTTTTCGTCTAGTATCCGCCTTGCTCTGTCCTTGCACAGCACTACAGTGTGGTTTATGTGGTGCATAGAGATGTGTCAGCTGGCTGCACCAGGGTGACTGTCACCCATAAAATGAGTGACTTGTTGGTTTGACGGTTTGAATTTCTGGAAAGAAACCTGTTTCTGTGTAGACAGCTTTTCTTTATATTCCCAGTCTGATGTTTCTAATGCTCTAAAACCCACCGCCTGCCTCCACAACATCTCATTTGACATCACTATATATCCTTAGATTTTGGGCAAAGAGGTGGAGTACAGTGTAAATGCCTGCAGCTCAAGATGTGGAGAATTGTTCTCATCAGTAGTTATTTAACACACAGAGTAAAATGTACAGGCAACACAGGAGATTATAGGTACTAGTAAGGTACCATTTTACTCTATGATACTAGAAAGGTGGATCACAACAGCAAACTGACAGTCAAAGACAGACTTGAATAAAAATAATACTGGAAGAAGATTGTTCCCTGCATCACTTACCTGGGAAATTGTAGGTTAGATACAGTGATATTCAAGAACTAATGAGAAGTTGGATTTTCTTACAGATTACATTTAAAGAGATGCTGTCACTTTGAATTTCTAATTGACTAATTTTTACAAATTCCAGTTTCTGGTAGAGCAATTTTAAAAAGCACATTCTGATGATTTTTTTAAAACATTCCTTTAAAAATATTTTAAAGGGATTAGTTTTATTCCTCTGCTGATTTTTAATAAGGGTTATCCATAAAAGGATAAACTAACTAGTTTGTTAAATAGGAGAGAGTGAAACTGACTGTACTACAGATGCTGAACAAAATTTTTATTCTTTAACTTCTTTCAGTTATAATGATCATGAGTATTCATTTTAACTATAGAAAGTGCAAAATTTTCAAGTAGAAATGTTATTTTCCATTTGACGGGATTGGAGGGTATCCTTTAAGGATCTCTTCTGTTATCTTGATAAATAAGTGAGGAGTTATATCTATAACTCTGTATATTACATGAGAATTTTTCTCTTAATCCCATCTATTCAAGCTTCAAAAGGGGTGGGACAAGTTTGTTAGAAATGTGCTTTGCACGCAGTCAGATCACTAACTAAAGAGCTACTAATTAAGTGTACACATGTGCAGTAAGCTAGAGTCTGTGTGTCTGCTCTTTTCCTGTTGACTAAAAATTACATGAGAATAGTCAGCGATGGCACATTTCTGCAGTTATGTTCTAATGGGCACCTGTATATAATTAGTCTGGAGACAAAGTTATACAGAATTGCTGACAGAGAGATGGTTTCTCAGCTAGTTAGACTACTGTTCTGTCTCTGCCCCCTTGGACACCTTTTTATTTATTTGTTATGGAAATCCAAGTGGGAGAATTTTGATTACTTCAGTACACAACAAGGACAATCAAGTCTAATGAAAGAAGTGTATCTCTGCTGCTCAGACCAAATGAAAAATAATTTTTCCCCTCTGGGGCCCAATTCTCCACTCCTATGTGTTATACTCATCCCTTCATACCATATTTTTTGTATTCATATTTCACATACTGTAGCTTAGTTGGGAGAGGCACTTCAGACCTCATTCAATCAAATTATGTGGCAATCAAACTTCTGAGGGTTGTGATTCTGGTCAGAATAAAGCCCTTTTTGTTAGAAAAGTATACCCAAGTATATACTTGTTGAAAGCATTTTTCTATAATGGGCATTAGGAACCACTCCAACTTTCTGGGAAGGATTGCTGTATTTTTTGTTAACTGGGCATGGCTTCCAGTGCTCCTTACCACACCCTTGCAACCTGTTCTGGCCTGCTGGCAGAAGTTACTTGCAAATTGGGCCAGCAAGTTGTCAAGTGAGACTTGAAAAGACAGCACCTTCAGGCTCTGTATAGGTTTCACAGAGTGGGTCAGGTCTTAATGTAATTGCAGAAGTGAATTAACTGTTCTCATCCCCAACTCAGATCAAGTTCTTCTTTTCCACATAAGGGAAGAGAAGGTTAAATTCCTGTAACTTTGGATGGCGAGGAATGGCTATGACTTTTTCTTCTCTGTTAAATACATATTTTAGATTGACTATGACAGTACAACGATGTATGTTGCAGACTCCAGCTCAGGAGCCAGTTAGAAAACCCACTCTTAGACCAGGGCTTGTGTCTGATGATATCAGGATTCTGGCCCCTAAAGACCAGAGACAGTAATAGTTTGAGAGGATTAGTTATCCTGCTCCAGGTGTCTGGGGAAAGTGGAAGAAATAACCAAAACAGATAGTGGATAAGAGGAAGATGGGCCTAGGCAATAGTTAGTGTCTAGGATGGAGAGGAGTAGAAAAGGCCAGGCCTATATTCCTTTAGGGGCCGAAGACCAAGAGCCTTGTACAGTGGGTGGGGCTCCCCTCTCTCCCAGCCAGGCCAGACTGGTGTTTGGGGTAGTTACACTCATGTGGGAAATTTCAAGAAGAGAATGATCAGATGACTGGTTGACTCACAGAGGAGACTTCAAGCCCAATCAAAGAGAGAGAGAGAGAGTTCAGAGGCCAAGGAGGCCAAGCCTTAAAGGGAGACAGTCCCAGAAGGAAGGCTGTGGAAACTTAACCTCGGACTAAAGGGGAGAGGCTAGGGAGGGCAGGACTGGAACCA
Source organism: Gopherus evgoodei (assembly GCF_007399415.2). NCBI lineage: Eukaryota > Metazoa > Chordata > Testudines > Testudinidae > Gopherus > Gopherus evgoodei. The sequence goes on from NC_044327.1 coordinate 47,601,592, forward strand.
CACAGTCCCATGAAGGAGGGCTTTGGACTCTCAGCTTAGGGATGGATGAAAAGGTGACTGCAAAGCAGGGCACAACAGGAACTGCAGAGGCTCCGGGTGGTTCTCTGCCCAATGCTAATTGTAGGAGGCACAGGTGCTGACTTTCCAAAGTGCCAGGGGATGCTCGAACCCCGGTTCTGCCCCAGGCCCTACCCCCACTCCACCCCTTCCCCCAAGACCCCACCCCCACCTGGCCTCTTCCCGCACAATTCCCTCCCCCAAGCACGCCACATCCCTGTTCTTCCCCCTTCCCTCCTCAGCCTCCTGCACACTGCAAAACAGCTGGTTGAGGTGGGCGGGAGGGAGAGGGAGGCGCTGACATGTGGGTCCTGCCAGCGGGCTGGAGGCACTGGTGGGATAGGGGAGAGCTGATAGGAGGGCTGCCAGTGAGTGCTCAGCACCCACCATTTTTTCCCTGTGGGTACTCCAGCCCTGGAGCACCCATGGAGTTGGAACCTGTGGTAGGAGTGAGGCAGTTTCTAAGCATGCCCCCTTGCTGCGTGGAGTGCCACTGCTGTCCTCTGTCTCATATTCTCCTCAGGTTCCTGGAAATAAACCACTTACATCCAAGTCTTTAAAAACTATATTCCCCCTCTTTTGGAATCTAATTTATTAAACATAGTCCAGCTCCCAAAAGAGAATCTTTTTGCCCACCCCTAGGCTGAGGACCCTAAAGCTGTCTTTCCTGGGACTGTGTGGTTTCAAGCCTGACCACTCTGACCTGTGTACTCTCTCTGACTGGGCTTGGTGCCTTCTTCCTAAATTACCCACCCTGTCATCTGACCTCTCCCTTGACGTTCCCAGTGGCTCTAATTACCCCAAACACCAGTATGGGCTGGCTGGAAGAAAGGGAAGCTTTGTCCCACTCACTCAGAAAGGATCCTGGTCCCAGGCCCTAAAGGAACAGCAACCTGGGCTTTCATACTCTCACCTCACCCCACCTCCACCCCCCAAACTATTGCCCGGGACTATCTTCCTCTCACTAAGTGTCCATTTTAGTTACTGCTTTGGGCCTTCTCTGGACACTTGGAACAGGATAGCTTTCCTCTTAAGCAGCCTCCTCTGGACTTAAATGGCTAGCACCCCATTGCACTGACCTTGAGGAAAGAGGTCGTCCAGACAATATGGAGTTCAACATGTCTTGTAGTCTGGTTGTAAATAAGAAGCTTTATTTTCATTCTTACTGACAACACAAGAATGTGTATGTAGTGTAGGTGTAGCTGTGTCAGTCTCATGATACTAGAGAGACAAGGAGAGGAGCGTGAGGAGCTGTGTGTGGCTCAAAAGCTTGTCTCTCTCACCAACAAAAGTCAGTCCAATAAAATGTATTACCTCACCCCCCTTGTCTCTCTAACATGAAACCATGTCCTCCAACCTTTGAGAGAAAAGGAGAAAAGCTGACAGCACAGGGATCAGAAGGCTGAAAAAGTGCAGTCACATATTTGAATGATTTGGGGATTGTGGTTTGGAGAAAATTTTTTTTACATGTGTTAGCTGTTCCACTGTGTTAAACCAGTGTAACATCTTTAAAATATGACAACAGCTAAAGGCAGCCAACTACATATTGACAAATTTTGTAAGTGTTTATATACAATTGCCAAAAGTATAATAAGAAGGGTGAATTAGGCAGACCGAAAAAGATTGGTATTAAATGGGGATATTGATATCATAGGCATCCCAAAAACATGGTGGAATGACGATAATCAAGGGGACGTGATAATACGAGGGTACAAAATATATAGAAACAACAGAGGCTGTAGTGCTGGTAAGGGAGTGGCACTATATGTGAAAGAAAGCATAGTCAAATATAGGAAAAATCTAAATTAAATAAATCCAACTGTACCATAGAATCTCTGCAGATAAAAATTCTATGCTTGAATAATGAGAGTATAGCAGTAGAATATGCTACTGACCACCTGACCAGGATGGTGACAGTGATTGTGAAATGCTCAGGGAGTTTGTAGAGAGGCTACAAAAACAGAAAACCCAATGATAATGGGGGAATTCAACTATCCTCACACTGACTGGGTACCAGGGGCAGCTCCAGGCCCCAGCACGCCAAGCACGTGCTTGGGACGTCATGCCACAGGGGGCGCTCTGCCGGTCACCGGGAGGGCAGGAGGCCGGGTGCCTTCGGTGGCATGCTCCACCGAAGCCGCGGGACCAGCATCCACTGGAGCCGCGGGACCAGCGAGCGGCAGAGCGCCCCCCGCACATGATGCCGTGCTTGGGGTGGCGAAATGTCTAGAGCCACTCCTGCTGGGTACATGTTACCTCAGGGCAGGATGCAGAGATAAAATTTCTAGACACCATTGATGATGGCTTCTTGGAGCAACTAGTCCTGGAACCCACAAAGGGAGAGGCAATTCTTGATTTAGTCCTAAACTGAGCACAAGATCTGGTCCAAGACATGAATATAACTGAACCGCACGGTAATAGTGACCATAATGTAATAACATTTAACCTCCTTGTACAGGGGAAAATACCAAAGAAACCCACCACAGTAGCATTTAACTTCACAAAGGGGAATTAGGCAAAAAATGAGAAAGCTAGTTAAACAGAACCAAAAAGGAACAGTCACAAGAGTAAAATGTCTGCAAGCTGCATGGACATTTTTTTAAAACACCATAATAGAGTCTCAAACTAAATGTATGTCCCAAAAGACAAAATAAAACAGGATCAAAAAATGCCACCATGGATAAACAACAGAGTAAAAGAGATGGTTAGATGCAAAAAGACACCCTTTTAAAAATTGGAAGTCAAATTCTACTGAGGAAAATAAAAAGGAGCAAAAACTCTGGCAAGTCATGTGTAAAAGTATAATTAGGCAGACCAAAAAAGATTTTGAAGAGCAAGTAGCAAAAGACACAAAAACTAAGAGCAAAAAAATTCGTAAATACATCAGAAGCAGGAAGCCTGCCAATTAGTTAGGGGGGGCCACTGGATGATCAAGGTGGTAAAGGAGCATTCGAGGTAGAAAAGGCCATTGCGGAGAAGCTAAATGTACTACTTTGCATAGATCTTCACTACAGAGGATGTGAGGGAGATTTCCATACCTGAGCCATTCTTTTCAGGTGACAAATCTGAGGAACTGTCTCTGATTGAGTTGTCAATAGAGGAGGTTCTGGAACAAATCAATACATTAAGCAGTAATTAATCACCAGGACTAGATGGTATTCACCCAAGAGTTGTGAAGGAGCTCAGATATGAAATTGTAGAACTACTACCTGTAATATATAATCTATCACTTAAATCAGCCCCTGTACCAGATAACTGGAGAATAGCTAATGTAATCAACAGAGGTGATCCGAACAATTACAGGCCAGTAAGCCTAACTTCAGTTCCAGAGAAATTGGTTGAAATGAAAAGAACAGAATTATCAGATACCTAGATGAACATAGTATGTTGGGGAAGAGTCAAGACAGCTTTGTAAAGGCAAATCATGTCTTACCAATTGATTAGAATTCTTTGAGGGTGTCCACAAGCATGTAGACGAGGGTGATCCAGTTGATAGTGTATTTGGACTTTCAGAGAGCCTTTGACAAGGTCCCTAGGAATAAATGGTCAGTTTTAACAGCGGAGAGAGGTTAATAGCAGGATTCCCCAAGGATCTGTACTGCGACCAGTAAATGACTTGGAAAAGGGGTGAACAGTGAGAGGGCAAAGTTTTCAGATGACACAAAGTTGCTCAAGATAGTTTAGTCCAAAGCAGACTGTGAAGAGTTAGAAAGAGATTTCCCTGAACTTGATGACTGGGCAACAAAATGGCAGATGAAATTCAGTGTTGATAAATGCACTTGGAAAACATAATGCCAACTAGACATTATGATGAGGTCCAAGTTACCTGTTACCACTCAAGAAAGAGATCTTGGAGTCATCGTAGATAATTCTTTGAAAACATCTGCTCAATGTACAGCAAAATGTTAGGAATCATTAGGACAGGGTAAATAAAAAACCAGAAAATATCATAATTCCACTGTATTAATCCCTGGTACGCCCACACCTAGAATACTGCATGCAGTTTTGGTTGCCCTATCTCAAAAAAGACATGCTGGCATTGGAAAAGGTACCAAGAAAGGCAACCAAAATGATTAGGAATATGGAACAGCTTCCATACAAGGAGAGATTAAAAAGACTGGGACTGTTCAGCTGAGAGAAGAAATGACTAAGGGGAAATGTGATAGAGATCTATAAACTCATGAATGATGTGGAGAAAGTGAATAGGGAAATGTTATTTACTCCTTCATATAACACAAGAACCAGGGATCACTCAATGAAATTAATGGCAGAAGGTTTAAAGGAAACATAAAGAAGTACTTCTTCATACAACGCACAGTCAATCTTTGGAACTCATTGCCAAGGGATGTTGTGAAGGCCAAAAATATAACTGTGTTAAAAAAAAATTGGATAAATTCATGGAGGATAGGACCATCAACGGGTATTATTGTTAATGGTCAGGAACATAACCCCATGCTCTGGATGTCCCTAAACGTCTGACTGCCAGAAGCTGGGATTGGATGAGAGAGCATGGATCACTTGAAAATTGTCCTGTTCTGTTCATTCCCTCTGGCACGGGTCACTGCTGGAAGACAGGATCCTGGGCTAGATGGACCACTGGTCCTACCCAGTATGGCTATTCTAAGACATTTTTTTTGAATATTTATTTTCTCTTTATCTTACTGATTATTCTGTTTCATGTTTTAGCCGTATGCACCAAACCCTATGGTAGTCCCTACTGTGTTAGTTTAAAGCTTTGCCTGAATGCCTGAAAAGAAACTGCAGATTCTTCTTCGAGTGATTGCTCATATCCATTCCAGTTAGGTGTGCGCGCGCCGCGTGCATGTTCATCGGAGAAACTTTTACCCTAGCAGCCCAGACGGGTCGGCTGGGCGCCCCCTGGAGTGGCGCCGCCATGGCGCCCAATATATACCCCAGCCGACCCGGCCACCCTTCAGTTCCTTCTTGCCGCCTGTGTCGGTCGTTGGAACTGTGGAGCGCGGCTTCGCTGACCTCCACACTCCCTAGCAGCTCATTTCGCTATCGTGTATATAGTAATTATAGTTTATTATTGTACACATATATATATATATATATATATATATATATATAATTATTAGTCAGTTAGTTAACTAGTGTTATTAGTGTAGTTATTAGTTGTAGTTTGAGGGGATCGGGGACCCCCCCCTTCCCCGCACCGGGAGCCGGAGCTCATGCCCGGCTCATCGGGTTTCAAGCAGTGCTCAGCTTGTCACAAGCCCATGCCAGTTGGAGACCCGCATGACTCCTGCTTGAAGTGCCTCGGGGAGTCGCACTTATCGGCTAAGTGCTCGATTTGCAAGTCCTTCAAACCGAGAACCAAGAAGGAGCGGGACATTAGATTAAGGCAGCTCCTTATGGAAGCGGCCCTGACACCTTCGCTCTCGGCACTGAGCACAAGTCAGCCGGTAAGCAAGGGCACCGCCACCGCACCGAGCGCTGCCAGCAAAGACTCACGGCACTGGCCGCCGCTGGCACCGAAACCGACTCCGAGCCGCTCCCTCTCCCCGAGGCCGAAGGCGGCGAAGGCGCAAATCACCCCGACATCAACTGCCTCGCAGTTAGAGCCTGCGCCAAAAACGGACCGCCCGGCAACGATACCTGCTGCGGCACCGTCTAAGCCAGTCGACCCCACGAGGGCCGTCGAGTCCGGCACCTGGCGGCTCCCCGGTGCACACTGTGGTAGAGCCTGCTTCGCCTTCTACCCCGGAGACGTTTCCCGCAGCGAGGGATCTCATTGCGATCACAGAGGCACCGCTGCCCTTACCCCCGGCACCGCCGGTGCGGGTACTACACTCCATGGGCAAACCGACCCTGACCAGACCAGCTTCGGTCAGCATAGCAGACCGGCACTGCTCCACATCGCGGTCCCACGGACGTTCGGCATCGATGCGTCGCTCAGGCTCTCGACGTCGATCTCGGTCTCGGCACCGGTCAGGCTCCCGGCACTGATCACCTCGGCACCGGTCAGGCTCCCGGCATTGATCACCTCCGTACCAGTCAGGATCCCGGCACCGGTCGACATCTCGAGCGTCAACCCGGTACTCGCGGTACCGCTCCAGCTCACGGCACCGCAGTGGGCGCCACGCCTCCAGGAGCAGATCGAGACAGAGGGACTCGAGATCCCGGTCGACCTCCCGGCACCGAGCCGGTCGCAGGTCCCGGTCTCGCTCTCAACACCGTCACCAATACAGACACCGGTCACCACAACCCAGAGGTGTAAGGTCTGTCGGTACCTCGGTGCCAGCTTTTGCTGCTCCACCTTGGCCGTCTAGAGGCATGTCGGCATCCTCCCAGGCGGGTAGCTACTATGAACGGGACCAGGATCCCGAAGTACCGCTGAGAGTATTCCAGGACCCCCGCCCGCAGGACGCAGGTGCCCAACAGTGGGGTTTTTGAACACCCTGGGCATATCATCAGACCCAGGGTGGCCCCGTGCCCCTGACACGTTCTACCACCTCAGAACATCGGGTGCCAGAGGCCACTGTTTCCGGCCCCCCCCGTGATTGAGTTGGATAAACAGCCACCACCAGACTCCCCAGGTCAACTCGAGCAGGAACCAGTCCAGGAGCAGGAGACCGCACAGGATGCCCTCATTCCTGGAGTATCCTCCTCCTCCTCCTCGCCAGCTGAGGCTGTGGCTGGGTCTTCAGCGTCAGGACCCCCACCGATAGACCTCAGAGCCCACCAGGACCTCCTCCGTAGAGTGGCCCTTAATATCAACCTACCGGTAGAGGAGGTCCCAGAGGTTGAAGACGCGGTAGTGAGCATCCTCTCTGCCGATGCACCTACCCGGGTAGTCCTCCCATTCATAAAGACTATCCAGTCCACCGCCGATAACCTGTGGCAGTCACCAGCCTCCATCCCGCCGACAGCTAAGGGAGTGGAGAGGAAGTACATGGTACCTTCTCGGGGGTACGAGTACCTATACGTTCACCCTCCTCTTTCCTCCCTAGTTGTCCAATCTGTTAACGACAGGGAACGGCACGGCCAACAGGCTCCGGCCCCCAAGGCCAAGGAAGCTAGACGAATGGACCTCATGGGGCGCAAGGTGTATTCAGCTGGGGCCTTGCAACTCCGTGTGGCCAACCAACAGGCCCTATTGGGCCGTTATAACTATAATATCTGGGCGGAGGTGGGTAAGTTCTCTGAGCTTCTACCCCAGGACTCCCGCCTGGACTTTAATGCGTTCCTGGAGGAGGGTAAGAAGGTGGCCAGGACCTCTCTCCAGGCCTCCCTCGACGAGGCTGACTCGGCAGCCAGAACCTTGGCCTCGGGAATAACCATGAGGCGCATTTCCTGGCTTCAGGCTTCCACCCTGCCTCCAGAACTCCAATATACCATCCAGGACTTACCCTTTGACGGGAAAGGGTTGTTCTCGGAGAAGACAGACTCCAAATTGTAAAACCGGAAGGACAATCGAGTCACCATACGCTCACTGGGGATGCATATACCTTCCACCCAGCGTAGACCCTTCAGGCCCCAAGCACGACGCCCATACTTCCCACCCCGTCAGAGGCAGGACCTCAGTAGACGGCATGGTCGGGGGGGCCGCAGACGCCAATCCGGCTCCCAGAGAGGCCAAAGCCAAGGGCCCTCCAAGGCACCACCGGGCTCCAAGTCCGGCTTTTGAAGGTGCGCCTGGGGACAGCGTACCAGACGCAAGACAGGATCCTTCCCCTACCTTCTCCAACCGCCTCTCCCACTTCCTCCTGGCGTGCTCCCGGTTAACTTCAGACCGTTGGGTGTTGCGTACAGTGAAGCAAGGATACCACCTGCAATTTGCTTCCTCGTCCCCTTCCCGCCCCCCTTCCTGGTCCCTCTTCAGGGACCCCTCTCACGAGCAAACCCTTCTGCAGGAGGTTCGTTCTCTCCTCGCAGCAGGAGCGATAGAGGAGGTACCTCTAGGCGAGAGAGGCAAGGGGTTCTACTCCTGATATTTTCTGATGCCCAAATCCAAGGGAGGTCTCAGGCCCATTCTAGACCTGCGGGGCCTCAACAGATGGATGCTCAAGTTGAAGTTCCGCATGATCTCCCTGGGAACCATTATCCCGTCCCTGGATCCTGGAGACTGGTATGCCGCCCTCGACATGAAGGACGCGTACTTCCATATCGCCATCTTTCCACCGCACAGGAAGTACCTTCGCTTCACGGTCAGACATCAGCACTTCCAGTTCGCAGTCCTACCCTTCGGCGTCTCCACGGCCCCGAGGGTGTTTACCAAGTGCATGGCCATTGTGGCCGCCCACCTCCGTCGGTGGAAAATCCACGTGTTCCCATACCTCGACGACTGGCTGCTAAAGGGGTCCTCCCAGTCGCAGGTATGGCGACATGTCGAGGTAGTTACGGACCTCTTTTCCCAGCTAGGCCTGCTTCTCAATGCTGAAAAATCCAGCCTGGTCCCCACACAGAGGTTGGACTTCATAGGCGCGACCCTGGACTCGACTCAGGCCAGGGCTTACTTACCTCAGGCCCGCTTCCAGACTATTGTCTTGATCATACGGAGCTTGCAGGCCTCCCCAATCACCTCGGCTCGCACGTGCCTCACACTACTAAGACATATGTCCGCATGCACTTACGTGACGAAGTATGCCAGGCTCCGAATGAGGCCCTTCCAAACGTGGCTTCATTCCGTATTCCGCCCGGGCAGGGACCACCTAGATGTATTGGTGATGGTCCCCCCCGACCCTCTCCGCTCCCTCGACTGGTGGATGACCCCATCCCTAGTATGCGCAGGGATGCCATTCCATCCACAGCCACCGTCGATGACTCTAACAACTGATGCATCATCCCTGGGGTGGGGGGCCCACCTAGGGCACCTGCGAACCCAGGGCCTCTGGTCGTCCCAAGAGCTGTCACTCCACATAAATGTCCGGGAGTTGAGGGCAGTCCGCCTTGCCTGCCAGGCGTTTCAACGACGTCTGCACGGCCGTTGTGTTTCCGTACTCACGGACAACACAACGGCCATGTACTATATCAACAAACAGGGGGGAACCCGTTCGTCTCCCCTATGTCAGGAAGCCATTCGACTCTGGGACTTCTGTATAGCCCAGTCGATAGATCTGGTGGCATCCTTCCTCCCAGGGGTCAAGAACACACTGGCGGACAGACTCAGCCAATCCTTCCTATGCCACGAATGGTCGATCAGACCGGATGTCATCCATTCCATCTTCCAGAGGTGGGGATTTCCCCACATAGACCTCTTCGCGATCAAGTCCAACAGGAAGTGCCAGGAGTTTTGCTCCTTTCAGGGCCTCTCTCCCGGGTCGATCTCGGACGCATTCCTCCTGCCATGGTCCCACAACCTACTGTATGCCTTGCCTCCGTTCCCTTTGGTGCACAAGGTCCTGTTGAAACTACGCAGGGACAAAGCGCATCTAATCCTGATCGCACCCGCGTGGCCCAGACAGCACTGGTTCACCACCTTGCTGGACCTGTCTGTGGACCCTCCAATCCCCCTTCCTCTCCACCCAGACCTGATCACGCAGGATCACGGCAGACTCTGTCACCCGGACCTACGAGCCCTACACCTCACGGTGTGGCTCCTGCATGGCTGAACGCGGTGGCGCTCAGCTGCTCCGCACCGGTCCAGCATATACTCCTTAACAGCAGGAAGCCTTCCACTCGCTCAACGTACAGGGCCAAGTGGAAGCGCTTCTCCTGCTGGTGTGCTACTCAGGGGGTGAACCCCACGCAGACCCCGATTCCCACGGTCCTGGACTACCTCTAGTACCTTAAGCAGCAGGGCCTGGCATCATCCTCGTTAAAGGTGCACTTGGCGGCCATATCTGCCTTTCGACCAGGAGAGGGTGGCCGCTCCGTATTCTCCCACCCCCTAGTCGCCAGATTTGTTAAGGGCCTGGAGAGTCTCTACCCCCCTGCACGCCACCCTGCCCCTACCTGGGACCTTAACTTGGTCCTAAAGAGGCTCCCGCTCCCGCCATTTGAACCACTAGCGACTTGCTCGCTCACGTACCTGTCTTAGAAGACGGCCTTCTTGGTGGCCATTACATCAGCCAGACGGGTCTCCGAGCTGAGAGCTCTCACAGTGGACCCACCCTACACTGTCTTCCATAAGGACAAAGCGCACCTACAACCCCACCCAGCGTTTCTCCCTAAGGTTGTGTCTGCCTTCCATACCAACCAGGATATCTT